>NC_133666.1:698763764-699134597 GCF_037893015.1 Macrotis lagotis
CTAACTGGATCTTTGCCAGTTCTGACACAGAACAGACCTTATGGATGGGTTAGAGAATCATAAAGTAATCAGACATTTTTATGCATAAATGTGTCACCTGATTGGTTGGTTGTCAAAATTTTTTGTTCCTTTGTTAAAATTCTATAAATACTGATTACTCATTTAATTCTGAGTTGGCATTTGTAAGGATTCCATCCACCCATGACTTACTGATAAGATCCTAGAGAATAAAACTTCATTTATTAAACTAACTTTTGATATTTCATTTTTTGGACCAAGAAAATTATGGTTAATACTAGTTAGCTTTTCCTAATTACCATTCAAATCGATTAGGTATCTGATGACCTCCCTATTATATAGAGATTGGAGGGAAAGGAAGTATAAGACAAGAAAGCAAAGCATATGAAACTCAGAAAGAACAGGCAAGAGGGGAAGTATATGATTACCAACTCGAAGTACCACAGGAACTTTCATGGAAGGAAAATTGGTTCAGACTCTGAGCAGGTGTCTGTGAAAGAAGTGGAATTTGGATTGGAGTGTGAAGGCAGGAAAAAGAGACAAGACACTAGGGATTTTTGAAGGGATTGGTGGCAAAGTTCTATATAAGCAAAATCTCAAATATTTCATTTTAGTTGACCTTTTCCTTAAGTTTTCCTTTACCTTTCTACTGGGAAAAAATTCTCAATGACTTCTTTGTCATCTTTTCCAAATATGACTCCCTGGAAACAATAGATCCAAAGACATAACTTTCTCACCTTGATTTCTCATTTATTGAACTTTAACATCAAAACGTCATAAATTGAACTAAATAACATTAAAGCGATTGTGCTTACTATTAGTTTGTTTTAAATAGCAACAAAAATTTAGAAATTCCTACATTGGTTTGTCTTCCATTGGGAAGTTAGCCCACTTTGGGGGGAGAATCATCCCCCAAATAATCTCTCCTGCTCCTCTTTCTCTTTTATTTGTTTGTTTATTTATTTTAGGGGGGTTGCAAGGTAAATGGGGTTAAGTGGCTTGCCCAAGGCCACACAGCTAGATAATTATTAAGTGTCTGAGGCTGGATTTGAACTCAGGTACTCCTGACTCCAGGGTCGGTGCTCTATCCACTGCGCCACCTCACCACCCCTTCCTCTTTCTCTTTTGATGCTACTTATTCTGCTGCTGTTGTAAATTCCCTTAGTGGATCAGCAGCTTCCAAATGTCCCAACCACAGAATTATGTCCCTAAATATTTCTTGATCAGAGTCTATCTTTGAAGTGAATTCTTCCATGTTTGCTTTAACCCCTGAAATCTTTAGCTGGTCCCATTTCCTGACAACATAGAGCATATGACATGAAATGAAGAAGAGGTAACTGCTTCCATTTCAGTGATGACCTTGAGGACAGTGGGAATTTTGTTGCAATTTCTGGGGGAAAGGAGTGTAAAAAGATGTGGCAGGAGGTAGCCACAGAGACTCCAGGGTCAAAGAACAGAATACTGTGAAGGTTGGCATGTGCTCTGCCAAATGGTAGCTCATTAGAGCTACTCTGCACAGGACCCCAAAGACCTAGAGTCTCAGAAGGGGGATACCCTGGACATTCTCTCTGAAATGAATTACCAGTGGCTGGAGGACTATTGCTAGGTCACACTGCATTTTCCCCAAGTGTTTTGCTCAGTTACTTAGTGTGGCCAAAGAGACTCTAAAGGAGCCACCCCTGACTTACAGCTTCTGGAAACATTCCCTAGGGGAATAGAGACCAGGAGTGCACAAAGACCAGGCTCCTTGCTGTCAGTGGAGTCATCATTCCCATAACCAGCGAACCCCCAAAAAAGTCCCATCTAGAAGAAGATACCCCCTCCCCCGCAAAAAGAGCCTACACTTTAGGTTGCAATAACTCAAAACAGTGTCAAGATACTTCGAACAACCTGCATACACAACCACAACAATGTTAACAGTCCAGTGCATGCCATAAGGAAAAGATTGGCAAGACATACTTGGGAATCTTTTTGTTTACAAACTATCAACCAGATTTTTTCCGCTATCCACGCAGCTGCTTCCTGTCATTTATGGTCTTCAAAAGTTGTCTAGAATACTGAGAGTTTAAAGGACTTGGCCAGTGTTCCACTTACTGCAGAAGACCCAGGCATCAGGTTAGTTTGGATGGTGCAGGAATAGAGGCCTAGCCCTGGAGTCAGGAGGATCTGAGTTCAAATTTGATCTGAAGACACTTGACACTCACTAGCTGTGCAACCCTGGGCAAGTCACTTAATCCTATCGCCTCCCCTCCTGCCCCCACCAAAAAAAGACCCAGGCATCAAACTCCTAGGAGAGAATTGGATATCAAATTCCTGACTAAATAGTATTATAGGATTTGAAAATGGGAAAAGGGATCTGAATGTTCACTGAATCCAACCTCCTATTTTAGAGAGGGAGAAAATGAGGCTCAGAGAAGTGACTTGTGCATGGTCACAGGGTTAAGAAATAGTAGAACAAGGATCTGAACCCGGGTCCTCTTCCTCTTAAGTCCAGTGCTTTTCCACTATTTCTAATAATCACTGAGGTATAAAGAAGCGAAGGGACACCTGGATCATTCCTGACTAGCAGTCTTAGAACCCAGGATTCCAGACACCTAGCCCAATGGTTTAAATTTGTTCTAGTCCAACCTCTTCATTTTTCAGATGAGGTCTGTATGGGAAGAAATTTACTCAAGGTCAATGAGTGGCAGACTCTGCTTCTTCATCTTTCAAAAAGAGAAACTGTCTCATGAAGATAATATTACAAGTGCTCTCCATCATCTAGAAAGAAAATCCTGTCCTATACCCAAGTGTTAATGAAATAGTAACACTTCTGGGGTATTATAAAAAAAGAGGGGTGACACAAAACAGAAACTCATTGATTCAGGGAATGGCTAAACAAATTATGGTTAATAAATTTAGCGGAATATTACTGTGCAAAAAAAGGGAATTGGTTAAACAATATAAATAAATACTTTCTTCACTTCAAATCTCATCTATCACTTCTACTGGCGAAAGAGACCCACTGGTCTCAATACAGCTCCAAGGTTTTTGTTCCCCCAAGGCTAGTGACATATGTATCCTAAGGACAAGAATCCAGGGGAGGTGGAGAGACAAGATCTGACCTGAAACTGGGAAAGAATCTTTACAACTAATGTTTCTGACAAAAGACTCATTTCAAAAATATATAGAGAACTGAGTCATATTTAAAAAAAAAAACATTCCTTAATTGACAAATGGTCAAAGGACATGCAAAGGCAATTTACAGATGAGGAGATCAAAGCAATCCATAGTCATGTGAAAAATTGGTCTAAATCATTAATTATTAGAGATATGCAAATTAAAGCTTCGCTGAAGTACCACCTCACACCTCTCAGACTGGCCAATATGACCAGAAAGGACAATGATAATTGTTGGAAGGGATGTGGGAAATCTGGGACACTAATACATTGAGCTCATCCAATTCATCCAACCTTTATGGAGAAAAATTTGGAACTATGTCCAAAAGGGCAACAACAATGTGCATCCCCTTTGATCCAGCAATACCAATACTGGGTCTATACCCTGAAGAGATGATGAAAAAGGGCAAAACCATCACTTGTACAAAAATATTCATAGCAGCCCTGTTTGTGGTGGCAAAGAATTGGAAATCAAGTAAATGTCCTTCAACTGGGGAATGGCTTAGCAAACTGTGGTATATGTATGTCATATGTATGTTCTGTTAGAAACCAAGAGGGATAGGAATTCAGGGAAGCCTGGAGGGATTTGCCTGAACTGATGCTGAGTGAGATGAGCAGAACTAGAAGAACATTGCATACCCTAACAGCAACATAGGGGCGATGATCAACCTTGATGGACTCGCTCATTCCATCAGTGCAACAATCAGGAACAATTTGGGGCTGTCTGCAATAGAGAATCCCAATTGTATCCAGAGAAACAACTGTGGAGTTTGAACAAAGAGCAAAGACTATTACCTTAAACTTAGGGGAAAAAAAACCTGATATCTGATTGTCTGATCTTGCTCTCTCTTATACTTTATGTTTCTTCCTTAAGGACATGATTTCTCCCTCATCACACTCAATTTGGATCAATGTTACCATGGAAAACAATGTAAAGACTGACAAATCCTTCTATGGGGGTGGGGGGAGGGAAGTTAGATTAGGGGGAAAATTGTAAAAAAATAAATGAAATCTTTAAAAAAAAAAAGACCTGGCCTCCTTTCCTTCTGAATCCCATGACTACGTTTCCTTCAAAGTCCTGGAGGATATGGGCATTGCCCATTCCCGGGGGCAGCAGCAGCAGCATGGGAGAATGGGGAAACCTTGAGGGTGGAGGATGGTCAAGTTGCCGACGTTGCCAGGAGCTCCTTGGGGCATCCCAAGATATTCCGTTACCTCAGTCCTCGTCTCTATAGAAGAAGGATTGGAAAAGCAATGGGCGAGTTCACAGCAACAAGCCTTTCCCTGGAGAAAGATCCAGAACTATGGCAGAGGTGGACCTCCAAGGGGAACATTGAAAGCAACCACAGTCCTCTGCCACTCAACAGCCTGGCGCCAGGCTGGCGGCAGCGGCTTCCGACCCAGCCAATGGGGAGCCAGGGCGGGACGAGGCAGAACCAATCCCCACTTCCACTGTAAACTGGACCGCGAGGATTGGTCGGCCCTGTACCGGAGCTCTGTGAGGCGGTTCCGCTGCCTCAGTTTGGAGCAGCGGATTGGCTA
The DNA here is from genome assembly GCF_037893015.1 of Macrotis lagotis. Taxonomy (NCBI): domain Eukaryota; kingdom Metazoa; phylum Chordata; class Mammalia; order Peramelemorphia; family Peramelidae; genus Macrotis; species Macrotis lagotis. The sequence continues at coordinate 698,768,483 of NC_133666.1, forward strand.
CTGCTCTCTTTCCGCGTCCTCCCCATCCCCACTTTTTGGATTTGAGGTAAAGGAGGGGGAGGGGGCATAAATTATCTCTGGTCAAAAATCCATCACCTGGAGGCCAGGTAATAAGATTCCCGGAACTGGGTCAGATCCTTTTCTCACAGGTGGAATCGCAGTCTGGGTCTGGCGGGCAGTCTGGGGCACTGTGAAGAGGATTTCTAACGAGGGCTCGGCCTCCAGGCCTGGGAAGCCTGGGCTGGGGCCGGGCCCAGTCCTGAAGGTGACAAGCGTGGACTAGGCGGGTAACTTTGTATCAAAACTGAAAGAGGGCAAAGAGGGGCCCAGCCCCCGGGAACATGCAGGCACAGGACACAAAGCTAGGCAGACAAGGGCGGTTGATACATGTGCCACATACACAGAGAGAGAGACAGAGACAGAGACACAGAGAGAGACAGAAATATTAACAATCTGATGGGAAGATAGCATGGAAGCACATTTATACAAAGCAACATAGATAGATAAATATATACATACATACATACATACACATACACACACATAGATAAGAAATAATGAACAGAGGGAAGGCACTGGACTGAAGAGTGTGGAAGGCTTCCTGTTGACAGTAGTATTTTAGCCGGGAGCCTGGTTGGTCAATAATTGGAAAGAGGAAGAGGATTCTAGGAATGAGGAGAAAATACCAAAGCAGTCAGAAGGAGTATCTTTTTGGTGGAACAGTTGGAGACCAGTGTCACCAGATAGAAAAGTCTTTGTTGAGAAGTAAGATGTGAGAAGACTGGAAAGACAAGACGGGGTGTAGGTCATGAAAGGCTTTGAATGGCAAACAGAGCATTTTGTGTTTGCACCTACAAATAATAGGCCACTGGAGTTTTAACTTTGGGTTTGGGTTTTGTTGTGGGTTGTTTGGGGGCATGGCATGATTCAACTTGAACTTTAGGAAAATCACTTTAGTAACTGAAAGTGGAGAAAGTATCTAAATGGGGAAAGACTTGAGCTAGGTAGAGTTACCTGCAGATTATTGCACTGGTCTACACCAGGGCCTATACCAGGGTGGTAGCAAACTCAGAGGAGGGAAATGGCCACTTATGAAAGATGTTGCAACACTGAAATGAAAAAGCCTTGGCAACAGATGGAATATGGAGGGAGAGAAATAATAAAAAATCCAGGTTGTAGGACTGAGGAACTAGAAGGATGGTGATCCCTCTACAGTTGGGGAAAGTAGGAAGGATAGAGGGAAAGGTTTAAAGAGAAAGATAATTGGTTCTGTTTTGGACATAGCAAATTTAAGATATCTACTGGAGTCTGAAAGGCATTTGAGGTGGGAGCAGATAAGCTGATATCTGAAACATCAGCATAGAGATGGTGATCTATAGAAGTTCCATGGAACTTCAGTTAGAAGGAAAAGAACAGAGGGCCCTTCAGGACAGAACCTTTGAGGGACATGTTTGTAGAAAGCACGATCTGAAGGAGCCAACAAAAGAGACAGAGGATGCAGTCAGAGAGGTAGGAAGAGATCCAGGATCCAGTACCTCAAAAGGCTAAAGATAGATAAGAGAGCATCAAAGAGGAGACAGTGATCATCAGGGTCAAAGGCTACATAACTGTCAAGGAAAAGGAGAATTGATAACAGGCCACAGAACTGAGCAACTATTTAGTAATTTTGAAGAAAGTTTAGGTGGAATGATTATGTTGGCAGCCAAAATTATTAGGATAAATTAAGAGAGGGAGAGGAGGCAAAGTAGAGAAGAAAAAGAGAACATCAACAAAGTATTGGGGGGGGAGGAAATTAGTGAATAAAGGACAGTGAATAGGAAAAGCACAGAAGAAACACTGTGGCTTGAAGGGATAGCCATAAAAATAAATAGAATAAAATACAGACATTGGACACTGAGTTCAACTCAACACCCATCTAAAGGAAACATATACTCTCTTGCAGTTGGAAGACAAATAGTTATTTATATAACATCTAAAAGCAATCACCAAGCAATTACTAACTACTTACCATCTGTCAGACACTGGAGATGCAAAGACATATAAAAACAGTCCTTGCTTTCAAGAATCTAACTCTAATAGAAAAGCCTCTCTATCTACCTCTGTCTTTCTCCCTCATTCCTCCAGGGAATGCTCAATTTTAAGAGTTCTCTGGAAAAGCAAAATCAGGCCAGTCTAAGTGTAGGGAACAATGCATGAATTCTGCCTGGACTTTGAAGAGAGTAGAAAGTATTGGAAAGGGTATACTAAATAACTTAGAATACTAACATGAAAAGTTTTTGAAGCTATCTGGAACTATTTTTTGAGATATATGTTATATATTAATATATATTTTAATATGTATTATATTTATATAATATATATTTAATATATACACACTATGTAAAAAAGTAAAAGGATATCATAAAGAAGAGTGGAACAAAAAAACAAAATCCAGAACCTTGCTAAAATTTGACTCAGTTCTCTATGTTTGGGAAATGAGGTCTTTATCAGAGAAACTTGTTTTAATATTTTTTCCCCACAGTAGCTATTGCTGGCTATATTTCCTTCTATCTTGTTCCTCCCACTTCCATTTATACTATTCTCTCTCTGCTTTCACCCTGGCCCCTCCTCAAAAATGTGTTGCATCTAATTACCCTCTCCCATGATCTTCCTCCCTCTTATCACCCCTCCCCTTCCCCCATTCCCCTTTCCCCCATCTCTTCCCTCTCCTCTTTTCCTCTAGGGTAAGATAGATTTCTTTACTCAAGTGTATATTTTATTCCCTCTCTGAACTAACTGTGATGAAAGTAAAGCTCATTCACTCCCCCTCACCTTCCCCCTTTTCCATTCCACTGCAAAAGCTTTTTCTTCTCTCTTATGTCAATAACTCACCCCATTCTATCTCTTTTTCCCCTTTCTCCCAATACATTCTTTTCCACCCCATTAACTCCATCTTTTTAATATCTTATACCTTCAAATTCAGCTTCCTTCTGTGCCTTGTCTACATATGTTCCTTCTAACAGCCCTAATAAATAAGAGGGTTCTGTTCAGCATCTCTCATAATTTGCTTCTCCCATCCATGCTCTTTATGCTTCACCTGAGTCCTGTACTTGAAAGATGAGACTTTCTGTTCACCTCTGGTTATTTCATCTCGAAAGTTTGAAAGTCCCCTATTTCATTGAATGTCTATCTTTTTACCTGAAAGAAGATGTTCAGTTTGGGTGAGTAGTTTCAGAAATAATCCAAGCTCTTTTGCTTTCTGGAATATCATATTCCAAGCCCTTTGAGCCCTTAATATAGATGCTGCTCAATCTTGTGCTAAGCTGACTGTAGCTCCATGATATTTGAATTGTTTCTGTCTGCTAATAATATTTTCTGCTTGACTTGGAAATTCTAGAATTTGATTATAACATTCCTGGCAGTTTTTATTTGGGGATTTCTTTTAGGACATGATAGGTGAATTCTTTCCATTTCTATTTTACCCTCTGCTTCTAGGATAGCAGGGTTCTTTTCCTGGACAATTCCTTGTAAAAGGAGATCTAGACTTTTTTTTGGTTGTGATTTTAAGGTAGGTCCATAATTTTTGAATGATCTCCCCTGAATCTGTTTTCCAGGTCAGTTGTTTTTCCAATGAGATATTTCACATTTTCGTCTAGCTTTTATTCTTTTGATTTTGTTTTGTTGTTTCTTGATTTCTCACAAAGTCATCAGCTTCCCTTAGATCCATTCTACATTTGAAGGAGTTACTTTCTTCAGAGAGGTTTTGTATCTCCTTGTCCCTCTGATCAATTCTGCCACCTTCTCCTCATTGGCCTTGTGGACTGCTTTTTCCATTTGACCCAAACTAGCTTTTAAGATGTTATTTTCTTCAGTTGGTTTTTTTTTGTATCTCCTTCACCAAGCTACTGACTTAGTTTTCATGATTTTCCTGCATTGCTGTCACTTCTTTTCCTTATTTTTCCTCTATCTTCCTTACCTGATTTTTAAAATAATTTTTGAGCTCTTCCATTGCCTGAGACCAATACATATTTTTGCAGAAGCTTTGATTTCATCATCTTCTGAGTGTGTGTTTTAATCCTCCATGGGACCAAATTATCTGTGGTCAGATATTTTACTTCTGTTGTTTGCTTATGTGACTTCATTTTGTCTATTTGTTAAGATGGGACTCTGCTTCCAGGGTGGAGGATGTACCATCCCAAGATATTGAGGGTTCTTACAACTGTTTTCAAGAATATTCTGCCCTCCACACCCACCCCTGGACCCCACCATGGACCTGCAAGTTTTCAATTCCTCCAAGGTCTTATGAGAGGCGCTGATTGCTCTCCAGACCTGTGTTTTGATCTGTGGATAACAATTTAAATCTGTCCTGGAACAGAGAAAAGCTTTGCTGCAAGTCCTGAGCTCTTTTGTACTTTTGCGCTTTTTCCTGAGACTGGGTCCCAGACTCTGACCTAGATCTGAGTATGGGTGAATCTATAGAGTCCTGCCTCAGGGATAGTGGCAAGATCTCTGCAATCTACCCCAATCCCATTATCATCCATGGACTATGCTCTCTGGAAGCAGCTGCCCGGCAGCTTTTTCCCGGTGGCTCCCCAGGCCTGCTCCTGGTCTCCAGGGTGGGGTCTGCACTGAGGCTTGCACTGGCTGGGGCCTTGCTCTCACTCTGGTATGTATAAGCCCCATTCTCAGGGTATCTTTGAAGAGGGTTCTGCTTCTCTGGTTCCCACTCACCTGTAGAAGTTCCTAAGTAATTCTAAAATCTGCCAGCAATGAGACAGTACAATTAAGTTCCATCTCTTAAATTTGGTTTTCTAATAACTGGTTCATGTGGTGAAAACCAGTTCAAGTTTTATGAAACCAATCCAGTTAACAGAGCTATGAGGAACATCAAATGAGGAACCCATAATTCACTTGAGACTTTAGAGAATTTCAGTTTTTATACACTACATGCTGTTTTTATATTTACTTAAGTCCTGAACCTGATATAAGAATCTTAAAAAAAAATTCATGAGGGTGTGTCTCATTAAATGAATCTTTCTGGCTCTTGATAGGATCAGACAGCTACTTCAAAATGAGAAAAATGATTTCACTTTCTTTACAATTATCCATGCAATTTTATATGTAAAATCTTTAAATTTAATTTTGGTAATTTAACATACACAAAAGCTAAATGCCAGAACCATTTGGAAACTAATCATGTACAGATGTAAAATAGTTCTTGGAGAAGAGTCTAATCCTGTTGCTTTCTCCAAATTTTCTGTCCCTTTGTATTAGAAAATTTTTATATTACATCTTTATTTTATTACTTTGTCTAGTATCCCCTGCCCCTTAGGAGGATAGAGCACTGACCTTGGAGACAGGAGGACAAGAGTTCAAATCCAGCCTCCAACACTTGATACTCACAAGCTGGGCGACCTTGGGTAAGTCATATAACCCAATGTACCTTGAATCCAGGGCCTTCTCCAGTTCTGATGCATATCTAGCCATTGAACCCAAATGATTCTAGAGAAGAAAATGAGGCTGGTGACTTAGCACAGCCCCCACTCACTCAAATGGCATCACCTTCCTGATATCATGGTTGTCTTCAATTATGAAGGACAAACATCATTATAATTTGACTACAAATACAGATTTAAATTGCAAGATTTTGTACTTTCCTCCTTTATCATGACTCAGAGCAGTTCCAGGATCCATCTGTTAATTGAGTTACTTATTATACTTTTGGGGGGGGGGGGGTTGCAAGGCAGATGGGGTTAAGTGCCTTGCCCAAGGCCACACAGCTAGGTAATTATTAAGTGTCTGAGACTGGATTTGAACCCAGGTACTCCTGACTCCAGGGCTGGTGCTTTATCCACTATGCCACCTAGCCACCCCGAGTTACTATTATACTTGCCAGATTTCTACTGCTCATCTGACCTTATTCTAGAAATTTGCTATGAAAGGAAAAGGAGGACATTGTTAAAATAATAAAAAAGACAGAGCTCCCAGAAAGAGGCAGTCCAGCAAATTGAATTAACACATCTGGCACAGTCTGCATTACACTCCTTGGAGGCTCTGTCCCTGCCAAGAAGGGAGGGAGGTACATTCCAGTGCATCTGAGCTTTCTCTTTATAATGACTTATTGGTCAGGGTGTAGGTTATCCTGAGATCACAGTGACTAGCCCTGAACGAAGTTCTCTGGCTAAGATCTGATGAAGGCCGAGGGCAGTGGGATGATCATTCCTTCTTATTGCTGAAAGCTCTGCCCCTTAGCAAAGCCCAAGATCATCTGAGTAGTTTTGCTCACCATCTCCCACTGTTGGTTCATATTAGTCTTGTAGTCCACAAAGACCCCCAGATCCTTGTGGAACAATTGCTGTCTGTTCAAGCTTCTCCTCCCATTGTCTGGAATTTCATCTTAATAGATTCAGCCTAGTACTCTCATCTCTGAAGATTCTGTTGGTTCTCACTCTCTCAACCACCTAATCCCTCCAAGATTTGGGTGGTCTGCACATTTAATGAGTCTCTAGGGCTTTATCTGATATCAGAGGATGATGAGTTGGGAGAGAGGAAGGGCATTATAAGTCATCTGGCTATTGATGGGAAGACTAAGTCCCATGGAGTGACTTGTTAGGAAATAGTGGAGTCAGGCTAACTCATGGCCTGGGGAACCCAGGGAGGAAGACATCTTCAAAGCATCCTTCATGGTATTACTTTACACAAACTACCTTCTTGAAATCTTTATCTACTAGCTGAAAGTGGACATTTGAATACATGGTCTCCTCTTCCTACCACCTTATTGCAGGTGGGGACATATTACAGGCACCATGACCTCTACATTCTAATCTGAAGTGGCTGTGGAATCTTGTCAACTCAACCTCTAAAACATGTCTTGTGTTTACTCCCTTCTTGCCATGCAGATAGCCCAAGATAAGACCCTTATCCCCTCACCCTGGTGATATGGCATCTCATTGATTTCCCAGACTCAAATCTCCATCCTCCACAAAGTTGCCCTGGTCATATTCCTGAAGCTCAGATATGACCATCTTACCCTAGCATGTAGGTATTCTACTTATCCCCATTTTACTCCTGAGCAAACTGAGGAAGACAGGTAAAGAGCCCTGACAATTAGCATTGGGAATAATATGCAAAATCAGTAATGGAACCTTGTGCCTCAGTTTGAGAGGCAAATAGTGATACAATGTGTCATGAAAACCTGGATTAAAATCCTACTATAACTTCCCTCAGATGTAAAATGAGGGAATTGCCTTCCAAGATCCCTTATATCTCAAACTCTAGGATCCCATGAATCTCCTTTGTAGAATAAGGGGGTTATAGAATAGATGTTGTTGATGGAACCTTTGTGTCTCATCATTCTGGAACTACTCTGGACAGACTGGTTGATTCTTCTCTCCTGTCCTTCAGGCTTCAGTGTTCCTTTTATGGGAAGAGTTGGGTCTTGGTCCAGGTGATGATTCTCTTCCAGATGCACATGCAGAGACCCTCTGACAAGGTCAAGATGAGGGTCTTTGTTCAGTGTTGCCAGAAAGGCAGCATTGCCCTGTTTGAGAACCTTAAGTTCAGCCAGGAGGGCAACAAGAGGGTCCTGGGGTGCCCGGTGGTACGAATTTTGCTGGGGTGATACCAGGGAAGTGTTCACTTTGAGGCCACCAGAGAGGACCCTTTCAGAGAAGCCCTTCTCCCTGGGCTTCATGACGTGGTTCATTGGGAAGTGTGTCTATCAGATATCTTTTGCTCCAGTCAGTCAGAAAGCACATCTTTCCCATACCAGAACTATCAATAATTCCACCCAAGCAATCTGGCTTTCCAAAGAGGAAATGGCTCCTGCTATTTTCAGTATGTTGTAATGATCCTATCTGTGGTCCTGATAGTGAGTCTTGGCGTCAGTGAGATCCTTTAAAAAGAACCTTCTCTGGTGGTGTAGGATGGTAAATACTTAACAACTGGTGACTCTACACACACACACACACACACACACACACACACACACGTATAGACACATATATGCACATGCATGTGATATATAATGTGCAACAGTGTGCACATATGCACACTCATATTGTGTGTCCACATATACATGCTCGTGTGCCTTGTGTACATGCAGATGCCCACACACATACAAGCATGTTACATACCTATACATGCACACACATAAGCATGTCACATACTCACAATGCACATGCATGCACAAACACACACATGTGTACATACCACTCACATGTGCAGGCAGGCACATGATTCACATGTGTGCATGCTCCCATGTGACCTACTATTAAGTTTAATTTAAATTGTTCACTTTTCTCCTGCCTTTAATCCTCCATGTATGGCTTGTCTCTTTTCTGAAGTGTCTCTAGCAATGGCAGGGGCTCCTGCCTTGATAAAGACAAATGCCTGGAGTTTTTCCTCAGGATGAATTGTCTACGTCAGGAGTCTCCCTGGATTGCTGAAACTAGAAACAGTGAAGCTGAGTTTCTCCTTAGCCAGAACAGTGTGTTTAAATGGAAAGTCACCAGATGGTCTTTTGTCTTCCATTCTGCTCCTCCTCAGGTTCCTGTCTCTCTACTTTACCCATTCTGGAAATCTTTTCTGACTTGTTGCTTGCCCCGCAACCTTAACATGGGAAAGTAGGTAACAGGAAGGAAAGAAAGGACTCTTGCCATTCTTACAGCCTCTTCTCTTGGTCTCTGTTTGCTTCTCAAAGGGGCCTGTTGGCTGCCCCTACAGTAGCCCCAGCTCTGGAGTTCTTTTTGTCTGGCCTTGACTTTATGGGGAAGGCCTTTGCAAGCCCCGGGGTAGAGATGTATCATCTGTCCCTGAGAAAGCAGTGTTGGTGTTGAAACTGGATACTTGGATTAGAGTCCTGATCTTCCATTTCCTGACTGGGTGATGTTGGACAAATAACACTTCCCCTTCTCTGGAACTCAGTTTTCCCAGCTGTAAAATGAGTGGGGTGGTCTCCATGGTCTCTCCCAGTGCTAAGCTGTAGTGCTATCCTTCGTCTGCTGATGTCTTAAAGGTGACCACCTTGCGAGTGTCAATGCAGGCAAACTTTCTTGATACAATCTATGGTCAGAATGAACTTTTCTTCTGGAAAGTCAACTAGAGAGCCCAACAGGTTCCTTGACCCCATTAACAGAATTAATGGAGCAAATTGTCTTATTATATGTGCTGATCTTGACTGAGAAAGCTTAGGCTGAAAGGTAAGTCCTTCCAAGAGAACTGATGCCCAAGTCAGTTGGTTTAGAACCTTGGAAGACATCTGAGCTCATGTAAATCATGACCTATTTGTTTTTTCTGAGACATACTAATTGCAGAGACATTTGTTCTTTTCTTCTTCCCTGCTTTTCTTCTATCTTCATTATCTCCTTGAGAACCAAGCCAACCCTGGGACAGGCAGCATTCGTTTTATTTTACTTTTGATTTGAAAATGATTATAATTAAAAAAATTAAAAAGTCACTCCCTTTATTTACAAATTCTACTTCATAGACTTACTAATCTTGTGACCCTGGGCAAGTCATACTATATGTACCTCAGTTTCCTTATCTGAAAAATGAGGAAAATCATACTACTACCCCTCAAGAATGTTATGAGGAGTCAATAACACAGCAGAAATACACAAAACACCCAGCTGTTAGAATTCTGATCATTTCTCTTCCTTTCTCCAGCAAATCATCCCTTTTAACAAAGAAAGGCAGTTCACCAAAACTAACCAACACATTAATGAATTCTGATAGTCCTCCACCTCTTCCATAAAAAAGAGAAAATCCTTATTCGAATAAATAAATAAGAAAGAAAATGAGGCACTTTTGGACAACCAGGAAAAGAGGGTGTCCTCTCCAAGAGAACACTGGGAGTTGGCTATGGGGGTTTAGTGGGGATCACCATCTCCACCAGTCAGTACTGCTGGATGGCAGAGTTTATTATCTTTTACTTGGGAAATATTGTATGTATGACTGATTTTTTTTCTTAGCTTCTGCCCAGCTTGATATTCCTTTTCTCATCTCTCTCATTTCTCTTGTCAATGACTTGACAAGGATAAAGTGGTGGGGGCAGTAGTTTATCTGAGAAAAACCCAGGGGTCTCAGTAGCCAACAAGCTTGGGCGGTAACTAAGCAAAAGGGGCCTTTGAGTAAGTGGCCAGCCTTGGGAAGTAGGTCTGGAGAGTGGAGACTGGGGGTCTGGGGGAGTGTGGGAGGGACTCACCTCCTCTAACAGATGGGGACACAGAGGTCTAAAAAAGGGGACTGACTCAGCCAAGGCCACCAAGGAACCATTGTGGGAGAGGGGTTTTGAATCTAAAACCTCCTACCCTCCCCAGTACACCCTGATGACCTCCCTCCCTCCATTCCTCTTTTCCTCCCTCCCTCCCAACCTGCTTCCTCTCTCCATTCCTCACTTCCCCTCTCCCTTCCTCCTTCCCTCATGCCTCCCTCCTTCCCTTCCTTTCTTCCTTCCTGCCTCTCTCCCCTCTTCCCCTCTCCCTTCCTCCCCCTCTCCCTTCCTCCCTCTCTCCTCATTCCTTCCCTTCCTCTCTCCCTTCCTCCATTCCCCCCTCCCTCCATTCTTCCCTCAATTCCTCTTTCCCTACTTCATTTCCTTCCTCCCATCCCCTCTCCCTCCCTCCCTCATTCCCTCCCTCCATTCCTTCCCCCCTTTCTCCCTTCCTCCCTCCCTTCCTTCCTTTCTTCCTCCCTTCCTTCCTTCCTTCCTTCCTTCCTTCCTTCCCTCCTTCCTTGTTTCCTTCTCCATATTCAAACTGTGGCCTGAGGAAGAGATCTGAGAGGGAATGGAAGGAACTCCTCTGGTACCTTCCCAGTTGAGCACCTCCAGTGTGTCACAGACCTCGGAGCTGCCTGGGACATCATCTTCAGGTAAAGAAGAATGCTGGGCAGGGCATGCCTCCCTGGGATTTTAGGACCTTATCAGATCTGGGGGAGGGGGGGGCATTATTGTCCAGGGGAAGCTTAAGCTTCATCTGCCCCAATAGACACCTGAACTGCTGTGACTATCCCATCTCTTGTCCTAGAGCAACTGCTCAAAAAGAGCATGGCTCCTGGCGAGTAGCTGACCCAGACCCAGTGGTCTGCAGGAGGCACCAGAAAGAAGGGTCTTCATCTTTGGTCCTGCCTCCCAGGAAGGGGGCTCAGCAAGATGGAGGTGTGGCAGACTCCACTCAGTCTTCTCTGCTTTCTCTTCTCTGAAGCCCACCCACCCATCCACCCATTCACCCACTCTGGCTCCTTCCCTCCCTCCCATGACTCCCATGTGCTCCAGTCTTTCAAACTGTCCTTTGGACAGGGAGGAAAGAAAAATCAGCATGATGATGAGCTCAAGGGCCAGGGATTCCAATTCTGACACCACACTCTTCTTATCTGGATGACCTTGGGCAACTTACTCCCCTTCCTGAGTCTCATTTCTTTCTCAGTCAGCAATCAATTAAGGAACATTTAAAAAGGACCTATTTTGTGTTTAATATAGACTACTGTAGTAAGGGCTAGGGACACTGCACAGGGATGAAAGTAGGTCCTGCCCTCCAGGCACTTACAATCTAATGGGAGGGCTGGTCTTGAGTAGCCTGGCTCTTTCAGGAGTATATCAACAATTTGTCACCAATCTCCTGAATATCATGGATGAAGACGACCAGGAAACCAATGATGTGAACAGTCAAGAGGGTCCAGAGGGGTCCAAGATGCGCAAGGCACTGGCCAGCATGATCATCATCGAGAAGGCCAATGTAGAGCCCTCAGAGATCATGACAGCACTCATCCATAGCCTGCAGCTGGAAGAGGTAGGATGGCCCCAAGAAGCTTCCATGTGTGGGGCCTCATAGAGAAAGTCAGTTCCCTGTCTGTTGGAGACTTGAAGTCAGGGACACGAGTTCAAATCCAGTTGCAGTTGTATTCTAGCTGTATGACCCTTAACTCTTGTCTGCCTCAGTTTCCTCAACTGCAAAATGGAGACTAATAATAACAAAATAACAGAATCAAATGAGAGAATTGTACAATTTATATCAGATTGCTTTCTGTCTTTTGAATGGGGGAAAGGAATGTTGAGAATCAAATGAAAGAATATTTGTAAGATAATGTACAAATCTTAAAACACTATTAAATATTCTGATTCTGATTATGACTATTACTCTATCATGGTGTCATTCAGAAAAAAAATTACAAAATACAGGAGACTTGAACTGGGCCTTGAAGGTTTTGATAAGATGAAATTCTAGTCAAAGTGTAGGAGTGAACACCCTCACTCATGACTGGGAGGTGGAGACCTCAGCGCCTCCTGGAGGAGAGGCAATGGGATGGGCAAGTTGGGACCAGCTCCTGTAGGCAGAGATTCTTGCCCGTTCAGGGACATCTTGGGTCCAGGGCTTCATGGGATCAACAGATTAAAGGTTTGGGGGCTGGAGGAGATGATAGACGTCATGTAACCTCACCCTCTTCTTGTCCTGTAGGCACAAATGGGTTCAAGACCATAGAGTGAGTAAGTCTCAAGAGGCAGCTGGTGTTCAAATCTGAGTCCTTGCCATGACTCAGTCATAGAGATGAACAGCCTTCCTAAGGAGATGAAAAAAGCTTTCAGTGTGCTGAGCTCTGGGGCCACAGATAGACCAGAGACCCTGCTTTCAGGGACCTTCTGTTCTAATGGGAAGACCAAGCAGATGTGGGGAGGGATAGCCAGTACTGCCAGTTTCTAGACAGCCCCAAGCATGATGAACAAGTCAATCAGTGGGCAGACTGATGCCCAAGGTCACTAAGATAGGCATGGTGAGAGTCACAGTGAACATGACATAGAGATCTGTTCTGGGGGAAGCCAGTAGTGCCAGGCTTCAATCTCCAGGCCATTAGCCTTCCCAGTCCCATAGGAAGACCTGCTTCCTCTCCAGATCTCCACCAAGAGGAAGATCATCATCTACACCATTCTTCAGGGCATCATCCAGCAGGCAGGGGAGCTGGAAGAGGAGTGTGTCAAGACCTTGGTGAACCTGGCCTCCAAGCAAATGCGGGAGTCCCCAGAGGTGTGTTAGGAGGCTTTCTCTAAGAATGAATTTCCTCTGACTCCCATCCTGACCCAAGCATCAATAATCACAGAAACACAAGGGCAAACAAAATATCCCCCCAAATCCCCCCCAAAATGAAAACCTTATCCAAAATATTATAGTTGATTGTGAAAGAGCTAGAGTAGGTACTTCTATTTTTTACTGATTGTTAAAAGAAATAGGTGCTACCTCTTTTAACCTGAGCAGCCAAGGCAGTGGCAGATTTGTCCATTGTATTGAATATGGCTTTCTGGGGATTGGTTAATGCTGCATAAATTCATGGAATTGTCGCCAGTAGTCTGGCATCTTCATTCTCCCTCCCAGTTTTCCTATCCTTGAAGTCATCTGACAATTCACTCCTCGGGGTTTTAAGTTTACTTTAAGATTCCAGATGCTCTTCCACTGGGAACAAATGGTCTTACCATTAATATTCTCTCAAGAGGCCCTCTCAGGGGTGGCTAGCTGGCATAGTGGATAAAGCACCGGCCTTGGAGTCAGGAGTACCTGGGTTCAAATCCAGTCTCAGACACTTAATAATTACCTAGCTGTGTGGCCCTGGGCAAGCCACTTAACCCCGTTTGCTTTGCAAAAACCTAAAAAAAAAAAAGAGGCCACTCTCTGAGACTCCCAAGTTTCAGAGGTGTTGATGGAGGGAGTTTATTCATTGTAAAAAAAAAATCACAGGTCCAGTTTAAATGTTTCCGTAACTACATAGGTACATACATGATACAGACACACATATATTTATAAATGTGTATATAAAAATGTACACAAAATCTGTAATTTTTTAAAGTGTGATACAAATTTCCTCTTTAGTTGTCTTAATGCTTCATATTTTGAATTCAGCTTTGTCTGGAATCATGTGCTTAACCATGGCCAATTTTCAAGAATCAGCTAACACTGAATAATCCAAAATATTTTACTCTCAAAAACAGAAAAAATATTTTATCTTAGACTGGACATGGCTTAATAAAGGTTGAACCAGATTAAAATATACTTGGGAAATTTATTTTTTTGAGTCAGAGTTAAGTGACTTGCTCCAAGAGTCACACAGGTAGTAAGTGTCTGAGACTCATCATCATGCTGGCTTTTTTTTCTTCTCTCTCCAAAGGACAGTTTGAGAGACTGATGATCTATCCTTTGTGTCACATAGCTGCCCCTGTAATTGGGAAATATTTAACAAAATAAATATAAATACAAGAAAAAATAGATAATGTTACTATGTAGTTTTCTAAATCAATATGGAACTCATAAGGATCCATATAGATGGTTTGAATTTGCTGGCCACTCAGGTATCTTGATGCCTCAGGTTTGTTTCTTAGGGATCCCACATTGTTGGATTCTGCTTTTTAAACCCTTTATGAAATTCTTTTCCTTTTTCATAAAGTTGTACTTCTCATTCATTCAGCATAATGGACTAGTTTATTCTTCAACTTGGCCTTATAAATATTATTTTTACCAATAATTTTTTATCAATTTATAAACTTTTAAACATTTTCTTTCAGGAATATCAATCCTGCCATCATTTCTACACATGTAGAAATTCTCCCTAACAAACTAAAATAATTCCCAAGTTTCTTTTATTACTGAAGGTTTTCAGAACTTTCTATCCTTCTGATAATTCCAGATAGGATTACTTTTTTGCCATTGCTTACTTTCTGACCTTTTCCTCCCATCTTTTCAAGAGCACTTGTCTTTTCATTTCTAAGGTTCACTCTCATGGTAATCCTATCTTTCCCTATTTTATCCCTCCTTCTTCCCCAAGATCACTTGTTTGTTTTCATTTCTCTTTCACCAGATTCAGTTTGCACCTGTTGTGTCCCAGATGTTATCTTACAAATGGGATATCAAAGTGACAATAATGAGCTCTGCTCATAACAGACTATATAGATCAAAACTCACTCATTGATTTGAAATTAATGTGATTTTTTTATTCTATTTTATAGTTGAATTATAGATCAAAGGTCCTGGATGCATTAGACTTTCTGCTTTGGAATGTCTAGATTTCTTTAGTTAATATTCTGAAAAATTCAGACTATATTTCCAAGATGAATAAGTTTAAGACATAGACCTGTGATTTTTTTAATTTACAATGTAAATTTCTCCTTTCCTTCTACTGCTGGATGAGAAATCTTGTATGGTCTGGATAGGTATTTTAAAATATGTGGTGTATGGGGTGGCTAGGTGGCGTAGTGGATAAAGCACTGGCCTTGGAGTCAGGAGTACCTGGGTTCAAATCCGATCTCAGACACTTAATAATTACCTAGCTGTGTGGCCTTGGGCAAGCCACTTAACCCCATTTGCCTTGCAAAAAAAACCCTAAAAAACCTAAAAAAAATGTGGTGTTTCTTCATAGCCATTTGCAAAATTACCTCTCTTTCATGGAATTAGAGTTTGATGACAGTATATGTATCATCAAGTTGAACTGATCATGCACTTCTGTTGGTGTCCTTTAATTTATAGCCTTCTTGAATCTCCTCATTGTACTGATTCTTAAATTCCATCTTCTCATTGGTTTAGCTGAGTTCATCTGTCTTTGGTCCTCCAGCAGAACAATTCCTTTTCTCAGTGATCCCAATATTTTGTTGAGATGCTCCACTCATTGATCTAAGCCCAGAATCTTCCAGTCACCTTTTTCTTCCTCTCTTACTGATTCCATCTTTGTAGATGCTCATATCTTCCACTGATTGTCTTATTATTTACATGGAAGAGTCTTGAGGGTTCTAGATACTGTCTTATTTCTGGAACCATGGTTCATACTATTTCATTAGGTTTTCCCTTTTAATGTTTTATTTTCAATTGTCCTATGATATTCCTTTGTCATGGCCCAGGAGTTTCTATTCTATGGAAGAAGGTAGCACATATTGACATCAGGGCAAGGGTTGAACTTAGGCTTCTTGATTTTAGAACATGGAGAAATCTGATTTTTGTAGGAGAATGTGGAACTCCTTGAAAGACTGTGGAGAGACATAAAAGATATGTAGGAGGAGGAAGAGGAAGAGTAGGGGAGGAGGTGTAATGGGGGAGGGGCAGGAGAAGAAGGGGTAAAGGGGGAGGGAAGGAAGAGGGTAAAGGGGAGGGGAAGGGAGGAGGAGAAGGGGAGTAGAGGAAGAGAGGAAGGGGGAAGGGATAATAAAAGAGGAGAGAGAAGAGGCAGAAGGTGGCGGGGGTAGGGGTTGAAGAGGAGCAGACCATAACAGAGAAAGCCTTTGGCTTGACTGTGGTGGTGGCTTATATCCTTCTCTTTTGCAGACTGAGGGTTACTTATTGGCAGAGACAGCCAGTGACACTTTGGTGACTCTGTCCAGAAACCACTTTCACCTTGTCATGTATGAGCTACAGTACCATTTCAAACCTCTGACCCTAATGGATGAGTATACCCTCATCACATTAGCTAATATGGCCAATGATAATGGTAAGGGTCTATCCTCCTACCCTTTCCCCTTTGACCCCTTCCATTCCCCATCTTTTCCAACTTTTTTCCTTTTCTTCTTCTCCCTCATATCTCTCCTTTTCCATATTCACTCTCTTTGCCATAGCTATTTCTTTCTTTCTTTCTCTTCTCTCCATTTCTCTCCCCTCTCTTACCTCCTTCCCCTTCTCTTTCTTCTAATACCCTACAAGTGAAGGAAAGTCACAGGCTGCTTTAGGTGGGTGGGTCTGGAGGGCTGGGGAGTTTGTAAGGCAGTGGGGACAATTCCCTCCTGCTCACTTTCCCTGGCTCATCCTTTTTCTCTTTCACAGTATTGGAGTTCATGCCCTATATGGGGATCATATTATCCACCACCATCTCCATTTTGAGACTGGCCAATGAAGATAAGATACGCCAGGTGTTCTGTAGTGGTGAGTATTCCTTTTATAGTCTGAAAATTCCCAGGGACATGGGGAGGACATTTCTCCTTGAATCATCCATCCATCCATCCATTTAACAATATTGAAAATATGTCATTGTGTTAAGATACTAGGAGGCATGCAACTAAACCTAAGGACAAAGATTCTAAGCCCTCAAACCTGGGCCTAGAGTCAGGCAGATTTGAATTAAAATCTGATATCAGACATTTATTAGTTGTGTGACCTGGGCAAGTCCCTGAGCTTCTGTTAGCTTCAGTTTCCTCGTCTGTAAAATGTCTCTCCCAGGATTATTGTGGGGATCAAATGAGATAATATTGGTAAAGTGATTGGAACACAGTGAATTCATAAGACAAATCCTCAAACAACACAGAAGGTTCCAACAAGATTTTATCCAAGCTCAGAGGATGGAAAGGTCATATATTTCTGGGGGAATCAGGGTAGACTGCATGACCAAGGTGGCATTGGAGCTGAATTTTGAAGGATGGGTCAACATAACATGAAGTGGGTCATTCTGGACAGAGAGACCCACTCTGAAGATTACCTCATATCTAATTACTATACCCTAGATTTTACTATGAAATCTCTTTGTGGGTCTTAAAAACACCCAGGACCCTGACATTAAATATTCTAGGATGTGACCTCAAAACTTGGGGTGGATAAGAATGTGGGGCAATGCAGGTTTGGTTCTCTGGGGCATGATCTGACTGTTTACAGCTTCAGAGCTGGAGCAGTTTCTAAGGGTGAAGACCTCATTGAGTGAGATAGTCCCCCAGGAAGGGGGTTTGCCTTCCTGGGCTTCACCTTCCTTTCCTCCTCACGGGCTGCCTTCCCTTCTGCATCCCTTAACACATAGCTGTGGAGACCTTTTGTGAGGCAATCCAGTTCTATTTTAAACACTGGGAGGACAGTGTGTACCCCATCCTGACCAGCGAGCATTTGATGAATAACCTCTTCCCAATTTATCGATATTTGGTCACTGTGTGGCTTGGGAGTGAAAACACTGAGGTGAGTGACAACTGCTGTGGGAGGTTGCCCAAGACCAGCATCATCAGTCAGTGCCTCCTCTTCATCCTCTCTTCCTGTCTCTCTCTCCTCTTCTCATCCTTGTTTCTTGTCTTTCTCTTTGCTTCTCTTCCTCTTTCTCCTCTACAACTTTTTCTTCCTTCTCCATCCTCCTTTTCCTTCCCTCCTCTCCACCTCCTTCTCTTCCTCCTCCCCATCCTCAGTGTCCTCCTTTCCCCACTTCTCTTTCTCTTACCCCTTTTCCCCTCCCTTCCTTCTCTTTATTCTATTTCTTCTTGTCTTCTCTTTTCCCTTCTCTTTCCCTTTTCTTCCTCTTCTTCCTCCTCTTACTTCTTTCTCCTCTTTCCCCTGCCTTCCTTCATCATGTCCCCTCTAGGGAAGAGGAGGAGGAGGAGAAAGCCTAGACAGTCTTTGTTCTGTGATAGGTCAAGCTGGCTGTGATCAAGTCCGTTGGTCCCATGCTCAGTCTCCTGCTGCCTATCGAGGAGCTGCGGGAACAGGTGTATGACTACACCCCCCTGATCCTGGCACAGTACCAAACCAATGTGGAGGCTCTCTTCATCACCCAGGTGAGTGGCCAAGCTTCTTTCTGCCTTGGGGTGCTCCCATCTCCAGGTTCATGGTGTCTTGTGGCCAAGTTCCTAGATGATGGACGGGACTTCTTAGCCAAGTGCTTGGGGCCTCCAGTAAAAATCCCTAAGGTATTATATAGGAGATAGTCAGCCATCTTTTCTAGGTGAATTCCCAAGGTCCAGAATTGGAGTCGTTTTTTCAGCAGAATAGGATGTGGCACCTATGGGGAGGTAGTAGGTGGGACCAGAGGCAAAGTCCTCTTGGAGTGTGTGTGTGTGTGTGTGTGTGTGTGTGTGTGTGTGTGTGTGTGTGTAGAGTATTTTTAGGGGTCCTTCTTACTGCACCACACTGCTTCTCATTAGTAAATGTTTCTCAAGTCCTCTTGCCAGACTCCAGGGGAAACAAAGATGCCATCACAGAGTTCCTGCCCTCAGAAGGCTCGTGGCCTACTTAGGAGTATGACTTGTGCACATAAAATGGAAACTGGGCCTTCCCAGGCTCCCCTGCTGTGTCCTGAATGGATGATTCAGAATATTCAATCTATACTGGGGATCAGCAGAGGGAGAGATACAGGGGTAAAGTTTTGCGGTCTTGAACTGGGCCATCCTAGGGGAGTTGGACCAACAGTATTTTCATAGGGGGATTTAGACTTCGCATAAGCCTGGAGGTGAGAAGGTCTGGCAGTGAGGGGACCCATCTGGCCAGAGCAGAGATACATGCTGCAAGACTAGTACCTAGGGTGGGGCACTCGATCTTTGTCCAAGGAAGGGCATCAAAATTTAGAAGGTGCTGGCAGCACTCTTGTGCCTTTATCCTTATAGAAACAGCTAAAACTTCAATTTTGATGAGCAAGGATGTTAATTGAAACTGGAAACTATTGTTGGGAGATACCTGCTGCCCCACCCCCCCTTCTACCTACTCCCAGCAGACTTGCAATATCCTGGGGACTCTAAATACAGGGGCTAAAAGTCTCTGGGGTCAATGGATGTTATCTTGGCAACTCACATCCTCTTGTCCAGTTGAATTTGTCTTTTAAAAGTGGGTCCAAGATTGGATTCCATTCCCCTTGCCCAAAGTCCATTTTTTGAAAGCTTTTTTTCTGGTTAGCAAAATTCTTATTTGTTCAGGAAAAAAAAAAAAACAGATGGAGAGGGAAACTAGGGTGGGGCTGGGATTAGAGGAGCCACACCTGCCAGTCTTTGATGGGGCAGTTTAGCCACTGGGTGGGGGGATCTCCTGGCCCATTCCTCTCTCTCTCTCTCTCTCTCTCTCTCTCTCTCTCTCTCTCTCTCTCTCTCTCTCTCTCTCTCTCTCTCTCTCTCTCGCAGATCCTGAGGCAGATCTTGGACACATCAGTATCAAGCTTTATGCCAGTCCCCGAAAGGCAGTTGCTCCCTATGTTTTATGAACTGCACATGCAGGTAAGGGGGGGAGGTCACCCAGATCTCTCAGTTTGCCTCTGCCCTCAGGGTCTGATGGGGTCTGAATGGTCCTAAGAGAACCTTGCTATCCGACTTATGCTCAAAGAACTTTTAGTCAATCTTAAAGAATTCTCTCAATGTCTCTATTGCAAGCTAGGAGCCCATCTAATTGGTTCAAGAGAGCATCTTTTTTCCTTGGAGAGCTGGATGTTAAACATTTACCTGTATAGATCAGTAACTAGGGGTCTGGCTTGTACCTGGGGAGGATAGTGTCCATCCACTTTCACCTGGGCAGAGCTAAATGTGGTATCTCCAGCACGCTAGGATCTGGGCCAGTTCAGTATAATGATATCCTCCCTTTATGCATGTCCCTCAATGCAGACAGTTTGCTTTGGGTTGTTATGTCATACTGTAAACTCATTTTGAGCTTATAGTCCACTCATACATGCAGATCATTTTTCTCTTGGGAGGTCGCTATAGTAAGGATTATCATTTAAGACAATTGAGATTCGAATGCTTGAGTCCATCACTAATGAGGGGGATGTGTTCAACATCTTTATCTCTTGTCTCCTATTTCTCTCTGAATTGATTCCAATAAATCAATCAATCAATGAGGAATTAAATTTTTTAGCTTTTAATTTTTTATATTTAAATTGTTTTCCCCTGGCTACATGCAAAAGCAAATTTCGACATTTTCTTACAAAACCTTGAGTTCCAAGTTCTTTCCCTTCCTCTCTCCCTACTCCATCCCTTGAGAAAGTAAGTTACTTGGTGTAGGTCAAAAATGTGTAGTCGTGAAAAATATTACTACAATAGTCATATTGTAAAAGTAAACATAACTCCAGCCACAAAGAAAGAAAAACAAAATGAGGACAAAACGTATGCTTCAGTCTGTATTCAGATGCCATCAACTCTGCCTTTGGAATGGATGGCATTCTTTATCATAAGTGCATCAGAGAAAGTACTCCAATATTTTTTCCATAGCCACTATTCATAGCTATATTTCCCTCCATTCAGTTATGCCCCACCCCCATTTAGTCTATTCTCTCTCTCCTTTCACCCTATCCCTCCTCAAATTTGCATTTTACTACCCTCTCCCATTGTTCTATCACCTACAACCCCCCTTCCCTTTCTCCCATCCCTTTCCTCTCCTATTTTCCTCTAGGGTAAGATAGATTTCTATACCAAAATGACCATATATGTTATTCTCTTTCTGAGCCACTTGCAATGAGAGTAAGGCTCACTCACTTTGCCTCACCTTCCCCCCCTCTTCCACTCCACTGCAAAAGCTTTTTTTGCCTCTTTTATGTCAAATAATTCACCCTATTTGACTTCTCCGTTCCCTCTCTCCCAGTATGGTCTTCTCTCCCCCATTAACTCCATCTTTTTAATATATTATATCTTCAAATTCTGCTCTTCCTGACTATAAAAACTCCTTCTAACTGCTCTATTAAATGAGAAGGTTCATATGAGTATTATCAGTATCCTCTTACCATGCAGGAATACACACAGTTCAATATCTTTAAATCCCTCATAATTTCCCCTTCTCACACACCCTCTCTATGCTTCACCTGAGTACTCTATTTGAAGATCAAACTTTCTATTCAATTCTGTTCGTTTCAAAAGGAAAGTTTGAAAGTTCCCTATTTCTTTGAATGTCCATCTTTTCCCCTGGAAGAGGATGTTCAGTTTTGTTGGGCAGTTGATTCTTAGTTGTAATCCAAACTCTTTTGCCTTCTGGAATATCATATTCCAAGCCCTGTGAGCCTTTAATGTAGATGCTGCTCAATCTTGTCTTATCCTGACTTTTGCTCCACATTATTTGAATTGTTTTATTCTGGATGCTTGTAATATTTTCTGCTTGACTTGGGAATTCTGAAATTTGACTATAATATTCCTGACAGTTTTCATTTTGCGATTTCTTTTAGGAAGTGATTAATGAATTCTTTCAGTTTCTAGTTTCTAGGATATCAGTACAGTTTTCCTGCAATATTTCTTGAAATATGATGTCTAGGGGCAGCTAGGTGGCACAGTGGATAGAGCACTGGCCCTGGAGTCAGGAGGACCTGAGTTCAAATCCGGCCTTAGACATTTAATAATTGCCTAGCTGTGTGACCTTGGGAAAATCACTTAACCCCATTGTCTTGGGAAAACAACAACAACAACACCAACACCAACAAAAGAAATATGTCTAGACTTTTTTTGGTCATGATTTTTAGGTGGTCCAATAATTTTTAAATTGTCTCTTCTGGATCTGTTTTCCAGTGACATATTTCACATTTTCTTCTAGTTTTTCATTCTTTTGGTTTTATTTTATTGTTGATTGATTTATCACAAATTCATCTGCTTCCCTTAGCCCCATTCTACATTTGAAGGAGTTATTTTCTTCAGAGAACTTTTATATCTCCTTTTTCATCTGGCTTATTCTGCTTTTTAAGGCATTCTTCTCATTGGCCTTTTGGACTGCTTTTTCCATTTGACCCAAACTGGTTTCTAAGATGTTATTTTCTTCAGTATTTTTTGTTTCTCCTTCACTAAGCTGCTGACTCAGTTTTTCATGATTTTCCCACATCTCCCTCACTTCTCTTCCCAATTTTTTCTCTACCTCCCCTACTTGATTTTCAAAATCTATTTTGAGCCTTTCCATTTCAGACCAATTCATATTTTTCTTGGAGGCATTGTATGGTAGAGGCTTTAACGTTGCTATCTTCTGTGTGTGTATTTAATCCTCCAAAGGACCAAAGTCATTGTCTATGGACAGATTTTTTTCTTCTGTTGTTTGCTCATTTCCCCAGCCTATGACCTGCTTTTTATAAAGGTGGGGCTCTACTTCCAGGGTGGAGGACACACTATCCCAAGCTTTTGAAAGTTTTTGCAGCTGTTTACAAGGATAATCTCCCCCTTACCCACCCACCCCCAGGACCTGCAAGTTCTCAGTTCCTCCAAGCTCTTATGAGAGGCCCTGACTGCTCTCCTGGTCTGTGCTCTGGTCTTTGGGTGACCACAAAGCCTTCTCTCTTCCCTGGAACACGAAGAAGGTCCCAGCTCTTCTGCATGTCAGGAGGTCTATTGTGCTTCTGCTCCTATCCTGAGACTGAGTCCTAGCCTGAAGTCTGGATCTGAGATTGGGCAGAGTCAAGAATAGAGAGGCTTCTGCTATCTCCCCTGATTCCCTTACCAATCCCTGAACTGAGGTCTCTGGAAGCAGCTGCCTGGAGGCTCCCTGCCAGATGACTCCCCAGGTCTGCACCCCCAGGGACAGGATCTTCTCTGAGGCCTGTGCTGGCCTAGGCTCTGCTCTCACTCTGGTGCAGCAGAGTATTCCTGTTGTCCCTGGACTGAGAGATCTAGAAACCTCCACCGCTGCCATGAACCCAGGGGCCCCGAAGTCTGTCTGTGGGTGGCTGGAGCTGGTTTGCTCTGGAGCAGCCTGGGTAGCTCTGCCTGCCCTTTCTGACCCTGGGTGACAGACCCTTCCTGCTTATCTTCCCATTTGTGTTTGGCTGAAAATTGGTTCCATTCAGTCTTTTTGTAGGTTCTGCCACTGTAGAATTTGGTTAGAGTCATTATTTAAAAGTATTTGGAGCGGTCTGGGGGAGAGCTGGCAGGACTCCCTACCTTTACTCCACCATCTTGGCTCCACCTTGAGGAACTGATTATGAAGTCTTTACCATGTACTCAGCACATCTCAAAGATGCATGGAGGAAATGTTGGATTCATTTGATGACTGGGGAAACAAATAGTTCTTGATAAGAAATCTGAACAACAACAAAATGAGGCAAAAAAGAAGAAATTAGAATTAAAGACTCTCTGAGAGGATCACTGCAGAGTAGCCAGAGGATCAGCTTCTGGACCAGGAACCTTGCAGTCAGACTCTGCCTCCTTGAGACCCTAGGTAAGGGCCACTGACCCTCTCTCTTCTCTTCCCTCCCCCAGGTCTGTGCTCCGGCCCTCCAGCAGTTCAGCAATGAGAACCTGACCGAGGTGGTCCAATGCTTCATTGCTCTGGGTGAGTGAGACAGAGGGGTTGGAGTAGAGATACAGACCCTGGGGTGGCCCCTGTCTCGGCTTTTGGCTGTAATTCCTACTCCCCCCAGCAAGCCCTGCTTTGTTGCCTTGTTCTGCTTGGGGCCTGTGTCACTCCTGCAAATGGAGAGCAGTCAGTACCTTGTCTAATAAATCTGGGGGGTCTTGGACTAATTTAAGAAGATCCCTTGGTAGGGGCAGGGGAGATCATTGCACCACCAAAAGGGAACCCCTGGATGTTCTTTGTTCAGGGGGCTTCCTAGTTTATCTAAGTGTGTGTCTACTGCTCATCTCCTGCTTCAGGTGCTTCCCAGGCACCCTCAGATTGCCTGATTAAGGGTGAACTAGCCTGGGGCAGAGCAGGCTCACACTCCATTACCTGTGATTTTACAGGGTGATTTCAGAGGCAGAGTTGCCAGAGAGTAGGCTTTGACACCTGCTGGTCAGGTGACCCTAAGCAAATCACTTCACTCCTTAGGGTCCCAGGGAACTCACTTATACCCAAGGATCTGGTGCCTATCCACCATGGAGGAGGGAGTCCCTGGGCAAGGAGGTATTGAGCTGTGCTCTTGTGTCTGGTGTTAGAGGTATAGCAGGAAATACTAATCTAGAGTACCCAAAAAGGGAGAAAAAGAACTATAATCAGGGTGGAGAAAGAGGAAGAGATGGGGAAAAAGGAGGGAAGGAGACACAAGAAATGAGATACAAATAAGGAACAGAGAGAGCCAGAGACAGGCAGAAACAGAGAAGCAGAGACAGAGACAGAAACAAAAACAGACAGAGAGACAGAGAGAGAAACAGAGACAGGGAGAGAGACAGAGGCAGAGTGAAACAAAAAGAGACAGGAGAGACTGAGAGACAGAGAGAGAGACAAAGGCAGACAGACCCACACAGAGAAATCAGAGAGTCAGAAAGAGAGAAACAAGAGGGAGAGTGGGAGAGAGACAGTTAGAGAAACACAGATCCACAGAGACAGAGCCACAGAGAGAGCAGGTCACCTCCAGCAGTCCTGGGAGCCTAGAACCAAGAGGAGCTGTCTGGATCCTAGGATTCTCCTCCCTCCTCATTCAGTGAGGGGCAGGTGGGGGGGGTTAGGATCAGCCCCTTCTAAGCACCCCACCCCATTTCTGGAGGTCTCTGCACAAGAGGAGCTGGCAGATGTGGGTATGGGGAATTCTAGAAAAGCAGAACTTGGTAGGGGAGAGTGAGTGACCTGGGGACTGTGATGAGTAAAGGGGGAGAGAAGAACCAGAACAGCTTCATTTCTACTTGTAGAAAATCCATCTCCAACTCTAGATTGATAAGAAATGAGAAAATGTGTCCGAATTTAGAGCCAGGTGACCATAACAAGAGCTATATAAGGATGAATAATAATAATAATAATAATGACAATTGATATGATGACTCAAAGTCATCATAGGTCCTGGCTAGCAGGAGAGGGGCTCCAAGAGGCAGGCTGGGGAGTGGATGGGAGGCAGAGGCCCCTGGGTTCAGGGCTCCCTTCTTGGCCCCCAGTTTGTCTTCTATGAAATGAGACTGTTGGACCAGCCAGTCTCTGAGGTCTCCCCAGCTTTACCTGGGCCTCCGTCCATCACATTGTTTTACCTGCATGAAGGTAGCTGTTGGAAAGGGGCAGACCCAGCTCTAGACACCTGAGCTGCTTCTGTGCATGTTAGTGAAATGTTAAGACCTGAGGCAGAGTCATTGACTACTTAGGAGCCTTGAAGCCAGAGACTGAAGGCTCTCCCCCTTATCCACTCAGATTCTCTGGGTGATGGAGGTTGTCTGTCTGTCTGTCTGATTCAGTCTCTCTATCCCATCTCTCTCTCTCCTATCTTTCTCAGTCTCTTTGTCTCTGTCTCTCTAGTGAACAACTTGGCTTCCTTCCCATCTCTTATTTCCCAGTGGAGGGCTTGTTGGTCCCTGGTGGAGTTGGGGGGGGGACCTAGACTCCATCCTCCCTCCCCTGCCCCCAGCATCCCCAACCTTCCTTCCCTTTTTCCTCCCCAGCTCGCTCTTACCCAGATGAGCTTCTGAAATTCTTACAGAATCAAATGGAGACAGGGAAGGAGGCACTCTGTGTGGGGACTCTGACCCTGTTCCAGGAGGTCCTCAGAGCCAACAGTGAGTAGGCCCTTGTTCATTCTGCTGATAATCTCCCCAAACTTGCTGGGCCTTCCCCTGGGGAACCTATCTCCACCTGCTGGGGAACCCATCTCCACCTGTTGGGGATCCAGTTTCAGATCCTCCAAAGAGTTCTTTTTCCATTTTGTTCAGAAATGTAGCTCAGGGATTTGAGTTTTCCAACAATCATTTCTGGGCCTGCTCCTCCTGCCCCCTCCCACCCTGCTTCCCTTATCCTCCATTCAGCAGAGGTCCTCAGGAAAGTCACCACATCTGCATCCAACCTCTCTGCCATGTCCCTCCATTGACCTTTCCCTATCTCCTCTATACCTTCTCTCTCACACTCAACCAGTGATCAATCAACAATGAATGTTTTATTAGGCACCAACTATATACCACACACTGGGCTAGCATTTGGAAATAGAAAAAGAATGAAATCACTTCCACTCTTAAATGGAAGAGACACTAATGTAGGAGTCTATACAGAATCAATACATCAATCAATAGGCAATAATACAACTTTTACTCATCAAAGACCCAACATCTTGCTTAGAGAATAACGTGCACTTGGCAACTCATCACTGGGTGGAAGGGCCTCAGGTCATCACTGGGTAGGATTGGAGACCTTAGGTCCTCATTGGGTGGAAGGGTCTCACATCATCACTGGGGAAGATTAGGGGCTTCAGGTCATCACTGAGTGGGGGTGGGAGCTTGGTGGGGTCAAGATTGAACCAGGAAGGAATTCAAGCTCACCAGGCAAAGTTCTGACTTGAGATGAATTTGAAGTAGGGTTATTTGTGTTGGCAGCTAAGGTTGTTCCAACAAAACATGTAATTTTTAAAAATTGGGTGGTAATCTAGAGTTGCCTCCAAGGACCCCTAGTCCAGCTGCAGAAGCAGCCAGATTAGAATGAGGGGTGCAGACTCTCCACTCTGGAGCAGGAAGTCCTGCTAGAACAGGCCTGAGCTGGACCTTGGAAGTGGGGCTGGGCTAGGGGAGATAGAGGGACAGAGCATCAGGAGTTGCCATCTTGAGCTAATAGACCTGGGAAGAGGAACCTCCTGCTTCCACCCAGGATGAAGCAGACCACGTGGGGCAGGCCAAGTGGGAGGCAGCCCTCAGACTCTTAACACTGTTGCCCTTCCAATGGGAAGAAGGGCCTTCCAGGACTAGGACCTAACACAGGAGGGAGAGGAGGCCACGGTGCCCACTTCATCTGGGGGGGTCAAGGGCTCTGGTGGGATGTCTCAGCCTCCCTGAAATCAGCTCCCCTTGGGTTCCTCTGCATTTTAGTGCCCGAGATGAATAGCAGGACCCTGAACTTTGCTCTCAAGGTGGTTCAAAATGTTCTTGGTGACCCCCGTGCTAAGGTGAGATGGGGGCAGGGAGAGGGGAGGCCTCCTCTGGGCCCACATGAATCAGATCAGACAGATACCCAGGGCTGGACTACAGTCCAGCATCTGTAGCTGGGCAGGAACCCCTTTGCCAATGACTCCAGGAAGCTCCCCCCGAAGGGTGGTGAGACCAGAGGGCATGGTCTCCCAATTTGGTGAAAGGTCCCAGCATGTTTAGTATGGACCAAAGAAGATAAGGGCTCACCCCAGAGCTCACCTTCAGCAGTCCAAGGGTTGTGTATGGGGGAGGGACCAGGGAGGGCAGAGCTGGGGCAGTGGAGGGAAGGCCAGAGTGGCCCATTGTGGGTCGGCTACTAGGAAAGCCTGCTCCCCCATCTCCAATGGGATGGGATGGGATGCTAGGATGCCCCTCCTTGGAGATCTGGAAGGACTAGAACGAGTCAGGATCAGGGAGGGTCTGTTGTTCGGGTTGAGGGCAGCAAATGGTCTCCGAAACGCCCTCCCTCTTTGCTCTGAGACCCTGGGATTCTGTGCTCTAGTCATCCAGGGTCGACTTGAAGAGTGCCAGGGTTAAGGAATTCCTGCCACACTCTCCCATTGCACTCTGGGAGCATCTCTTAAGGGGCAGTGATGTCTCTTTTCTAGAATCCTACTTGGTCCTGACCAGTGTTTTCTTCAGCATGGGGGAAACTTTCTTCTGTCAAAGTCAACCAGTAGCTGCCCTACACCCTTCCCATCTGTAAAATGGGGACAATACTGAGGGTTTTAGTAGTCCCATCTGTGTGTGATGATGCCTTCACTGAGGCAACCCAGTCTGAGACTGGGGGGTGGGGGTAAGAGATGATTAGAGCTGGCCCAATTGGTGGGGTTAGGGGAAGGGAAATCAAGTCCATGGAAAGGCCTGTGCCCTGAAGAAGGAAATGACCATAGGCTGTTCTCAGTGGCCCCAAGGGCCATCATCTGGACCTCAGTGGCATCTTCTCCAACCCACCAGGTGAAACTGGCCATCTTGAGAGTGATCGGGCAACTGGCCATTTCAGGCTACCAGGAGAAGATCCGAGGCTGGGCCCTGAGATACATCTCCCTGCAGCTCATACAATCCACCTACAGGATGGTGAGGAGGAGGAGGATGGTGAGGTGGGGGGGGGAGACTGTGCTTGTACTTGTATGTGAATGCAAGTATGGGTCTGCCAGTTTCTTCCAAGGAATTTCAAGTTCTTTCATATTTACAAATATTTTTATTATGAACTTGTCAACAAATTAAAACATTTTGGCAAACAAAGAAGATTGTAGCCAGGCAGCAGCACCTACTCTGTACTGAGAAGTATGCTGAGAGGACTTTGTATGAACTCATCTACTATCAGTTTGTTTTTAAAATGTGAATAGAATTTCTTCCCTCTTTCCCTTTCCCTTTCTCCCTTTCTCCCTTTCCACCTTTCTCCCTTTCCCATTTTCCCTTGTCCTTTCCCTTCCCCTTCCCTTTCCCTTTCTCATTCCCCTTCCCCTTTCCTTCCCCCTTTGCCCTTTGTTTTATCAACTTTCTTCATTGGTCCAGGAGGACATCAGGTCCATGTAGACACCAGCCAGTGATTGATCAGAGTATGGCTTAATGGATAAGATTCTAGCCTTGGAGATAAGGTTACTTCTGAGACACCTTGCCTTGCCTTGTGTGATCCTGTGATCCTAGGTTGACTCTCCTGGATCCTGAACAGCCGGCTCTCCCTCCATGATGTTTTGTCACTGTTCTGTGTTCCAGATGAACCATTTGACTGATCTGGAAGAGAAGATGGTTCACAAGGTAACCATGGACACTGTGAGGATCATCTTGGCCTCTGTCAGTGGGTTGACCAATGTGAGTGATCTCTCCAGGGTGCCTCCAGTTGGGTAGGACAAGGAAGGAAGCTTTCTTAAGGTCAGAGGTTAATGAGACTTTATTAAATGCCAACTATGTAGCCTAGACTATGGTAGATGCAGGGGTGCTTGGGAAGGAACAGACACAGCTCCTTGACCATAGTCATGACCTTGGCAGTACGATGACACTGGGATGTCTGATTGGACTAGGTTCTATCATCTACCTAGTGGTGGTTTCCCAGATTTGTAGGCATGAAGCCTAGGAAGAAATAATCTGCCAGTCAGAACAAAGAAAGTGATGGAATAGCCCAAAGCGACTCTAGGCTATCCTATTCTTAAGCCCTGGAGTAACTTGGCCCATATGTCAGATTCAACACTCAGAGTGGGAAGACTGGGACCCAGGCAGTGGGTCCATCTGGAAGGCTTGCTCGCACACCCCTCCAGAGGGGTTTTCCAGCCTCTGCTTCCAGATTTCCAAACAAGATAGAGTTCAGACTGGCTCAGCCTCCACAATGCAGACAGTTTGGATTTCTCGAGCTCCGAAAGACTTGGGGCGGGCTCTTGAGAAAGCTGCTCTCCCTTGGAAGAGCTGTTAAGTGCTCACTGCTACCTGGGAGATTAGAATAAGACAAAGATCACAGGAAGGAATGACTGACCAGGCATAGGGCTCCAGATTTGGAGTTGGTAGGAGGGAATGGTGGAAACATTGTCATGATAAGCAACATTCATGAAGACTATTCCAGGGGCCAGGCCAGGTACTAATTGTGCTGGGAGCACAAACACAAGAGAAGGAAGGTCATTCTTTTCTGTGGGGTCAGGTAGAGAAAGTCTGGGACCCCAACAGGACCACTGGGAGCTGTGACTGCCTGGGGCCCCTCCTTCAACCAGCTTTAAATGGATGCTCTAGGAGGGACCAGCCAATAGGGGACAGAGGGGAGCTTCCCATGAACTTCTAGGGGAAGGGGCTTCTGTGGTCTTAAGGGCAGAGACGGTCTAGAAGCAGAGCCGGGAATGTGGCATGGAGAGGAATGTCCTTAAGGGCTTGAAAGTAGTCCTGAGCAGAGGAAGAGAAAAATGTGGGCCTGCCTAGAGCAGATGGTGATACTTGGTGGTGGGGCTTGGTCATGACCAGTGCGGATTCATGGAACCATGGAAGAAATGGAAGAGACTCAGAAATCCCTTGTTCCCACCATGTTTTTAAGGCATTCCTGATGCCAGTTCTACCATGGGGCCCAATCCTCCTCTCCAAGAACAGCCTCTCAAAGGCAGACTGCCATCAGGCTCTCCATCCTCCCAAGTCTTCTCTTCTTCAAACTAACCCCAGAGCCTTCTACCCTCTCTGGATGGCATGTGCCAGAACTCCTTCACCAATCTGAGTCAACCTCTTCTAGATGCCCTTCTACTTGACAAAAGTCATCCCTAAAAGTGACACCCAGAACCCAACACAATTCTGCAAATGTCGACTGACCAGGGCAGTTCACAGAGGTTCTCCTACTTCCAATGTCTTCTACATTATTTCCCTCTGTACTGTCCAAGATTATGTTAGCTTTGTCTATGGTCATATAAGGCTTAGGGTCCACTACCATTCCCATATTTCTCTCAGATCAACCACAAACTAGTTTGTGAGATTTATTCTTTTGAACCCAAGTGCAAAACTATTATATTCATTAAATATTATTTTACTTTAGCCCAAATATTTTAGCCTGTCAGGATCTTTCTGGATACTGAAGGTCATCTTACAAACTAGCTACCCCTCCAAACTTATAGTCATCTACAATTTTGATTAGGATTCCAGCTATATTTTCAAGTCATTGGTAGAACAGTCTTCTCCCTAGCTGGCATCAAACCATTCAGGATCTTTTAGAGCCTGGATTTTTTTTTTTAATTTTCATTTTCTTTATTTTTTTGGTTATTGAGTTCCAACTCCCCCTCCCTCTCTCTGCTCCTTTCCAAATCCATTGTGAAGGCAAGAAATATAATAACCATTATGCACATCGGATCACACAGTGCATATTTCCCTAGTAACCACACTTCATTTGTTTCAAATGCCTCTTAGCTAAGCCACAGCTCTCCTCCTCCACAAGAATATCATGAGATACTCCATCCCAACTTTACTAACTTCTAGATAAACTCTATCTCAAATATTTTCTTGATCTTTCAGTTGAGTAACACTGGCAGACAAAGAACTATCCTAGATGTAGCCATGCTGGCTCCTCCCTTTCTGAGTAGTCAGTAACCATCCCTTTAATAATACCTTCCAGAGCTTTCCCAGAAATGGAAATTCAGTTCACTAGACTAGAGTTTGCACCTTGCACTCTCTTTCCTCTTTTGAAATCAGGACCTGATTCCTTCTCCAGTCTCGGGGTGCCCTCCTATTCTCCACTGGCTAAGCCATTCTATATTTCTCTTCCCCTCAGGATGTTCTTCTTCCAGGTGAGGGGATTTGTATTCACAAGGGAATTGCAGGATTCCCTTTTTCTCTCCTTATTTCTCTTGGGTATCCGCCTCTAGGTAATGACTCTGGTTCTGTTCTCTGGAGAGAACATTATCCACCTACCTTGGTGTTTTTGAACTCTGGGATGATTTCCTTCTCCCTGCTAGCCCATCTGGGCAGGACTCTCAGGCTTTGGACCTGAGGCTAATTTTCTTTCCCCCTCTTCTGCCAACTCTGCAGGAATTTTGGCTGAAACTCTTGAGTAATTTATTGAAGACAGAACATGTGGAGGTCCTCACGCCCATCTGTATCAGCCTGACCAACCTGGCAGAGAGTCAGCACCAGCAGAAAGAGTTCAACAAGAACAGAAACGAACTAGGTCAGTGAGCCATGTGGGGCTTCCTTGGGCTCCACTGGGCCTGGTCAAGGTGGGGCCAGCCTTGGAAAATGCTCGTTTCCTTTTGGGGGCTCAACACACTCTGCTCCTCTCAAAGGGGATGTTGTTGGAGATCATTTACTGAATGTTTCAGGTATTTCATTATTTTGTTTTTCTTTTGAGAAACATGAATTCTAGCAGATCCCCTACAAGTGGAGAGCATTGGAGAATGACTTAATGAAGATCAGGGTCTAGGGAGGTATAAGGGCATCAGGACAGGGTAGACTCACATCAGACAATCAGAAGGAAGGCCAGATGTCCACCTGCCTGTCCATCCAGGGTGGAGCTGGATATCAGCCCTATCATGGAGGTGGCAGCCTGGGCTGGGATTCTTTGGAAAGCTTGACTAGGATGAGGTTCAGTCTGGAGGGACATGAGCTGAAAGGTAATCCGGGGGTGTTTGGAGACCCAGTGGTCCAGGGTATCTGGTCCATTCTACTCTCAGTGAAGAGTAACCTCTCCCAGAAGCCAGTGTCAGTTCCTGGTGGGCCTGAGACTCAGGTGGCCTTCCCTGGGGCTGTACCCTAGACTCAGAGATAGGCACCTCAACCTGTGCCAAGCTTGCTTTAGACACCTTGACAAGTAGAAGAACCAGTTAGTTCCAGTAAGGGGTTCAACACCAGTCTGGCAAAAGGTGAAGGTGGAAAATCTGAGATCTTGTTCTGTCTCTGCTGAATCTAGTTCATGTGAGGTCCAGAGATTTAATCATTTTTCTCTCTTGGTTTTTCAACCCATAGCACTTGGTCACTTCACTAAATCACTAACCTCTCAGTGCCTTAGTTTCTTCATCTACGAGATGGGAATAGTAGTAGGATCCACCTCAGTGGGTGCTCTGAGCTCAGATGAGATAGAGTCAAAGTGTATTGAAGGGCAAACCTAGGAGTCTAGGGGACTACCCCTCCACAGAGATGCTGTGCTTCATGCAAAGTACAGCCCACTAAGCCCAGCAGCCTGACACCTGCCCAGGCCGGGCCTGATTATCTCCACACCCCTGAGGACCTGCCAAGAGGGACCCCTGGACAGGGGGCTCTCCAAGTCTGGTGCTTGAGGGACCACTGCCTAGTCGGGGCAGCTGGGCACCACTTCACCCTACTGAGCCCTGGGGTCCTCTCTAACTAAGGCTAAGACTTGGAGGCTCTGTTTAAAAATATATTTGTATTACTATTGTATTGTTTTGACACTTCTGTCACCTCCCAGTCACACCACACACATAATGGAGAACCTTCCCATAAAAACTGCAAAGCAAAACTCCATGTGCTAGTGTGACAAGGATCCTCTGACATGTTACTAAT
This sequence comes from Macrotis lagotis, assembly GCF_037893015.1. Lineage (NCBI taxonomy): Eukaryota > Metazoa > Chordata > Mammalia > Peramelemorphia > Peramelidae > Macrotis > Macrotis lagotis. The sequence goes on from NC_133666.1 coordinate 698,801,889, forward strand.
GGAAAGGAAGGATAGATGATCAGTTACTGACTGATTGTAAAGCACCATTATCCATGATACTTGACCTCCGTTTTGTGGCCTCTTAATTCTGGCCTCATTTGGCATCATCCTACTACTATATCACATGCATAACGTACTCTATATAATATGCATAGTAGATGTTATGGGTAACATGATAATGCTCTTGAAAGCAGTTGCTGGGCTCTATTTTAATCCGTGGCTCTGCTTTCTTCACTCTAACTTGTTTCTCACCAGTCTTGCTATGGTTCTCTGAAATCACCACATTTGGAGAACCTCTTGATTCATTCATTCCCCTACTGTTGTGAACTTGTTTTGTTTCCAGGCTTACAAACATGTTGCTGGACTGGTGTGTTTGGGGTCTTTTTGACTTTGACCCCTTGGGGGTCAAGCCCCCAGAATAGAGATCTCTCCATCAAGGGAGTGTTAAAGCTTGGTCACTTTTCCCCCATCCATTCCAACTATGTCCCAGACTGGCTAGACTTCACCATAGCTCTTGCAGCAGTGAATTAGTTTGCCTGGATAAAAATATAACTTACTTTTCTATTTCCCTTCTGCTTACTAAGACTGATGAATTTTATGATGCAGTTGCAATTATCTCATCTAAACAGCACCCATCTTGTAGCCAGCCTGAAAAAGATGAGGATTGAGAAAAGGTCAACAGAGCAGCCATGAAATCATCCTTGTTCCCTTGGTGTGAGAGGGGCAAGGTTGGAGGTTGCATGGCAAGAGCTTGATAAGGGAAGAGAAGCAGAGGAAGCAAAGGCAGGTGAAGACAGCCTTTGTAAAGGGGAGGAGAGAGAGGGCAATGACTTGAAGAGGTGGTCTCATCATTACAGGAGTTCTTTCAGGTCTAAGAGAATTTGGGAGTTATTTGTAGGCAGTGAGTTTAGAGCTAGAGTTAGCTGGAAGATAGGATGAAGAAGGAGAAAGAGACAGACTGAGAGAACTGCTTAGAGACAGGAAGAGAGGAAGAGATGGGAGAAGACAGAGACAAAGATGGAGAGGCAGAGACTAAGGGGGAGAGAGATGGGGGGAAAGGAAATGTGGGAGTCATCTACTGCAGACCCCATCTCCTATATAAAGGCTGTCCTGATCCCTCCAATTATCTTGTATTTAGCTACTTTTTATCTATTCCTTATATGTGTAGTGATTATTTCTCCCCTTGGGACATAAGCCCCTTGTGGGCAGGCACTGTTCGTGTTGTTACATGTCTCATCAATATCCAGCCCAAGCCTCTTCATGGAAGCTTGGTTAAATAATAGATTGTTGGATTCTTGGCTTCAGTTGGGAAAGACTTTACGTTTTTCACTAATTGCTTTAATGCTGTGATACCCTATTATCATTTGATAATGCATCCATTTGGAATTTATTGTGACATGTGCTATCACAGGCTGGTCTACCTCGATTGGCCTCACCACTGCTTTTGCATTTTCACCATGGTAGATATTGACAGCGTCTCTGGGGAGATGTCTATGGATAAGATCTCTTCTGGATCCCTCAAGCCACATTCAACAGGGAGCCCCCTGTTCTGCCTGGTCCCAAGGCTGGCCCTGCATGGTCCATGGCTGACCTTGATCATGAACTTGACTTTTTCTTCTTTCTAGTGAAGCTCCCTGCCCCACAGAAGCTACTGACCCGGCTCCTGGTGAGTAGCCTGCTGGGAAAATGGTATTACTGATTGGATGGCGTGAACAATGGTTCATCTCCCCACATCCCATTGCCCATAAAAGAGGGGTCCTGACTTATTTTATAGCAAGCAAAGTTCCTTCCCCTGGGCAGGGGGTGGCTGAGGAGATTGTCCTGGCAGAGGAATGTCCTGATCCATTTCCAAACCTACTTAGCTTATTTGGAGTGGACAACACTGACTGTTTTTGTGTTTAGTGAGGTCAGAAAGGGTTGATGTAGGTTTGTATTTAGGAAGTGTCAAATGTAGAGTTGAAGAGCAAGTGCTTCTGGGTAAGGCATCTGAACCTGAGAGACAGCACCCCTGGATCAGAGGTGGGACTTCTGGGTGGGTCCCAGGGCCCTGAAACTGTTCCTGCAGAGCCTCACACACCCTTGTCATCCCACCAAAATGGCCCCAGGGTCTCCTGAGCCTGAGCTGTCTGACTGGTCTCCCCCCCTTCACACCTGCAGGTACTTCTCTCGGACCCTTACAAGGGGGAGGGCCGAGGGGTGGCCATACTCAAACTTCTCAAGACCCTGCATGAGACTATTGCCCCCTCCATGTCGAACCTCTGGGTAGATGAGATTCCTTCTCTGATTAGATACCTGGAAGGTGAGCTCCTGGGGAGTGGGGGGGGGGGGGTTGGAGAGTCCTGTCTGTTGTCCAGCAGCCTGAAAAGGTACCCTTCTAGCAGGTTCTGCATACAGTTGGTGGTTAACAACTAGCTTTGCCTTATTTAACCCCTTCAGAAATCAATATTCATTGATGAAATGCCTGCTAGGACTGGATACATGGTGGCTGCCTAATATTCCTGACTCTAAAGCCCATACAAAATGTAAACCACATGAACAAGAGGATGTTTGAGCAGAGTGTCTCTAAAACAGGCCCCTCAGGGAGTGAGGAAAGATCTAGAACTAAACTTTTGTAGGAAAGGAGAGTAGGCAGAGATGAAGGGGACAGCACACTCACTGTGGGGCACAGTGTGGACTAGGAATAGAAGGCTGTATGTAAAGAGCAGGAAAAACCTTTCTGGTCTGGTCAGGCTGTGCTGGGCTGGGCCTCCAAAGCGGGCCAGTGTGGATCAGGGGGGATGGATGAAGGGTGATTATGAAGAGGAGGAAGCCCCCGTTCTAGCAGGGCAGACACCCCTAGATGAAGAGGGCCTGGGGTCAGAGCAGAGATAAGGTGGCCTCTCCTCTAGCATCTTGTCCATGGAGGAGACCAACAGAGCATTCATATGATCCTGGCGGTACTAGAGAGCTGCATAGGGGTTGTGGTGCAGGAGAACAATGAGGCTGACTAATGGGGAGAACTGGGGGTGGGGAGGCAGGTTCCTTCTACCTAGGTACCCAGTTCTCATTTCTACTTGTCTTTGTACGTTGTTGTGGTTCCTGCATCTGGGCTAAGGGCCTGCCCTTCCTCTGTCATTCTGCCCATTCTCAGTAACTACTGCTGTTTAGCTCTGGGATATTGGACAGATGCAAGATAGTGGCCCTGGAGGGAGAGGATGTTGATCCAGAATCCCCCTCTGATGGGTCTCCTAGTGAATGTGGTGGTCATGTGTCCCCACTTTCTCTAAATTTACCTTGCCCTCATTCTCCCTGAACTTCTGGGGATCTCCTGAAAGGCATCTTCTTTTCCCCCAGTGGAATGGAGGCTCTACAAGGGCATGGGCTGTTTTCCATTTTGCCCTTGCACCCCCACTGTTTTATGTTGTACCTGGCATGCAGTAGGTGCCTAATTGATGCATGTTGCTTAATTGATTGGCAGCTGATGAGAGGCCTGGGAGAGAGCCGGCCCTCCCATCTCCTTCTCCTTTCTTCCTCTCTGCAGGGCACACTGAGTGTTCTTTGAATAAGAAGGTTTGGGAGAACAAACTGATCCAGGTACTGGGGGGAGGGCACTCTAGGGCCATGAGCCTCCAGGCCCTCTGTTATATAGAAGAGGACACCGAGGGTCATCCAGGCAGTCAGGACAGAAGCAGTAGGGAAAACCAGACCCTCCAGAGCTCTCTTCTCTGGGTCCTGCAGCCCCGGGCTCTCGAGGTATTTTGGGGGGATCCCAAGAGGTTTCACTCATTCTGTACTTGCTAGATATTGACCCAAGGCCCACTTTGGGGGTGCATTGAAAGATTCTGTTGGAGGGGGTAGGAAATCACCTTCTGCCCCAGGCAATATGCTGCAGTACAGTTACAGTGAGAACACTAGGTTCAAATCCTGCAGACACTCTCCTTTTTTGAGGCTCATTTTTCTTATCAGTAAGCAAATGAGAATAGTCTCTGAGAGGGGCTCCAAGACAGAGCTGCTGGGAGGCCCAGGTGGGGTAATGAGCTTTGCAAACCTTAAAGAAGCAGGGAAATGCCCCCCTTCCCACTCCCCAGTCCTTGGTCACCAGCTAGTCTAGCAAAACCATCTGTCTTGTTTGTAGAGGATGCTGGGGCCAAGTAGCCCTGCTGGTGAATCGCACCCATGTGGAGCTGAGCCCATGGGACTCCCTGCCAGGGCTGCCAGCGGGTCCTTAGAGTTGCTCCCGGCAGGGCAGCCTGTGGGAACCTCTGGTGGAAGGATGGGATCCCCCAGGGGTGTCGGCAAATGGCTACGGGCTGTCTACTGCTTTGCCACCAACAGGAACAACTTCCAGAGAAATACTTTAATTAATTTAGGTCTCTTTGCTTCTGGAGTCTGGTTGGCCAGGAAGCTAAGCCACATGGACTTGGCCAAGAAGCTAAGCCAGCCAGGCCTGTAGCACGGCTGTGCACAGTTGCACTGTTTCCCCAGACAGATATTTATCCTGGGGTGACAAGTGCCTCCCACTCATGGCTCCCAATCCCCCATCAGTGCCCGGTCCTTAAAACTGCAAACTCCCAACTACACTGGCCTGAGCCTGTGGCAACCACTGAAACCCTGGGGACCCAGGCTGAGACAGCAGCTATGTCCAGTCCAGGACACCTCCTCCCCAGGAGACACTCCAGGACTGTCGCTGCTCAGGGTGCTGGTGGGCTCTGCTGAGGAGGGAGAGAAAGGCAGAAAGGGGACAGGATCAGGCTGCTCTCCTGGTTGGACACCACCATGTTCCCTCCATCTCCTTATGTCGGGATCCCTTTTGTAACAGAGAGACATTGATAAAGGCTACTGACTGAAGAGGCCGTTCCTTTTGTTCCGTTTTTAGTGAAAGCAGGGAATATCCCCATTGCTTCCAAAGAAATGGACTCCAAATGCTCATGACAGACTGAATAGCCCGGTAACTCTTGACCCCAGAGTGGGGCAGCCTTAGTTCTGACAAAGTGAAAGGATGGGGGGGCAGCATGGTTTCCAAAACAAGCTCTGATCCCTTCGGGGCCTGGTCAGTCTTCTTTCCTCATCACTGCTGCCAGACCCCAGCTGAGCTTGGAGTTGGAGTTCAGAGATTCCAGCATGGCCTGGAGTGTAGAAAAGGATCAAGGTTGGGGTATCACACCCTTCCTCAACACTATATACATTCAGCTTGGAGTTGATACATGGACCCAAAAACCTAGGAAACCAGAAGGAAAAGCAAATCACTACTGAACTTTCCTCCTTTTAAAGAAGCAACTGAAACAAGATGGAAGGATCAGAATTCTGAAGCTAGCCAGCTCTCAAATCTTTCTGCTGAGGTCAAATGAGTAAATCAACCAGGAGACTTCGGAAATTTCCTTTTAAATATTGTCAACCTTCTTCCCATCCAAATCAACAAGAGCAGTGCTGCTTACCAGAAACCAAAGGGACTAAGTTCCATCCTCCCTTCTTCCTGCTCCGGAGAAGGCTTTAGCAGTTGGTGAAACAGCCAAGGACAGGAGGGGAGGAGTTGCAAGAGGGAAAGAAGAGGATAATCCATCAAGTGAATCAGCAGCAATCTAGAATCCACCGAGATGCAACTTTCTTAGTATCCCTAGTATTCAGGGGTGTTCCCAATCCATTGTTTTTATCTCCAAATGGCTGACAGATTTGGTGATTTAAAATAGAATGATGTGAAAAATAACATTTACATGTTTTCTTTTTACTTTTGATTACTCTTTAGTTCTTATAGACCAGAAGAGGGGAGCATGCCATTCTAGTAAAAGGTCGAGTCAGAAAAACCACATTAATCAACGTTTTTCCATATAGCTAAGACATTAATCAGCATATACTAGGAATACCTTTAGAAACAGAGCATGCTATAAACAGGGAGATCGAAGCAGAATGTTAAGAGTTGAGGGAGCACCAGACTTGGATTAAGGAGACCTGGATTTGGTGTGATCAGATTTGGGGCTCAACACTTTTCTATGTGTGTTGAGTTGGGCTGGCCACTTCAGCTTTCTGTGTCTATTTCCTACTCTACAAATTCTACTGGATGATTTCTTTAATTTCATCCAGTTGTGGTATTCCACAAGCCTAGGATTCCTATTTTTTGAGACTTTTCCCATTTTTGATGGAAAAATGGAAAGGTCTTTTAATCAGTAGAGAGAACTCAAGCTGAAACTCAAATCTTCTGACTTTATCTATTAGATGTTAATGGCTTTGGTCTTCCTCCTACAAAGAGTTAGAGATCCGCATCACTGAACTGGACCAAATGATAAAGAAAACACACATGTGAACACACCAACAATTTATAGTGTCCACACTCTAGGAAAAAAAGTGTAGGCACCTGTCTTTGTGTTAGATGGTCCTGTGTAGTGTCCTGAGCCAACGCCTTTCCTATTATCCATCACACTGGCTCAGGGGCTCAGGCCAAGGTCTATCAAGAGAAGAGAGTGTGCCCCTGCAGCAGTAAAGTTCCATCATTGAGACCTGGCCAACGATGACACCCCCATCTTCATCCAGATCATCTCGAAGAAGGATGTATATACATGTCTAAAATTCCATGGTCAAGACCTGGTCAATGATGACATGGTAATTATATGCAGACCCCCTAGAAGTTATGTATATATGTGTATTTATAAATTTGTTTATAAAGATTCCATCAGAAGCAAAGATGTTTACAAAATGTGATGTGTTTTTGTGTAGTGACACCATGGTGGAAGCGATGACTTGGAATAGGACCCAATGTTTAATGTTTTATGTTTTACCACTATATAATCAGCATTCTACAAAATTCTTTTCACTAGTAGAAATGGGCAAAACCCTAAACAAAGATGTAAAACATTTAGCTTTCTTCTGCATGTGTCCTCATCTATAAATTCTTAAACACATACACTTTGAGGGTAGATTAATGTTTAAAAATGTGCTTTGAAGATAGAAATCCTTACCCATTGATTTTTTTTACCTTCATCCCTTCCCACCCCAGCTAGTTTATTAATTATAAAGGTCCTGTCTCATTCTATCCTGGGGTTGGTACCACATAAAACTGAGAACTGTTGAGCAGATAAACCAAGAGCATTAAGTCCAATGAAACCGAGCCAAGGCTCCAACTGGGATTTGCCACCTATTCATTTGTGCCAGAGGGAGTTCCAGGATCTCAAAGGGGCCACTTTCTCTCTTCCAACCCTTTCTAGCTCTCAAGCAGGGCTTCCCCTGCTTCACAGCACCTGTGACTCCTCAGAGATGCACACCTGAATTGTTGCAGGTGCAACAACAGGACCTGAGGGGTCCTGTAGTTCATTGGCTGCTTTCTAGCTTCACTCAGAACCAGGGGTTTTGGAGAGGATTCCAGTCATCTACCTACATGATTGGGGCGAGGATAAACCAATTTACTAAATTAACATTTTGTTGGGAAAGGGGTCAGATTATTCCTCTACTTTTGAATCTAGTGTTGACACATCTGTAGCTACAAAAGGGAACTCTCCTGATATCAGTGAGACACCAAAGAATGTCATTGTGACACTGTACTTGGGGTAATTTGTGCATGAAAGTTGGAAATCTCATGACATATAGAATAGGGATATTATGCATTGAGATTATATAATCTACTGAAACAAAATGTAGACCCCATGGAGCCAGAGCCAAAACTGGGAGCTGATCCTCTAGATCGGCAGCTACGAGAGCCACTGAGCAACAAAGGTGGGTTCTCTGCTGGTTCCGTCAGTGGTGGGGCTGGCTTTGATGAGAAGCAGAAAAGACTGGGAGCTCCAACAATTGACCTTTTCAGTGGTTGAGATGGGCAAGCTTTAAAGTGAAGGGAAAATGGGCCATAGAGAGGGTGTGTGCCTTTCCCTAGGTCATTTCACCTCAAGGTGAGAGCATTGGAGCTAGGGATGGCTGTCATCCTTCTTGGCTCAGATACTACACATCCCTGGAAAGGGGCCCCAGCAGTAAGTGGGGACAATGGTGCATAATAGATGGGGTTCCCTCCAAGGGAACAATTCCCTGCAAACAGGCATCAGGAGAATTCTGTGAACTTGGCTTATCAAGCCCCTTGCCCTCTCTGGGTTCTCTCTGGACCTCAGTTTATCTGTACCACAGGAATAATAGCGACTACTAAAATAGTTGAGCTACCAAGCAAAGGGACATTTGATAGGTAGAGAAACAGGCTCAGATGCCCAGGATCACATGTGTCAACTGAGGCCCAAACCCAGGATCTCAGACTCTGAAGTCCACTGGCCCATGCTACCTTCCTTGTGGTGTTGAAAGTTTTGAGATAATGAATCTGAAGGGGGTGTTTTATTTCAATTTTTAAAAATTTACAAGCTTTAAGGTTCTCTCTCTCCCACTCCTCCCCTGGAATAACCAGATAAACCCATGTCCCAGAATGCCTGCCTCATTCAGCATCCTGAGGTCCCCACCTCCTTCGGAATCTGTCAGTCCTCAAGCTGGCACCAGGTGCTTTCCTCGCCCCTTGCCCTCCATGGTTCCATCAGGGGCAGAGTCCGGTTACTGGTCCTGGAGTTGGCCAGTTTGCCCATCTTTAATGGTGAGAATTGTCCACTGGGACGTGTTTGGAGATGGCCTATGAATCTAGGCTCAAGATTCTGGGCAAGATCATTTGAGGAGTGGGGGAATTTGCCAGCCTGGGGGGGACTCCCCTTCTCCTCAATTCCTTCTAAGTCTTCCTTTACTAGGTGCTAGGCTTCCCACTGACCATGGACCAGGAGGCTGGCAAAAGTGGAGACGCAGCTCATGGAGCTATTAAGACCAACCACAGGAACAAGTCTGAGAGGGAGGTGAGGCCCCCCCACTGCTCCCTCATTCCCTGGTGACCACATCTGGGCACTGCCTGTCACAAAGGACATTGGTGAGCAGAAGGGCCTGGGAGTCATTGCCCAGAGAGGGACCAGTGGAGGGAATGGGCACGTGGAGCCTGGAGAAGAGACTAGGGCAGGGGCCTCCAGGAAATTCATTCCATTTGGAAGCACTAACAGGTGAGCTCTCTAGAGAGTTAACAATGGGGAAATTCTCAGCCCTAAGCCCAGGAAGGCTAAGGCCCCTCCAGCCAGATCAACATCCACTGGCCAGGCCAGGGCCCTTCAGCTCAGGCCAGTATCCACCAGCCAGGTTGGGGCCCCATCAGCTAGACCAGGGCCCCTCCAGCTAGACCAGGACACCTCCAGCCAGGCCAATGTACACAGTGGCCCATGCTCTTCATCTTCCCCTGGCCTCCTCCAGGGAGTTATCCTTTGCTTGAGACTCTCTGTCTGGGTTCGGGTGACCACCATGCCAACATTGGAGAAAATTGAAGAGACAGAAGATTCCTGGCCCATCAGTGCCTGCAGGGTGAGGAGCCTGGACCCTGAGGCCCAGGGTGGAGGTGGCCACAATCTCAGTGTTCACAGCCTCATCAGAAACTAGAGGGGGAGGTTCTGTCACGACTTGTGAGGCAATAGGGTTAATTGACTTGGCCGAGGTCACACACTTTCTCCTGAGGTTCTGACTCCAGGGCTGGTGCACTATCCATTGGCCACCTAAGTGCCCCTGTGGCACCTCTTCTGGACCTTTCTTTGGTCTTCTGGTTGCCAACATTCCTCCCAGTCTGATATTTGGGGAGTTCTTGAGTTGGGTCCTAGATTGAACATTGGAAGGTGATCCTTTTAGGCCCCTCACATGGAACCAGAAAGTCTGGTCTGGGGGTGCTTCAGGGAGGCTCTCCCACCTCATTTCATGCTATCATTAATTCAATTCAATGTTAGTCAAGCACCTGCTGTATGCTGGGGTGGGGGGCTGCAGTGGTGATGCAGGGGCAAAGAATCTTGGATTTTCAATTTGAAGGGTCCTCAGAGGTCTTCTGGCCTGCTGGCCTCTAAGGAAACAGGATTGGGACTCAGGCCCCCCACCTCTGACTCTCCCTACTGAGCTACACTGCTCTTTCCATACCTAAAAATCTAATGCAGATTATCTGCAATCATGATTTTGATGGGGGGAGGGATTAAAGTCTCGATAACCAGGGGTTGAGGGGGCAGTCCAGGGACTGGAGATGAGCCTCAGGAGAGTCAGGAAATGTCCAGAGTCCCAGACAGCCTTCCAGGCCTGGGCAGCTGTGGACCCCAGTTCTAGGGGATTGTTTTCCAATCCAAGGGAAGCCTTTGGCCTTGAACTCTCTTGGACCTCCTAGCTAAGAGGCTGGGGGGAGACGGGTACCTTTGCTCCCTTTTCAGACTGACTACTCCTGGAAGAGGGAGGTGGCGAAGAGTGCCCTCATGGGAATTTATGCTAGTATGGCCGATCACTCTCACCTGAGGATGCTCTTGTCCCATGTGAACGAGATTACAAAGAAGGTTTCATCCTCCCAGGTGACCTCACTGGTCTGTGGGCCCCAAGTCTGGCTTGGCTGCCTTCTGGGAGGGGGTGCCTCAGGGGCACTCGGGTGGCTGGGCATCTAAGGGAGGCAGATCAGTGAGACAGGTACCTGCCTCCCAGGTACCCTGCCCCCTGGAGCTTCCTCTATTCTAAAGGAATGGAGGATGGGGGATGGGAGGCCTGCTGCTCTTCCATTGTGACCCAGCTTCCTTTCTGGCCACAGGCTATTTCTCTGAAGCTACTTAAGCAATGGCATCATGCAGGTCTATCTGGCCACCAAGGCTTGGACCAGGTGGACTTTCAGTATACCTACAAAGCAGAGCTCACTGTTAATCTCCTGGTGAGTTGGAGGGGTTTTTCTGAAGTAGGAAGGGCTTTCTGGGGCTGCCTTCACCCGGCCACTGGACAATCTGGCTGCAGCCTCCTTGCAATCAGCAGGGATGATTTCCTTTCTGGAACTCCTTCAAGAGAACAGGTTGGGGCCCGGGGCCCTGGGCTCCCTCCAATGAGGGGTACAATGAGTAGAGGGTGTGGGGGGGTCAGGTGACACAGAACAATCAAGAGTGAGACTGAGTATTGGCCTGGGGTGGGGTAGGGTGAAGATCTTCCTCCAAACCCGCACTATTATTCCTTATCAGAGTTGTGGGAAGTTCTAGATTCCTGCAGGGGGTGGTTCCACACTGCATGGGTCTTCACTTGGAGTCTGACAATGTTTTAGAAATTTTAGATCTAATAAACCCTGGCACTTAGACCCTGGAGCAAGAGGGCTTGGGGGGGGGGGGGAGGGTTCTTTCTGGGGCCTAGTCTGGGATTAGGGGTGTGTGACTACATAGTTTGTGGTTCCATGTTGCTTGGGGGAAGGCGCACATGCCCTCAGCAAAGTCAGTTGGGTTAAGGTCTCATGCCAAGGCGCCAGGCAAGATATTCCATTTAGTTTGGAGGGACAGTGTTCCACCCATCATGGTTAGAACCAGACTTGGCTCAGAAGCTTGGACTTGAAATCTCTCCTTGGTGGCTCTTCTGAGCAGTTATTGTTTCATTTTGGGGGAACCCCATCCTGAGTGCCTTGTTGGTGTTGGGCAGGTGATCCCTAAGTGAGAGTCACTTGATTCTCTTGTTTCTCCTGTGCGTTACCTGACGATGACTGTGCTCTGGTATCTCAGTTAGGCTGGGCCATGCCTGGGACCCTTGGTCAGAGTAGATGAGATCCCATCTCAGAGATCAGCCCTGGGAGCCCACTGATCACTGGGGTGCTCTTGGCCTTTTCCTGGTCGGGTGGCACCTGCCCATCCTAGACACAGATAGCATGATTGGGGATGGATTCCCTCATGGGAATGAACCCAGAGGAAGAGGGAGGGTGGACATGAGAGGTTCTCAGGGTCAGAGTGACAACTGAGGGAAAGCAGGCAGGAGGTCCATTAAGGATGGCCATGGACACAAGCTCTTAGCCAGGGCCCCAGCTCTACCCTGCACTGAGCTCATCCTCTTAAGTCATAGGCCTGGTGATGGGCCTGGGCTCTAGCCCAGGCTGAGTTCATCCTCTTAGCTGTGGACCTGGTGGTGGGCCTGGGCTCTAGTCCAGGCTGAATCATACTTTTAGCCATGGGCATGGGCTAAAGGTCAGGCTGAGTTCATCCTCACCAGTGGAGGGACCCATCAGATGGCTGCTGGCTCTCCTGGGGCTGGACCACCTGTGCTTCAACTCTTCCTGTCTGTCCATGTTAGGTCCATCAGGACAAAGGCAGGTTCCTCCTTGTCTCTGTGGTCAGCAGGTATTGGTGGACCACCAACTATAAAACAGACCTTGCGCCAGGCCTGCCCACCCTCAGAAATTTCTGGAGCCATCCTGGCTTGAGCTCAGCAGAAGTGCTTGATGAATCCCATCCAGTTGAGGTTTTGGAACTTTCCTGAGAATGGCAGTTGGCCTTTCCAACTGCCTTTGGACATTGGGACCCTTTCTGGGGATCTTCTGCTGGGCCCTCTCTCATTGTGCCTTGCTTTCCCCAGTGAACTGAAGCCTTATTTCAGTGCTGAGGACAAACAGGAACTGACTGACAAGAGTGTCCAGTGTTTATTTCCTCTCCCTCCTCCAGAAGAGGAGTGACCAGGTACAAGTGAGTTCTGGTCTCTGACCTCCTTCTCTGTTCCATGGTGGACATTTGTGCTGACCTTGGTCCTGAATCTGGCATCTTCACTCACCTCTCTTCTTCAGGTTGCAGCCTTCCTGAGACCTGGGCTGGGTCAGGCTCCTTGACTGGGGGAAGGGCCCAGAGGATGTTATCCAGGTTTTAGGCAACGTTGACCTTGTGACCAGCCCTTTGGGCCATGAACAAACCCTTTTGGAAGAAACTCAGCTCAAGGGAGCCATATAAGGTGAACCCCCGGGTACACTGGTCTGCCACAGGGAACCCCCATCCCTCTCTTAGAATCCCAGCACAAGGGCATGTTCAGAGCCTACACCATACCAGAAGCAGACTGGGGAGGTGGGGGCTCTGCAGATCACCTCCCTTTATCTCTCTACTCATGTCACTGAAAGTAACCTGGTTAAGATCTGTCCTTTCAGTCTCTGCACTTGTGTCTGCTCCTATAGCCCAACAGATTTAGAAAATCTTTTGCTAATGTGTCAGGCTTCACCAGTACAGTGGGCCTCAGTTCAGAGTCATAGCCAAGAGATGGAAGGACCCTCCACATCATCTCCTCTGGCCTTCATTTGACAGAGGAAAACACTGAGGTCCCCAGCATTTAAAGGACTCCCCTGAGGAGCTTCTCCTCAATCCCTCTGCTGTTCTTCCTCATATCAGTCAGAACAAGGGACCCCAAGGTTTTGGCACCTGCTGATGAATGCCATGACCCCCATACATTTCTTCTCTTGGTCTCAGATGCCATATAAGAGTTCCATAACATTATATATTTTTTGCAAGGCAGTGGGGTTAAGTGGCTTGCCCAAGGCCACACAGCTAATTATTAAGTATCTGAGGTCAGATTTGAACTCAGGTCCTCCTGACTCCAGGGCCACCTAGCCACCCCTCCATAGCATTATATTGATGAAACTAACACAAAGCATTCTATTATTCAAAGAGATGAACCATAAGGGCATTCAAGGAGACATTTCACATGAATGTCTGGAGAGAGTCCCAAGGCCCTCTCCCCACTGATTAAAGAAGCCACTCTCCATGGTGGCCTGCTCTTGGAGCAGGGCCAGGCTCCTCCAAGTTTCTCTGGTCTTCTGATTGGACTTTCACAGCTTTGGAGCATGGGGGGAACTTGGCAGAATGGGGAGTCTGAGGGCCCTTCAATGCAGACTACTCTGAGATCTGAGGGGACCCTCCCCCTGACAAGGTTGGGAGCTCCAGAGTTTTCCAGCTGACCTAGTGGGAAGGAACACCAGGCCCTCCATGCTTCCTTACCCTTCCTCTGCCAGCTTCTTAAGAAGGAAATGCAGTCATAAAAAGGAATGTATGAAAAGAGAGTGTGGTCAAGCTGAACCTTCTTCTACTGAGAGTCTACAAGGAGGGTTTCACTCTCCTCATGAGTACAAGTGACCCTCAGGACCAGGAAAACCCACAGCCCTGTGGCTGAGCTCTCATTTATGAGCCCCCATTAATGAGCCCCCCATAGGGGGCTGGGCAGGCATGATCATGCATAAACTCACAGACTGGGGCTCAGCACATTGAGAACAGGAATCGAGGGCTGGTTCACATTGGTTGTTTATTTTTAAAGGAAATTTTAAAAAATATTCCCAATTAACAAAGATTTGTTTTCTCTCCTTTTGAGCAACAAATACAAGTGAAACCTTGATTCTAAAATTTCCCTTCCTGGCCCTGCATTGGGAATTTCCCTCATGATGTACCTGCAGTCCTTCACACCCTTCTCAGGAGGATGAGGAGTACACTCTGTCTCAGTGCAGCATCATTCTCCTTTGGTTCCCCTTACCCCACCTGTATCAGGTTTTCCATGTTTTCCCATCTCTGGAACTGTTCCTTTTCATCAGTGATACCCCATGAGCCCCATAACCCACAGGTTGATTCTCCTGGGGAGGCTGGCACTCCTTAGTTTGCAGATTTGGAGACAATTCATGCTTGTATAGTCTGGATTAAGGTTTGCCTGAACATTGGTGGATGTCCAGAGAATTCTCACCACCCTGAGAAGGAGGAGCTAATATACCCATTCTGCAAATGAGACAGACTGGGGAAACAATTCACCTTAGGTCCCAGATTCAGCCTAAGGTAGGATTCTAACTTAGGCCTTCCAGACTACTTATGTCACCAAGGTCCATGCTTTTCAACCCAAGGGGTTTAGGGTGACAAGCTTTTAAAAAATAGGTGGATTTTTTTTGCATGTCAATGTGGAATAATGGATAGATGGCTGACCCAAGAGTGGAAGACCCCAGGGTTTATGGAGTCAGTGCAAATTAGCTAGGGAGAGCTGATTGTTAAATTTTCAGTGTGAACCTTGTAGATCAGCAAATGCTACACTATGAAACACACTCTAAGTGATTGATTGTTGATGCATAGACTTGAGAAAGCAATGGATAAAATGTCAATAATGCAGATTCATCTTAGAAGTGCATTTGGCCCCCTCGAGCCAGTTATTAAGCACGTTACAGCCTACAGCTGTCTTGGGTTTGAATGTTAATTTAGTGGCAGTGTGACCCTAGGCAAATCCCTTCCCCCTCAGTGCTCAGACAGGCCTTAAGACTTAGAAATAGTTCTGAATTGATAGTTTCTCCTTTGAAAGCCCTCCAGGACAATGAAGGGGCAGGTCTGATCTATTAAACTTTATTTTCTCATTGCCTTCTGTTGTTAGGCCACAATCATAACTTCCTGGCCCTTCACCCTCAGTGGAACTCTGCCTTATAATAAAACACAGAAATCCTTAGACAAAGCCAGTTGCCGCCAAGATATGTCTTAATGAGGTATGAATCACTCCACATTTCCCGTCCTCCCCTTCCTGTTGAGAGGAGGAAGAAATGTATCCCAATAAGTTTTCTAGCAACAATCTAAACCGTCTGTGGGTCAACTTATGAACCTGGTAATGAGTGTAATGAAAGTGTGTATGTATGTGTGTATATGTGAAAGACAGAGACAGAGACAGACAGGGAGGCAGAGAGAGGTACACAATAATTTGAACCAGTCCAGCCATTTGCCCTGGTATCAGAAACAAATGCCCCTTAAACATGGACAGTTTGGCACTCTGCACTCCTGGTTCCATACCTAGGACTCCCAGGTGAGGACCCATAAGTCAGTCATTAATGTCATCTTCCTGCCTTTTTACCTCCATGGTAAGAAGACAAGAAATCAGTCTATTTCTACTCTACTCAATTTGGGATGGGTAATTCAAAGGATTGTTCAATGTTGGCCTACCCTTAGAGAGATTACACTCTTACTGAGAAGAGAAAACAAAGACCCATTTATAGTTAATGGACTTTAATTTTTTCTTCTTCTTTTTTTTTAAGTTTTTGCAAGACAAGTGGGGTTAAGTGGCTTGCCCAAGGCTACACAGCTAGGTAATTATTAAGTGTCTGAGACCAGATTTGAACCCAGGTACTCCTGACTCCAAGGCCAGTGCTTTATCTACTACGCCACCTAGCCACCCCAGACTTTAATTTTTTCCACTAAGTTTTTCCCTTAGAGTTACATGTCATTTTATAACATTGATTTTTAAAAATTTTGAATTCCAAATTCTCTCCCTCCTTTTCTCCCTTCTTGAGAAGGCAGGGAATTTGATATAGTTTATACATATGCAGCTATTTCTGTATTGGTTATGCTGTAAAAAAAACACATTCCAAAGACACTATTAAAAAAGTAAAAAAATAGTCTGCTTTGATCTGCTTTCAAACTCATCAGTTCTTTCTCTGGAGATAGATATCATTTTTCATCATGAAATTGTCTTGGATTATTGGATTGCTGATGATAACTAAGTCACTCACAGATGATCACTGGGCAATATTGCTGCTACTGTGTATAACCTTCTGGTTCTGCTCACTTCATTTTGCATCAGAGTGGGTAAGTTTTCCCAGGTTTTACTGAGTTCATCCTGCTCAACATTTCTTAAAGCACAATAGTATTCCATTGCAATCAGATTCCACAACTTGCTCAGCTATTCCCCAATTGATGGACATCCCCTGAATTCTGAATTTTTTGCCACTACAAAAAGACCCACTAAAATATTTTTGTACATATTGGTCCTTTTCCATTTTGTGTTTTAATTTCTGATCTAATAGCTGTATTGCTGCATCAAAGGGTAAACATAGTGTTAACCCTTTTGGCATAATTCCAAATTGCTTGCCATAATGGTTGAATCAGTTCACAACTCCACCAATAATCTAATCATTAGTGTCTCAGTGTTTTCACATCTCCACCATCATTTGTAGTTTTCTTTTCTGTCTTATTAGCCTGTTTGATAGCTATGGACTGGTACATCAGAGTTGTTTTAATTTGCATTTCTCTAATCAATAGTGATTTAGAGCACTTTTTTTTAAGAAAGATTGAGTTTTACAATTTTTCCCCTAATCCCTCCCCCACCCACCCCCACAGAAGGCAATTTGCCAGTCTTTCCATTGTTTCCATGGTATACATTGATCCAAATTGAGTGTGATGAGAGAGAAATCATGTCCTTAAGAAATAAAGAAAAAGTATAAGAGATAGCAAGATCAGACAATAAGATAGGTTTTATTTTTCCTAAATTAAAGGTAATAGTCCTTGGTCTTTGTTCAAACTCTACAGTTCTTTCTCTGAATACAGTCCCAAATTGTCCCCGATTGTTGCACTGATGGAATGAGCGAGTCCATCAAGGTTGATCATCACCCCCATGTTGCTGTTAGGGTGTACAGTGTCTTTCTGGTTCTGCTCATCTCACTCAGCATCAGTTCATCCAACTCTTTCCAGGTTTCCCTGAACCCATCCCTCCTGGTTTCTAATAGAACAATAGTGTCCCATGACATACATATACCACAATTTGCTAAGCCATTCCCCAATTGAAGGACATTTACTTAATTTCCAATTCTTTTCCACCACAAACAGGGCTGCTATGAATATTTTTGTACAAGTGATATTTTTTACCCTTTTTCATCATCTCTTCAGGGTAGAGACCCAGTAGTGGTCTTGCAGATTGAAAGGGTATGCACATTTTTGTTGCCTTTGGGCATAATTGCAAATTGTAGAGCACTTTTTTTCATGACTATAGGTAGCTTTGAATCCTCTTCTGAAAATTGCCCGTTCTTGGCTTTTGATCATTTAATCAATTGGGGTATGATTCATGTTCTTATAAATTTGACTCAGTTCTTTGTATATTTGAGAGGTGAGGCCTTTACCAGAGAAACTAACTGTAAAATTTTCCTGTTTCCTGCTTTCCTTCTAATCTTGACTGCATTGGCTTTCTTTGTACAAAACCCTTTTAATTAAATGTAACCAAAATTATCCATTTCATATCCTGTAGTGCTCTCTATCTCTTGTTTGGTCAAACATTCTTCCTTCATCCATAAATCTGACAGGAGAAAAATTCTATTCTCCCTTTTCTAGAAATCATGGATCCATTTTGATCTTATTGTGGGTGGTGGTCAGTGAGATGTTGGTCAATACTAGTTTCCACCAGACTGCTTCTAATGAACTTTGCAAAGACAAAAACACCAGCATTCGGAAGGTGGGAATTCTTACTGGGGGCAGCCGAGGTCAGTCAAGGTTGTGGGGAAGCTGAGAATTGACCTTCTCTTTGTATAGTTGATTTTGTTAGTTATTGTCCTAAGCCAAGGCAGGCAGGCAGTCAAAGATTTGGTGAAGCCCCCACTGTAGAAGGTCCCTGGGGGGGGGTAGGAAAAAGAGCTCTTCTGACCACTGGGAATGGGATACAATAGGTCAATGTTTGCTGAGAGTCCAGCAGGGAGGAGAGCCCTAGACACTGAGGAGAACAGGAAAGGCATTAGCTGAGGCTCTGGTGGAATGGGAGTCTAGGGTGGGGAGGGAGCCCAGGGGAAGCCTCCCAAATCAGAGGTTGCTGTGCAGAGCTCAGGGAAGCTTCTGGGGGTGACATGCCAATGTCCTAGTGGAGTTGTGGGAACACCAGGGAGTAGACCCATCTTGTGCAGGGTTATCATGGTCCTTTCCAATTGCAGCCCAGTCCTGAGCCATACAAGACTAACACAGAAAAGTTACTAATGAATATAAAACAAGAACTGGAGAAGATCGCCAGGGTGACCAAGGCAGCAGCCTGAGTTCAAGGTAGTGTCTGACCCAGGCCCCAGTCAGCGCTGAGCCTCCCATGCCCTCTCAGTTGACTTCTGAGTAGGCAAACTTGTGTGCTGACAGGTATAGGGCAGGGGGTGGGGCTTGATCTTCCTAGAGGGGTCCCTAGCTCTACCAGCACTAGCACCACCACTACTACTGCAATTACTACTATACTACTACCGCCAATATTACAACTACCACTACTACTACTACTACTACTACTACTACTACTACTTCTACTACTGCCACCATTACTAGATAGTATTTATCATGTTAAGGTTTGTAAAACACTTTACATGTATTAATTCACTTGACCCTTGCAACTCTTAAAAGTTGACTGCATTATGATCTCCATGAGACAGCTTGAGATGGAGTAACTTCTAGCCTATGCTGAGGCAGGATTTAGACTCGGACCTTTCTGACTGCAGACCACTGGCTCTGCTCGGCCACCAAGCTTCCATGACAGACAAGAGCCAGGACACTAAAGGAGCAGCCCCAGATGGCCTCCCCCTTCTAGGCTGCTTCTCTCCACTCTTTGTAGGAATCTCCAGCCCCAGAGTCAGCTTCTCCCTGGGGAGCTCAGAGGACTTTTGACTGATGGACAGGAAGGGCATCATTTGAGTTTTCGCTGGGTGCCACTGTGCCATGGCCACACTCTGTGCTCAGTCTTTTCTTGTGGCTTTGGGAGACTCCTGCTTCTGCATTGGGCATCAGAAACCTAGTGGGGTCAGTCAAGAGGGTTTAGATGACTCCAAAGGAGTCAGCCATGGGCTGTATCAGTTGAAAGGACCAGTGAGATCCCTGGCAGGAGGGAGTGTCCAGACCTAGGGAGCTGGTGGTCCCACTATCCGCTTCCTTAGTCAGACCTCATCAGAGTTCTAGGTGCCATGTTTGTGGAAGTGCATTAGGAAAACTGGAGACCATACACAGGAGAGCCATGAAGATGGTCAAAGTCCCTAGGGCCTCACTGTTGATCAGTTGAAGGAACTGTGGATGTCTTGCCTGCAGAAGAGAAGCCTCAGTAGAATAGAAGGGGGAAGAGGGAAGCCTCATAAACTGGTTGCCTCCAATTATGTGAAGGATTGTCCCCAGGCAGATCCAGGAGCTATGGATAAAAATTGTCAAAAGTTCAATTTAGGTTTGATTCTAGGAAAGACTTGCCCACAATGATCTCTGTCCCAAGGTGGGACTATGCTGTCAATCAAGATTCTGGGCCTCCCGCTGAGGTTCCTCGCAAGCCCAAGGGGAAGGTGGACCCCTCCAGAAGGACAAAACTTCTAGACATGGGCTCTTGGCCTTTCCTGTATCTTGCGCCCCTCTGGCATCTGAGTGGTCTATGGAACCACTCTTCTCAGGAGATGGTGTTTAATGTATAAAACAAAATACAGAAAGCTCCAAAGGAGACCAATGCTAATGAAAGGCATTGAAAGGCAAGCTGGTTGGAGGGGTTAGATAAAGAGCTTCTGCTCTGGGTTCACTCCTGTGGGGAGGTAGACATGGGAGGCTGAGCTCCATTGGTCTGGTTCCCAGATAAGCACCAAAGCAGGAAGGGAAGAACTTGTCTTCTTCAGAACACCTATGAGAGCCTCACCCATGTCAAGGCTGCCATCATGTGGTTCAACACCATCCTCAGGCTGTGGGGGCATGAAGTGGAATTGAAGGTAGAGTGGGTGGGGTGAGTCTTGTCATTACCTGCCTAGCTGGTACACAGGCAAAGAGCAAGAGATTCAGGGAGGCTGCCACTGATGGCTCTGCTAGAGTGCTGGTCTTTCCTAGGGTGATGGTCTCCATCCTTCACAGGTGCCAGAGATCTTTTTCTTTAGGTTTTTGCAAGGCAAATGGGGTTAAGTGGCTTGCCCAAGGCCACACAGCTAGGTAATTATTAAGTGTCTGAGACCGCATTTGAACCCAGGTACTCCTGACTCCAGGGCTAGTGCTTTATCCACTGCACCACCTAGCGGCCCCATGCCAGAGATCTTGAGCTCCATCTTTACTTACCTGCCCTCTGTGCTTCATCTGAAAATATAAGGGTCCCTGGTAGAAGCTGTCCTCTCACTGATTCACTCCTACCAGGAAGTCATCCTTACCCCTCTCCTGAGGCAGTCTCTGAACAAGTAGGTGGATGTTGCCTGGGAGGCCCAAACCTTAGACTGGAATCTGCATTATGCCATGGCTTTTTATCCTCACACCGTCATAACCAAATGCTTTAATTAGAAACATCCTTGAAGATTATACACCAAACCATAATGATGGAGCAACCAGTCCCACTTCAGTAAACTGATTTCACATCTTACAAGCCAGGTGGCATGTTGGATGAAGGGCTGGGTGTAAAGTCCAGAAGTTCTGTATTTGAGTCCTATCTCTAACACATCCTGAATTTGTGATCCTGGGCAAATCAATGGAACAGTGTATGTCTGAGCCAACTTCTGTAAACTGGGAGTTTGAAGGCATTCCCTATGCTGACGAAACTAGAGTTCCCAAACCCAAGTCATGCCCCCACATGTCCTTCCAAGTTCCCCTCAGGATTCTTTGTCTGCTTTTCCTATGTGAATATACTTCCCATGTAGACCATACATAAGACCACACATAGATTTAATGAGAAGGAAACTCAGTGGTCATTGAGGAAGTTCAGGTCCATGGAGATGAAATGATTTATCCAGTCACACTGGTAGGAGGAAGCAGAACAGGAACTCCCCGAATCACAGATGTTGATATTTGGAAGGGAGGAGTTAGAAAACTGATCTTGACTCCCATCTCAGTTTGGCCCAAGCCTGGGGGCTGGGCCCCTGGGTGAGGTCTCATCTATATGATCACATTGGTTATTTCTTGTCAATTCATTTGACCTCACCTGGCATGTACAGAAGACCTACTCTGTGCAGAGCAAACCTCTAGCCACCAGAGGAGATTGATGTGCAGTTTGGCTAAGGGGCAGCTCCTGACCACTTAGAATCTGATGTTGGGGAGGATGAGTCGCCCAGCTCTACACAGTCTTGCTCAATGGGCACATTAGAGAATGGCAGAGTTGTAGGAGAGGTCCCTGAGAGGATCTGGGAAAAGTAAGTGTGGGTGGAGTCCAGTTGATTGGATTGGAAAGTGGTCAAGGGAATGATGTGCCATCGAGGCAGTGGAGTGAGGGTTAGCTAATGAAGGGTCTTAAATGCTAGTCAGAATTTAGCTGATGAGTAAGAGGAGCCACTGAGTCTTCCATTACAGAGATATCACTAAGCTATGGGAAGTTCTGGAAGAAGATACCGTCTTTTGTGAAAAGATCCTACAAGTTTTGACAGCAAAAATGAAGGCAAGGAAGGCTCCCAGTAGCAACCCGAACAAAGATGCCAGTGGCTGAATGTTGTAAAACTTCTATAATATGTAATTAGAAAAATTAAATTACATTTAATTTAAAAACCACTCCTGGTAACATTGACTTCTCATTTTCCCCAAGTGCTGATAGCTGCCAGTTTATGGTGATGTTTTCAGGTAGGTAATCACTGTCTGGGGGTTCTTAATCCCATCTCACCTTGGGGCTTTTGATTTCTCTGACATTGGTTGAATGTGGATATTTGTGGAAAGGCCATCATAGGCCAGCTGGGCATTGCACAGGTATCTAGATATATGTTTATCTCTCTGGAAATCTGTTTATACCTCTAGCAGAATGTCTATATAAACACACACATAGAGATGGTGTTGGCTCTTGTGAGTTTGAATGTAACATTGACATGTATCTCTTACCCCATCCCAGCTTGTATACACACATAGTCATATGGAGGGAAAACAAACACAGAGACCCAAGGATGAACAAACATTAAATCACAAAGTAACAGACACAAAGAAAGAGAAAGTTAAGAATGGAAAGTGATTGAGAAGGGAGCAGATTTGCCTGGAGAACTAAATCTATGGAAGGGGGAGGGGGGCTGTGGAAGCTTATCCAGTTTCCTTAAGGTGGAACAGAAGGGTTTAAGGGTCTTCTGCAGGTGATGAAGCTTGTCTCTAGATAGGAAAAGAAGGGGCTTCATTGGCTGGCATGTGGCAGGGATTGGACTATAAAAGGCGAGACCCTGAGGAGGAGGCATTCTTCCTGGAGAGCCCAGAAGAGAGTTGTACCATCACCTGGGGCTGCCAGCTCCAACTTGGAGTCCTTTGGACCTCAGTGTTTTCCTGTAGGAAGTCTGGGGGCCTCATGTCCCTTCAGGTAGCTAGAGAACAAGTGAGCTTGGAGATGTCTGGGTGCTAGAGAAATTTCCTGGGCTCAGGAGTCTGTGCCATGTCTCCTGCCAGTTCCTGCCACTACTGGCAGCCCTGCCCAGCCAGCCAGGCCAAGGCCTTGTCCCAGCACCCCGACACTGCTTCCTCCAGACACTGACCTCTCTCACCCTGACCTCTGGCTCCAGTTTCATGCTGAGCAGAACCAAATGATCCTCATCAAGCAAGGCCAGGCCATGTTCCCCATCCTAACTTAAAAAGCCCATGGCCTGGACCCCGCGGCCCACAGTATGGGGCGCCTCCAACCTGTGCCCCCAGATCCTACAGACCCAGTCACTGGGGCCCAGGAAGAGGAGAGTCTTCAAGAAGTAAACTGAACCTGTCTCACCAAGTCAAATTGTGAGGACTCAACAGTGGGGGAACCTGCTTCCAAGAAGAGATGTTTGTCTCCTAAGGATTCAGGCAGGCACTCACTCTTTTTCTTGAGAGTCACCCTTGCTGGCATCTTTGGACTCTACTCCCAGCAGCATTAGCAGCACCAGCAGCAACCATTTTGACCTGAGCCCCATCTACCCAGCCTTCCTTCCCTCCACTTCTCCAGCTACTATGCCTTGTGATATCAGACAAGATGCTGTGGGCTCACTCTGGGAGAGGCCCAATTTCCTCTCTGGGATGGCAGAGGAGAATTCTATGGACTCTCTCCTATCTGGACCCCCAAATTCCATGGACTCTTTCCTGGATCCCAGGTCCTGGAATATTTTCAAGAGAAAATCAGCACCTATCTCAACAGTTCAAAATCTAAGGATTCAACATTAGCTGAAACAACTTCCTAGAATACATGTTTGTCTCTCAAGGATCTAGCAACTCAGACTCTCCAGTCACTTGCTCAGAATCCCTCTGGGAATTCCAGTTCCAGGGAGGAATTGTCACTTGCACCCTTTACATTCATACACACAAAGAAATAGTCTATTTTTCTCATCTGTCTCTATCCAGTCCTGTCACTCCCATTTCTTCATTATCACCACCTCTTCCATCACCTACTTCTTCTGCTTCTTGTACTTCTTCATCTATTACTACCACTATGAAGGCAATGACTAATGTCGCCTGTAAGTTGACTTCTTCTTCTACTCCTCCTCCTCTTTTTCTTGTCCTTTCCTTCCTCCCACTCCCAAATTAAGCCTAACCAACTCCCTCCAACCAGAGCCTAAACATCATTGACACAAATACTAACACAGAAATTCTATCTCTAAGCCTTCCACATTAAACCTTCTCTTCTGACCTTTCACCTAGAAAGCTTTCCCTCTCCATGGAAAGGCACCCCTAACCATGGGACTGCACCTATCGCCAATAGGAATTAATATGACGCTTAACCCTAACCTTCAGTGCCTCCCAGTCCAAATCAGAAGGGAAGCAGTTCTCTCTAGCCAAATCCTCATGTTGTCTACACAAACCCAAAGCTGAAAACTAAATTTCAGCTTCTGATTCTTGCACTAGAAGCCTCTGCCTCCCACTCCTAATTCGATCCTAAGGAATTGACTCTAAACAAAACCAAAATGCCTGACAGTTACAACCTATTACTCAGCTTCTAAAGTGAAAATTATTCCTACCCTTTCTTCTTTCAATCTAATCCTTTGAAAGTTATCCTTGAAATCTCCCCCCAATCTACTCCAAATACAAAGAAAATCAACTCCCTCCATCCAAATCTGGATGACTTCAACAAAACATCTAACACTAAAGTTATGCCCAATAGTAACCATACCCATAATTCTAACCTGAACCCTTACTTTCCCTTACCCACTCTAACCTAAACTTCAAATTCTTACTCTTAGAAACCTCTGCCTTCCACTCCTCATGCCAACCAAAGCCACAATCACTTGGAGTCAAAACCAGTAACTTACTGGAACCTGAGGAGTGGAGGTGCCCAGACTCATCTTAGGAATGGGAGGGGAAAAAACATCAAGCAACTTGCCTAAAGTCACATATCTAAGACATTTTTGAGGCTAGACTTTATTTCAAGTTCTCCAGGTCTAGGTATTTTACATTCCTTCCATTTTAGGCTAAATAGTAAATTAGCTTTCTCTTCAGTAGTGATTTCCCATGAATCCAATTTGTACCAAATCAAATCTGAATTTAAAGACACTAGAGGTTCAAAAAAATTTATAGCATCACTTTTTTGTATTGACAATGTGTTAGAAATTAAAGGTTGGGCGGCTAGGTGGTACAGTGGATAAAGCACAAGCCCTGGAGTCAGGAGTACCTGGGTTCAAATCCGGTCTCAGACACTTAATAATGACCTAGCTGTGTGGCCTTGGGCAAGCCACTTAACTCCATTTGCCTTGCAGAAACATAAAAAAAAAGAGGAATTAGAATTGGGAAGGAAGAGACAAAACTCTTCACAGATGACATGATGGTCTACCTAGAGAATCCCAAGAAATCATCTAAAAAACTACTGGAAACAATGAGCAATTTTAGCAAAGTTGCAGGTTATAAAATAAACCCTCATAAATCCTCAACTTTTCTATACATGTCTAGCAAGAAACAGCAGGAAGAGCTAGAAAGAGAAATCCCATTTAAAGTAACCTCAGACAGTGTAAAAATACTTGGGAGTCTATTTGCCAAGACAGACTCAGAATCTTTTTGAAAACAATTATAAAACACTTCTCACACAAATTAAATCAGATTTAAATAACTGGGCAAATATCAACTGTTCATGCATAGGTAGAGCTAATATAATAAAAATGACCATTCTACCAAAACTAAACTATCTGTTTAGTGCCCTACCAATCAAAATTCCAAAAAATTACTTTAATGAGTTAGAAAAAATTGTAAGTAAATTCATATGGAGAAATAAAAAGTCAAGAATTGCCAGGAGCTTAATGAAAAAAAAATGCAAACGAAGGTGGCTTAGCACTACCCAATGTAAAATTATATTATAAAGCATCAGTCATCAAAACTGTTTGGTATTGGCTAAGAAATAGAGTGGTGGACCAGTGGAATAGACTAGGTGTAAAAGCAGGAGATGATTACAGTAATCTGCTGTTTGATAAACCCAAAGAGTCCGGCCATTGGGATAAAAACTCCCTCTTTGATAAAAACTGCTGGGATAATTGGAAGTTAGTATGGAAGGAACTTAGATTAGAACAACACCTCACACCCTTTACCAAGATAAGATCCCAATGGTTACAGGACTTAGACATAAAAAACAATACTATAAGCAAATTAGAAGATCAAAGACTAGTTTACCTGTCAGATCTATGGAAAGGGGAGCAGTTTATGACTAAGGAAGAGTTGGAGAACATCACCAAAAACCAATTAGATGATTTCGATTACATTAAATTAAAAAGCTTTTGCACAGATAAAACCAATGTAACCAAGATCAAAAGAAAGGTAGTAAATTGGGAAACAATCTTTACGATTAATGATTCTGACAAAGGACTCATTTCTAAAATATACAGAGAACTGAGTCATATTTTTAAAACAAAAAGCCATTCCCCAATTGACAAATGGTCAAAGGATATGCAAAGGCAATTTATAGATGAGATCAAAGCAATCCATAGCCATATGAAAAAATGCTCTAAATCATTAATTATTAGAGAAATGCAAATTAAAGCTTCTCTGAGGTACCACCTCACACCTCCCAGATTGGCCAATATGACCAGGAAGGATAATGATCATTGTTGAAAGGGTTGTGGAAAATCTGGGACACTATTACACTGTTGGTGGAGCTGTGAACTCATCCAACCCTTCTGGAGAGCTATTTGGAATTATGCCCAAAGGGCAACAAAAATGTACATAGCCTTTGACACAGCAAGACCACTACTGGGTCTATACCCTGAAGAGATGAGGAAAAAGAGTAAAAACATTACTTGTACAAAAATATTTATAGCAGCCCTGTTTGTGGTGGCAAAGAATTGGAAATCAAGTAAATGTCCTTCAATTGGGGAATGGCTTAGCAAACTGTGGTTAATGTATATCATGGAACACTATTGTTCTATTAGAAACCAGGAGGGACGGGATTTCAGGGAAACCTTGAGGGATTTGCATGAACTGATGCTGAGTGAGATGAGCAGAACCAAAAAAACACTGTACACCCTAACAGCAACATGGGGGTGATGTTCAACCTTGAAGGACTTGCTCATTCCATCAGTGCAACAATCGGGAACAAGTTTGGGCTGTCTGCAAAGGAGAGTGCCAGCTGTATACAGATAAGGATCTGTGGAGTTTGAACAAAGTACAAGGACTATTCCCTTTAATTTGGGGAAAAAACCAGATATCTTATTGTCTGATCTGGTTGCCTCTGAGAATTCTGTTCTCTTTAAGGATATGATTTCTCTCTCATCACACCCAATTTGGAGCAAGGTACAACATGGAAACAAAGTAAAGACTGACCGAGTGCTATCTGTGGGGTGGGAGTGGGGGAGGGAAGCAAGATTGGGAGAAAATTGTAAAACTCAAATATCTTTAACAAAAAAAAAGAAAAAAATAAATGCTTAGTGACTTAATGACTAGGAAAGATAGTATATACTTTAATATATGGTCATTTTCCTAAGTTTTTGCTTAATTGTTTTTCTCAATTAAAAGTTTGGGTGGGGGAAGGGGAATATTTCAGAAATAACTGTGATATAAAGTCAAAGGGCATCAATAAAACAAAGAAAATAAAAATTAAAAAAAGAAATTAAAGTTGCCCATTAATTAAGGAATGGCTGAACAAATTATGGTATATGGATGTTATAGTATGACAGTGCTCTGGAAGAAAGATCAGAATGAATGGTCAGGGGTGGCTAGGTGGCATATAGTGGATAAAGCACCGGCCCTGGAGTCAGGAGTATCTGAGTTCAAATCCGACCTCAGACACTTAATAATGACCTAGCTGTGTGGCCTTGGGCAAGCCACTTAACCCTGTTTGCCTTGCAAAAACCTAAAAAAAAAAAAAAAGAATGACTGGTCAGCCTCCAAAGAAGCATGGAAAGAATTACTCTATCTTATTGCAATTCAGAGATCTAGGACAACCCAGGGATAAACATTAGGAACAAAGCCATCCTCATCTAGAGGAAAATAAAAAACAAACAAATGAAAAAACTGACAAAATCTGAATGAATACTATGTTTATGTTTTAAAAGTTTTGCTTCTGTTTTCCCTTCCTATCCCATGGTTTTCTTTCTTTTTCTTTATTCCTCATTTACAAAGTCACTAATATTAAAACATGTTAAACATAGGTATGTATATGTATAACTTTTACCAGTGTTTGTTCCTGATATGTAGGGGATGAGAGGGGGGGAGTGATAGCAAAATTGGTACTTTATAAAAATACAAGTAGAGGAATGTTGAAAATTTTTCATAACATGTAATTAGAAAAATAAAATTAAAAAATACTTGACTTCTCATTTTAGTTTTAGGGTGAAGAGATTTCAAGTAGGTCTTGTTCCAAAAACTTGTTGGTAGCACTCTCAGCTCCCTCGGACTTTTTCTGGATTTCCTATTCCATCAGCCAGAAAACCTAATCACTGCCTGGGAGTTCTTAATTCAATCTCACCTTTGGGATGTTGATTTCTCTCATATTGGTTGAATTTGGAGATCTGTCAAAAGACCAAGTGCCTAATTTGTGTCATAGGACAGTTGGACATTGTATAGGGATCTAATTGCATGTTTGTTTATCTCTCTGGAAATCTGTACATCCATGTAAACACACATATACAGATGGCATGTGATTGTCTTTTGTGATTTTGACTGTCACATTGACATGTATCTCTTCTCCCTTCCAATCATGTATATAAAGTTATATGGAGAATAACACACTCACACAGACACAAGGACAAACAATACCCACTCACTCAGGAACGGACACAAAGCAAAAGTTGAGAATGGAGAGTGACAGAGAAGGGCATAGACTTGCCTGGAGAACCAAATCAATGGAAGGGGGAAGGAGGAAGCTCATCCAGTTTCCTTAGGATGGAGCAGGAGGGTTTGAGGGTCTTCTGCAGGTGATGAAGGTTGTCTCTGAGTAGGAAAGAAAGGGTTTGCTTCATTGACTGTGATGTGGTAAGGGCTGGGCTATAAAAGGGGAGAAGCTGAAGGGAAGGCATTCATTCTGGAGAGCACAGAAGAGTATTGGGCAGTTCTAGGCACTGCCAGCTCCACCTTGAAGTCCGTTGACCTCAGCATTTTCTTGCAGGAAGCCCTGGAGGCCTCATGTCCCCTTCAGGTAGCTAGAGGCAAGTGGGCTTGGAGACATCTCAGTCCGGGAGAAGCTTCCTGGGCTCAGCCATTCTCTGGGACCCAACCACCCTCTGGGGTTGAACCCTTAGGTGTCTGACTGTCCAGAAGGCCCACCCTGTCTGGTTAGGCAGTCAGCTGGCATGCCCAAGGATAAGAGGAATGGGGGCAGGAGGAGCCAGGGTCAAGGTGCCTTCTTCTCCCAGCCTCAGCAGGATGCAGCTGGAGCCTAGAGGGACCAGAGACTTTCCTGCACTGGGGCACCAGGCAGGATGTCCCAGGGCCCCCCTTCTACCACCCACCCTGGCTGCTTCCAGTCAGACCCAGCTGCTCTGTCTGTGCCATGCCTCCTGTCAGTTCCTACCACTGCCCACACTCCTGCCCAACCAGCCAGGCCAAGGTCTTACCCCAGGACCCCAACACTACTCCAGAACCCCAAAAGGCTGGGCCATGTTCCCCATCCTAACTTACAAAGCCCATGGCCTGGACCCCGCGGACCACTACCAGATCAGAGTAGACTTCCTATCCAGCAATCCACATCATTGGTGTTACCAGAAGGACCAATGGGCTCCATATCAATTGGAAGAGGACTCCCTGCCAGGTGGTCACTTCTATGTCCACCCAGACTCCCCCAACACTGGGGCCCACTGGATGAAGAAAGACATCTCATTCAGGAAGCTCAAGCTGACCAACACCAAGCCCCCTTCTGGGAATGCCAACCAGCTCATCTTACTCAAGTCTCTCCACAAATACCAGCCCAGGCTTCACATTGAGGAACTCAAGGGTGAACACCAGGCCTCACTGCCTGCTTCCTCCTCTTCCTCTGCCTACATCTTCACCTTCCCAGAAACAGACTTTATTGCATTCACTGCCTATCAAAATGTTGAAATCATCCACCTCAAAATCAACCACAATCCCTTTGCTATGGCCTTTTGGGAAGGCCCCTATTTTGAAGGGATCTTGAACAATGATACCCCCTTGGAGAAGCTAGTGTCAACACCTCTTCTGAAGCTGCTCCTAAGGACTGTGGCTATCCCCTAAGAGGTAAAGAGGATGCTGCCTAAGACAAGAACAGGTGTTTGCCTAGTCCTTCCCATCTGAGCCACATCCCCCAGACCCCCTTGGAACAGAACTGTACCTCCACTCCCAGAAGCAGCAGCAGCAGAAGCATCATATCCTCTCACATGAACCCCCAAAACCCAGGCACTCTACCTTCTGCTTCTCCACCCACCATGCCTCATGACCCCATTCAAGAACATGTGGTCTCACTAGGGAAGTTCCCTCTGTTCCTCTTAGTCACCTCCCAGATCAACAATACATACTGTCTCCAATCTGTGCCCCAAAAGCCTATGGAAGTTGGTAATAAATCCCAAGATGAAGAACAGCTTCAAAAGGAAATCTGGACTCATCTGACCCAGGGGGACACAACACAGGGTGAACCACCTTCCAAGAAGAGATGTTTGTCTCCTCGTGATTCTGGCACTGATGCACCATGTTCAGTAAGGGTGATTAAGGAAGAACAGGACTACTGCCTTACTGCTGAGAAATCGAGTGCCAGCACTTTCCTTGGAGCATCTTTTGAAAACTGACTAGAACCAGCTATGCCTAAAAGAGGGTACAATACAAGACTAATGGGTTCCCCATTTCCTGAGATGATTCCCTGGCAGGGAATCCAGGACCTACACTCATTCTTGAAGGCAGCTTCAGAGTCCTCTCGCAGCAACAGTAGCAGCACCAGTATCCCCCATTTGGACCTGAGCCCCACGTACCTAGCCTTCCTACCCTCAACTTTTCCAGCTGCTATACCTTATGATGTCACTCTGGGACCATTCCAATTTCCTCTCAGGGATGGCACTGGGGAAAGCTATGGACTGTCTCCAATCTGGACCCCAAAAACATTTGAATCCTGTTACTGGGTCCCAGGACCTGGAAAGTTTTCAAGAGGATATTGTAGAGGGTATATTCTTGCTCCAACAGAAGCTGGCCCTCTACTGGATATCTGCACCTATCTCAACTCAGAATTCATTCAGCATTCACATTCTCCCTTCTTTCCCTCTAAAATTCAGCACTAGCTGAAACAACTTCCAAAAAGACATAAATGTCTCCCCAGGATTCCAGTAACCATGACATCCCTGTCACTAGCTCAGAATCCCTCTGGGAATTTTATTTCTAAGTCAGAACAGTCATGTGCACTACTTACACACACATACACACACACACACACACACACACACACACACACACACAGGCAAAGAAACACTGTCTTTCTGTCTTTCTCTCTCTCACTGCCACTTTGTCTTCATGATCATCTCCTCTTTCAGTTCCTATTTCTACTTTGACTTCTTCACTTCTTTATCTACTACTATTGCTATGAGGACATCATCAATGATAACCATTATGGCCACAATGACTAATGCTACTCCTAAATCTTATTTTTCTTCTTCTTGCTCTTCTTTTTCCTTCTAGTTTTTCTTGTTCTTGTTCTTTTTAATCTTCTTCTTCCCCTTTCTCTTCCTCCTTTCCTCCTGCTACTTTTCTGTCTCCCAGTGATAAGCTAAGTGGAACAAACTCACTTCAACCAAAATCTAAATATCATTGACACAATTGCTAACACAAACACAAATCCTATCTGTAATCCTTCCACCTTAAACCTTATCTTCTTTAATTTCAAATCCAATTCATTGATCTCATCTTTCTCTATTTTATTCACATAGGCATTTAGAGATATAAAGTTTCCCCTCAAAATTGCCTTGACTGCATCCCATAAATTTTGGTATGATATCTCATTATTACCATTTTCTTGGATATAATTATTGATTATTTCTATTATTTGCTCTTTGATTCACCCATTATTTAAGATAAATTTATTTAATTTCCAATTAGTTCTTGATTTATCTTTCCCTGACCCTTTATTACATGTAATTTTATTGAATCATGGTCTGAGAAGTGTGTATTTATTAATCCTTCCTTTCCGCATTTGCTTATGAGGTTTTGTGCTCTAGTGCATGGTCAATTTTGGTGAAGGTGGCAGGTACTGCTGAGAAAAAGGGATATTCTTTTCTATCCTCATTAAGTTTTCTCCAGAGGTCTGTCATAGCTAAGTTTTCTAAGATTTCATTCCCCTTCTTAACTTCCTTCATGTTTATTTTATTGGTAGATTTATCTAGTTCTGAGAGAGGGAGATGAGATCCCCCATTATGAAAGTTTTGTTGTCTATGTCTCTTTGTAATTCACTCAGCTTTTCCTCTAGGAATCTGGATGCTATGCCACTAAGTACATACTTGTTTAGTAATGATATAGCTTTATAACCAAAGGTGCCTTTTAAGAAGATGTCGTTTCCTTCCTTATCCCTTTTAATGAGATTGATTTTTTTTCTTTTACTTTGTCTGAGATTAGGATCGCTGTCTCAGATTTTTTTTACTTTAGCTGAGGCATAATATATTTTGCTCCAATCTTTTACCTTTACCCTGTGTGTATCTCTCTACATCAAATATGTTTCTTGTAAACAACATATTGCAAGATTCTGTATTTCCCTCCATGCTATCTTTCTCCATTTATTTTTATCTCCTTTCCTTATTCCTCCTCACCAAAATTTTACTACCTTTCCCCTTTTGACTTATATTTTAAAATTTAACTTTCAGTTAATTTTCACTTATACCTTCCCTTCCCTTTTATCAGTCCCTTCTTACTCTGTCTTTCCCATTCCCAGTCCCTGTGTTAGATTTTTAAACCCAAGTGGGAATGTATCTTATTTCCTCACTAGGCCAAATTTATTGAATAAAATTCACTCAGCATTCACATTCTCCCTTCTTTCCCTCTAAAATCATAAGTCTTTGTGCCTCTTCCCTTGGTGTTATTTATTGCTCTAATATTATTAATCAGGTATCATCAATTGGGTATGTAACTAAAAAAAGCTAGAAAAAGAACAAATTAAACATCCCCAATTAAATACTAAATTAGAAATTCTGAAAATCAAGGGAGAGATTAATAAAATGGAAAGCAAGAAAGTCATTGATCTCATAATTAAAACTAAGAGTTGGTTTTATGAAAAATCCAATAAAATAGATAAACCTCTGGTTAGGGCGGCTAGGTGGCGTAATGGATAAAGCACCAGCCCTGGAGTCAGGAGTACCTGGGTTCAAATCCAGTCTCAGACACTTAATAATTACCTAGCTGTGTGGCCTTGGGAAAGCCACTTAACCCCGTTTGCCTTGCAAAAACCTAAAAAAAAAAAAAACCTCTGGTTAATCTGATGAAAAAATAAAGAAAAAATAACCAAATTGCCAGTATCAAAATAAAAAGGGTGAACTAGCCACCAATGAGGAGGAAATTAAAGAGATAATTCGGAGCTACTTTGCCAAACTGTATGTCAATAAATTGGATAACTTCAGTGAAATGGATGAATATTTACAAAAATAGAAACTGCCCAGATTAACAGAATAGGAAATAAATTACTTAAGTATCCCCTTTTCAGAAAAAAGAAATTGAAGAAACCATCAATAAACTCCCTAAGAAAAATCCTCCAGATCCAGATGGATTTACAAGTGAGTTCTACCAAATAAATTAAATTTCTTATTCAGTGCCATACCAATCAAACTACCAAATAACTACTTTACCGAGCTAGAAAAAAATAGTACCAAAATTTATCTGGAGCAACAAAAGGGCAAGAATAGAAGGGGAACTGATGGAAAGAAAAGGTAAAGGAAGGTGGCCTATCTCTATTAGATCTAAAACTATCCCATAAAGTGGCAGTCATCAAAACTGCTGGTACTGGTTAATAGAGTCATGGATCCATAGATTAGGACAGGTTTAAAAGAACCTGCAGTAAATGCCTATAGCAATCTCCTATTTGACAAGTCCAAAGACATCAGTCTCTGGGGTAAAAATTCAATTGACAAAAATTGTTGGGAAAACTGAAAAACAGTCTGGCAAAAACTAGGCCTAGATCCACATCTCACACCCTATACCAAAATAAGGTCAAAATGGGTACAGGATTTAGACCTAAAGAGAGATACCACAGATAAATTAATAGAGCAAATATACTCTATCTGATCTATGGCAAAGGGATATATTTATGACCAAACAAGAATTAGAGCACATTATAAACTGTGAAATGAATGATTTTGACTCTATCAAAAAGATTTTGCACTAATAAAATCAATTTCAAAATTAGAAGGAAAACAGAAAGCTGGGAAATAATCTTCACAACCTGGAGTTCTGACAGAGGTCTCATTTCTTAAATATATAGAGAATTGCATCAAATTTATAAGTTCATATGTCATTGCCCAATTGATAAATGGTCAAAGGCTATGAATAGACAGTTTTCAAATAAGAAATTAAAGCTATATGTAATCATATAAAAATGCTCCAAATCACTATTGATTAGAGTAATACAAATTAAAACAACAAGGTATCATCTCATACCTATTAGATTAGTGAAAATGAGAAAAAAGGGAAGATGATCAATGTTGGAGAGGTTGTTGGAGGATTGGGGCATTGATACATTGCTGGTGGAGTCGCGAATGGATCCAATTTTTCTGGAGAGCAAAATGGAATAATGCCCAAAGAGCAATAAAACTGTTCATACCCTTTGACCCAGCAATTCCAATTCTAGGACTATATCCAGAAGAAATTGTTAAAAAATGGGAAGAGTCCTACATGTTCCAAAATATTCAAAGCAGCTCTTTTTGCAGTAGGAAAGAATTGGAAATTGAGGGGATGCCCATCCATTGGGAAATGGCTAAACAAGTTATGGAACATAAATACTAAGAAATATTATTGTTCTTTAAGAAACCATAAATAGGGGCGGCTAATTTCTTACTCTGGAAACCTCCACCTTCCACTCCTCACTCCAACCAAAGCCAAAATCATTTTGAGACATAACCAATAACAAACTGCACCTTGCTCCTAAGCTCATTTTCTTTTTTTTTTTTTTGTTGGGTTTTTTTTTTAGATTTTTGCAAGGCAAATGGGGTTAAAGTGGCTTGCCCAAGGCCACACAGCTAGATAATTATTAAGTGTCTGAGACCAGATTTGAACCCAGGTACTCCTGACTCCAAAGCCGGTGCTTTATCCACTATGCCACCTAGCAGCCCCTAAGCTCATTTTCTTTACAGTTTAGGAAAGGTAGGGGAAAAGAGGCCAAGTAACTTGCTTGTTATGGCGTCTTCCAGATCTAGGTATTTGACTACCTTTGGATTTTAGGCTAAAGAGTAAAAGTGCTTTCTATTCAATGCTGATTTGCCACAATGACCCCAATCTGGGAAAGTATGTCCCTTGAAAAGAGTCAACAGAAGACAGGTTTAAGAACTAAATTTGGACCAAATTAAATCTTTTCTATAAATGGGATCCAGAGGAAGCCAGGACACAGAATAGCTTTCTGTGTATGGGGAACTGTGAAAATGTCCAGAGATTCCAGGATCTGACCCAGGGCTTGGCTCCCTTCAACTAAAGAGAGTGGTGGAAGCACAGCCACAGGATGAGAGAGACAGGCCTGTAGTGGCTGTGCACAGAGTTAGGGAGGAGTGACCAGGGGAACACAGACAGTGACTGCAGGAGGAGGTAACAGATGCCCTGTCCCATCAGACTAGGTTGGAAAATTTTATCCCACTGAGAGAAATTGTGTAACAGTCTCTTGGTCTATCCATGTCATCTTTCTTCACTGTCTCTTCTGGATTGAATTCTAGGTTCAAAAATGTCTGTACTCACATGAATGATTCAAAGAAGTCTCTAACCCAACAACAATGATTATTTTCAAGTGACTGGGATAATCTATAGACCCCACCTAGATAAAGCACATTCTCCAGGAGCCTCAGTTTCCTCTTCAGTAGAAGGGAATCGTTTCAGTGGCCTCTGAAGTTCCTTCCAGCTCCAGATTTATAATGCTATGTCACCAGGGTAACTCTCAGCTTCCTGCCCCCCCCCCCAGTTTCCCCAGCTTTTAAGTGAGAGTGGAAAACAACTGGAGGTGAGGTTTGGGGAGCAGGCCTGGATTTGGTGAGGAGCTTTAGCCAAAGGACCCAGCAACTGTGGGGATTATATACCTTAGATGAGAGGCAGAGCTGGGCCCCAGGTTTCCCAGGCCTGGCCTTCAATCCTGCCAGCATCCCTGATTAGCTGAAGCTGTCCCAGGACTAGTTCTGAACTCCCAGGGCTCGGGCAGGGAAAGAAGCATCTCGGACCTCTCAGCTCTTGTCCCCTCTGAAGTCCATTCTGGGTTGTTGGCCACAATGCGGCGGGGTGTGGAGAGCAGTCCTTCCGACTTTTCACTTTTGTTCTCAGCTTCTTAGTCCCGGGAGAGTTGGACAGTATTCAGGTTCAGGGAAGAGCTGTGGGTGTTGGTCAGTTACTTAGGCCAAGCACTTTACAAGAGGCTCAGTTAGGGCAGCTAGGTGGTACGGGGGATAGAATTCAGGATGTGGAATGAAGACTCATCTTCATGAGTCCAAATCTGGCTTCAGACACTGACAAACTGTGTGACACTGGGCAAGTTACTTAACCTTCTGTGACTCAGTTTCACATCTGTCAAATGAGCTGGAGAAGGAAATGGCAAAGCCCTCCAGTATATTTTCCAAAAATAAACAAACAAACATAAATGGGGTCCTGAAGAGTCAGACAGGACTGAAAAACAACTGAATAACAAGTTTATAGTTGAGGAAACTGAGGTAGGAAGCAGTTAAGCACCTTGCCCAAGGTCATATATTTGAAGCAGGATTTGATCCAAGTCTTCTGGATTACAAGTTCTTCAGTGTATCCATTGCATCACCTAATGTCCTTCACATATGTGATGCATGGTTATACCCTATCGCCAAAGTGGAGGCAAGAGGTAATGAAGTTCTACAGGGCCATGGCATTGTCATATATGTGTGTGCATACATGTATGTATTCATATATGTTGTTTTTGTCCTTCATTCTCGAAGAGGACCGTGACATCAAGGAGGTGATGCTATGACAAGTACATGAATTGGATTTGAGTGAGGGGGTGCTGTGTTAAGTCACCAGCCTCACTTCTCCTCCAGAGTCATCTCAGTCCAGCGACCAGAAATGAATCAGGATGACTGGAGATGGCCCTGGATGCAAGGAAATCAGGGTTAAATGACTTGCCCAAGTTAGTTAGTGTCAAGTGTTTGAGGCTGTATTTGAACTCCCATCCTCCTGACTCCAAGGTCAGTGCTCTATCCACTGCACCACCTAGCTGTATATATGTCAAAAGTGGGAAGCTGGCGGGGGGGGGGTGGATTACAAAACAATTCTTACATAGGCTGGAGAAGTTCTCATGACAGGTCCATAAGTGTAGGACAACATGACCATACAAGTTCTTGGGAAACCATTCTTCTGGAATCTTGGGAATCTTGATCACTTTCCTAAGGAGCACAGGATCAGAATTTGTGATAGGAACAGGTTCTATGGTTTTTGATTTGCTTCACTGAACATACATAGGAACATGATAGCTTAAGAATGTAGTCATTCTCAGAACTGTTGGTTGACTTCAAGCTGCAATGTAACACCTTATACACATCACATCAATCGATATGAAAATAATAAATGCCTTCACAATCTCTTAGTGAGTAGCTGATGGTCAATCATTTTCAGTCATGCCTAACTCATTGTGATCTCATTTGGGACTGTCTTGGCATAGATATTGGAATGCTTTGCCATTTCCTTCTCCATCTCATTTTACAGATGACCAAACTGAGGTAAACAGGGTTAAGTGATTTGCCCAGGGTCACAGATTTGAATTCAGGAAGATTAGTCTTGCATACTCCAGGTAAGGCACGGAGTCATATAAGCTGCCCAAGTGAAACCCCATTTTAAAGGGGGAGGCAGCTTGGTATAGTAAAGCACTAAATAAAGTTAAAGGGAATAGATTGTCTTTGATAATCACAGGGGCATTTCTCTTTCAGTCACTGCTGGCAAGATTCTTGCTAGAGTCCTCTATAGACTAATCCTTTACCTGGAAATTGGTCAACATCCTGAAAGCCAGTGTTATTTCAGAAAAGCTCAAGGAAGAATCAATACGGTGTTTGCTGCCTTGACAGCTCCAGGCAAAATGCCAGGAACAGAACAGAGGTCTGTGTACAACATTTTAAGATCTGACCAAGGCCTTTGATTCCATCAGTTGTGAGGTTTTATGGAAAATTATGTCAAAACTTGGCTGCCCAGAGAAGCTCATCAGTATTGTAAATCAATTTCATGATAGCATACATTCCCAGGTTCTCTTGATATCTCCCAGTCACCAATGGAGTGAAACAAGGCTGCACCTTGCTCCTATACTTTTTAGCATGAGGTTTTCAGCCTTGTTATCAAACACCTTCACTGAGGGCGAACATGGCCTCAAAGTCAGTAAATTCTTCCACTTGAAAAGGCTACAAGCCAAGCAGAGGGAGTGTTGGAGCATGATCTTCTGTTTGCAGATGATTGCACTCAATGCCATTTTTGAAGCTGAGATGCAGCAAAGTATGGATTGATTCTCTGCTGTTTGTGTTCATTTTGGTCTAACAATGAACACCAAGAAAACCCAGGTGCTCCATCAGCCAGCACCACACCATCCATATGTGGAACCATCGATGACAGCAAATGGAGAAGTTTTGAGGACTGTGGATATGTTCACTCACCTTGACAGTATCCTTTCCAGGGAGGTTCACATTGACAATGAGGTTGACACACACATTTTCTTAGCTAGCTCAGTATTTGGAAGGCTCCAAAAGAAAGTTTGGGAGAGAAGAGGTATTAGACTGACTACCAAAATGAAGGTCTACAAAGCCATTGTGCTAACCTCATTGCCTGTGAAACCTGGACAATCTACCAGTGCCATGTCAGGAAATCAAATCACTTCCATTTAAATTTTCTTAGGAAGATTCTGAAGATCATCTGGCAGGAGAAATCACTGAGGTCCTTTCTTGAGCTAAATTGCCTAACATTCCAAAATTACTACAGAGAGTACAACTACAATGGGCTGGACATGTTGTGAGAATGGCAGACATATGCTTGCCAAAAAAAAAAAACTATTTTATGGAGAACTCACACAGCAAATGCTCTTAAGGGGGTCAGAAGAAGAGATACCAGGACACTCTGAAGGTCTCATTCTCATCAGTCAAAAACTTGGAAAGGTATTGGTGTGGATGCAAAGCAGTAATTTCATGCTTTTTCTGGATGTGGCCTTGAGTGAATTAAAGAGTCAGGAGGCTCTGAGTTCAAATCCAGCTTCAGATATATATCCTACTTGTATAACCTTGAATAATTCACTTAACACCATTTAACTCAGTTTCTTCATCTGTAAAATGAGCTGGAGGAAGAAATAGCAAACCACTCCAATATCTTTGCCAAGAAAAACTCCAAATGGGGTCATGAATAGTCAGACATGACTGAAACAACAGGAAAACAACAATGCTTCTAACTATTCTCGAAAGATTTGATAGAATTCTATGAAAACATCAGGCCCAGGAGTTGGTTCCCCTCCTCCCCTTTGGGAGTTCTCTTCTCACTAGATTAATCTCCTTTTCAAAAATAAGGTTATTTAAGATCTTTATGTGCTCAGCTGATAGTTTGGAGAGTTAATATTTTTGAAGATATTCCTCTCTTACTCTTGTGCACTTAGTTCTCCATATAACTGCACAATAAAATCAAATTATTCTTTTTATTTCTTCTGGTTTTGCTGTGATTTCTTTTTGATAATTTGCTATTGATTTAATTTTCTTCTTTTTTTTTCTTTTTAATAAGATTAGCTAAGGGCTTAACTATTTGACTAGGCTTTTACAATGAATATGATTTTAGTTTGCACTTAATTCTATTTTTGTTTCAAATGTATCTATCTCCCTCTACTTTCATATTTCATTTTTGTTCTTATTTGAAGTAATTTGTTGGCTTTCTACTTTACAAATGCATGATCAGGTCTTTAGTCCTCTTTCCTCCATATTTAGTTGGAGGGCATTTGGAAGGTTATGATTTTTCCCTTTAGGATTGCTTTAGGTAAGTCTCATCTTCAAAAGAAGTTCTAGCAGCTCCCTTTACCTTTAGGAGAAAGCCCAGAATCCCAAGTTCTCTATGCAAAACTCCCTTTCTAGGCTGATTGCAGGAGGTCTTTATCTGCCTTCCAATTTGATGAACTTGTTCTTTTGTTTACGGGATTTTTTTATCTTCCAATGGTATAATTTCTTTGCAATAGGACCACTTGTCTCTACTTCCCTCATTTTTCTAACCCTGGATTCCTTTGAGACTTGTTTCATGTTCACCTACTTTAAGAAGCCTTTCTTGGTTCTCAGTGATTTTTAGTTTCTCCTAAGTGACAGGAAGGGAAGAAGGGAGTAAGGGAGGATGAGAGGAGGGAAGGAGAGAAGGAAGGGAGGAAGGGAGCAAGGACTAGTCCTGGCTCCAGTGTTTCTCTTTCCTACAACAGAAGATAGCCACAGTGGACTCCAATGCAAACTTAGTGAGTATATAGTATCACTGAGGTATGTAGAGGATGTAACCACACCAGAAATACCCGCACCACCCAGGATCCTCTTTATCCTTCATGGAGATAAGTCAGCTCGCACAACCAAGCAAACACTCAGGGCAGGGTTGGTCTGGAGAGCTGCCTTTAATTGGTCATTCAGTTCTCTAGCTCCTTTCAAGTAGCAAAGCACCTGGTGCTGATTCTATTCCAGCTGAGATCCACAAGGTGGCAGGTCCATTGCTCAACCAAAAACTGACTGAAATTTCCCAGGTTATTTGGCACGAAGAGGCTGACTCCCAGGAATCCAAAGTTGCCTCCATTGTCCACCTCTATAAGGTAATGGGAATAGACTGTCCTGTGACAATCACTGTGTTTCTCTTTTAGTCAATACTCGGAAGATTCTTGACAGAGTCCTTGTCAATAGACTGACCCTTCACCTGGAAGATGGCCCCCTCCCCTGACAGCCAGAGGGGCTTCAGAAAGGGTAGAGGACAGTCTGAATGGTGTCTGCTGCCTGACAACTTCAGGAAAAATGCCAGGAACAGAATAGAGGTCTGTGTACAACATTTGTAGTTCTGACCAAGGCCTTTGATACCATCAGTCATGAGGGGTTTATGGAAAATTATGTCAAAACTTGGTTGCCCAGTGATGTTCATCAGTCTTATATGTCAATCTCATAACAGCATGCATGCCCAGGTTCTGAACAGTAGATGATGCTTTCAAGATTTCCCAGTCACCAGTGGAATAAAACAAGGATATGTCCTTGCTCCGATACTTTTTAGCACAATGTTTTCAACCATGTTATCAAACATGTTCACTGAGAATGAGCATAGCCTCAAGGTCAGCTACCACACTGATGGCAAATTTTTCAATTTGAAAAGGCTACAAGCCAAGACCACAGTAGAGGGAGTGATGGAGCATGATCTTCTGTTTGCAGATGACAAAGCAAGGATCGATTCTCTGCTGCTTGTGCTCATTTTGGTCTAACAACACCAAGAAAACACAGGTACTTCATCAACCAGCACCACACCATCCAGATATGGAGCCATCAATTACAGCAAATGGAGAAGTGCTGAGTACTGTGGGTAGTATTTGGCAATGTCCTTTCCAGGGAGGTTCACATTGACAATGAGGTTGACACTTGCATTTCCTGAGCTAACTCAGTATTTGGAAGGTTCCAAAAGAAAATATGGGTGAAAAGAGGTATTAGACTGACTACCAAACTGAAGATCTACAAAGCCACTGTGTTGACTTCATGGCTATATGCCTGTGAAACCTGGATAGTCTACAGGAAATCATATGTCAGGAGACTGAATTGCTTCCATTTAAATTGTCTTAGAAAGATTCTGAAGATCACTTGGCAGGAGAAGATATCAGTCACTGAGGTCCTTTCTCAAGCTGCCTAGTATTCCAATATTACTTTAGAGAGTGTAACTATGGTGGGCTGGACATGTTGTTAGAATGCCAGACGTATGCTTGCAAAAAAAAATTATTTTATGGAGAACTCACACAGATCAAGGGCACTCAAGGGGGTCAGAAGAAATGATAGGGAGATACCCTGAAGGTCTAATTTAAAGACTTTAGAATTGGTTAAACAGCATGGGAAACATTAGCATGGGACCACCCAGCATGGCAAGGCCTCATCAGTGATGATGTTTTGCTACATGAGGAAGGCAGAGAAGGAACTCAAAGGAAATGTGACATAGGTAAGTTCAGAATATCCACCCCAAGGTTCACATGTACAATTTGTACCCAACTTGGGGTAGAGAATTCCGAGCTCCTATTGGTATGATCAGCCACAGTCAGACACACTGTCATTTGACATAGTGATGCCATTTTGGTCTTTTTCAATAAGGAAGGACAAGAACCAACCAACCATCACCTCCATGATTGACAGCTCCTTCTGCTTCTCCCCCTCCAAGTACAGGTCTTCCAAAAGGCAGGGGTGACAAGGAGGGATGGATATTGTTGCCCTTGCAACAAATCCCTTCCTCCAGTCCTTGGGGCAAAAGTCAATCTATGATACAGCATGGAAAAGGAAACTGGCTAAGCAGGCATTTACCTCAGTGGCTTACCTCACCAGGTAAGACTGGAAACTGAGGCAGGGGGTGGAAGAGAGGCCTGAAGTTTGGTATTTTTGAGGGGGGCAGTGCTGCACTGATGTCTCTAAGGGGTGGGGGGGCATGTAATGGATCCTTTACCTGTGTACCACCTCTAAGTCTCAGATGTCTCCAGAGAATCACCTGATTCTCCTCCCTCTCATTTTCCCCTCACCTCCCCTGAGGTTCACCCAGTGGACTTGAAGGTAAGGGTAGCCAGCTGCTGCTGCTTTCACCTCTCCCATCCTCCCTTGACCTTCTGACCTCACTTGTACTATCAGAAAACAGCAATCAATCAGGCACCAGGCACTCTGCCAAGTGCTGAGGCTGCAAAAAAGAGGCACAAGTTAGTCCCTGCCCTCGAAAAGCTTACAATCTAATGAGAGATAACTTGAACAAAAATACATGCAAAGTGAATTGTAAACAAGATAAATGGGCACTCAAATTAAGAGGGACTGATGGAGTCTTCTTATAGAAGATTGAGTTTTATCTGATATTTTAAACCAATGATTTCTGGGGGGCCCAGCCATGTGCCCAAGTACTGTGACTTAAGTCCTGTGCCACTATATGGTCCCTTGGTATCTTTCGGGAATGCATTCCTGGCTTGGGGTCTGCTCTCTCTTGCTTAGATGCTTCTAACTTTCCATTCTAGAGAAGCCTGAAGGATTTTGGGGATATAAGTGAAGAGAGGACCAAGAGGGATGGGATTCTCTGGTCCAAGGCATCTGGAAATTGCATGACTCTTCTTCCCTCTCCCTTCTTCCTCTCTTTTCTTTCCTGGCTTTGGGAGAGGAAGAGCAAAGAAGAAAGAATAACACAATGATTTCTCAGAGTCATGTCCCAACCACTCTTTGCTGAAATGCCTTTTCAATCATTCCTGTCCCGTAGTTCTAATCACAGGCTGTGTTGAGGGGTACTCACCCTACCTAGATGCCTCCCCTTCCTCACTGGTCCTATAGTTCTCACTATACTCTCACTTGGAACACTTCTTTATCCAGCCAAAAAAGTCCAGGCTGGTGGGGATGTTGGCCATGATCTGAAAAAAGTCTAAGAGACCATTCTTTCTACTCAAGACCTCAAAGTCTTGTTGGAGAAATAAAACTAGCAGCAATGACCAAAGCGCTTCCTGAGGGTGTTTTTGTTTGCAACACAGTTAGTGGCTTTTTGTTGTCTCCTCCTTTAAAATGTGAACTTTTTGAGGACAGGCACTATTTTCTTTCTTTGTATCCCTAGCACATAGCTTAGAGAATTACACAGTGGCATTTATTAAATGACTGTTGTTCCAGACAAAGTGCTTCATAAATTCAGATAAATTACAGATCAAAATGGACCAGAAGGAACAACCCAAGTTGTCAGGGGGAGGTGAGATGTTTGCTACAGCTAATCATAATAAACATCATCACCTTCATTTTTTCCATCTCCTCATCATTATCATTACACATTTATTTAGTGTTTTAAGTTTACAAGGCACTTTATACCTGTGATCTTTATTGATCCTCAGACACCATGAGAGGTTGGGGCATTGGTTTTCCCCTTCTGAGCTTCTCTGTTGAGAGAAAATGTTCCAGTCACAAGATACAGACTATGAAAGAACTTGGTTAGAGATCAGAAGGACCCTTTCTTTTGAAGGCCTCTGGCTGGGGCTTGGGAAAGGCTTCCAGAGAAGATG
The DNA here is from genome assembly GCF_037893015.1 of Macrotis lagotis. NCBI lineage: Eukaryota > Metazoa > Chordata > Mammalia > Peramelemorphia > Peramelidae > Macrotis > Macrotis lagotis. Next base: position 698,846,076 of record NC_133666.1, read on the forward strand.
ATATTTTATTGGGATGAGGGAAGGAAATCCAGGCATGGATAATAAAGATCTAAGATCAGAGACATGGTGTATCGTGTTTGTAGAAGACCTGGGAGGTCAGTGTCACTGCAACAAAGAATATGTGATAGAAGGAATAAAAAGATGTGATATGGGAACAAGATGTAAGACAGCTGCAAAGACAGAAGGGGATAGGTTATGATTGACTTGGACTGTCAAATGGAGGATTTTGTAGTTGATTCTCTTTTTTTAAGGTTTTTGCAAGGCAAATGGGGTTAAGTGGCTTGCCCAAGGCCACACAGCTAGGTAATTATTAAGTGTCTGAGACCAGATTTGAACCCAGGTCCTCCTAACTCCAGGGCTGGTGCTTTATCCACTGTGCCACCTAGCCGCCCCTGTAGTTGATTCTTGTAGTGTTTGGTTGCCATTGAAGGTTACTGAGCATAGAGGTAATGTAGTCAGGGTAACACTTCAGGAAAATCACTCAAGTGGCTGAGTGGAGGATGAATTGGAGTAGGGAGAAATGTGAGGCAGGCCCATCAGTAGATTATTTTAGTGCTCCAGGTGTGAAGAGATGAAGGCCTGGACCAGGTTGGGGCAGTGTCTGAAGAGGAAAATGATGTAAAGAGATGTTGCAAAGTTGAAATCAGCAGGCTTGGGTAACAGATTGGATATGGAGAGGGGATAAGACATAATGAGGAGTAGATCACTCTTAGGTTATGACCTTGGGGAATGGGGAGGATGGAATTTGAGTAGTTTACCTGGATTTTAGACCTGTTGAATTGAAGATATCTACTGGATAACCAGTTCCAAAGGCCTGAAATCATTAGCTGGAGATGAGAAACTGGAGGTCACCGGAGCCATTAAGGCAGGATAGGTACATTTGAGAATCATTAGCATAGATAGCAATTTAACCAATGGGATCTAAAGAGCTCACTAAGTTAAGTAGTATAGAGAGAGCAGAGAAGAGGATCCAGGACAAAGTCTTGTGGGAAAACTATAGGGCATGAGATGCAAAAGGATCCAGCAAAACAAAAAAGGGGAAGAGCAGTCCAACAGGAAGAAGGAAACCCAGGATAGAGCAATGTTCTGGAAACCTAGAGAGAAGATATTTTCAGGAGAAGGTGATCAATTGTGTTAAAGGCTGCAAAGAAATCAAAGAAAATGAGGATTGAGAAAAAGTCACTGAATTTGGCAACAGAGAGGTCATTAACAATTTAGATGAGCAGTTTGGGGAAATTACAAGGTTGGAAGCCAGATTGTTAGTTAAATGAGAAAAGTGGCAGCAGCTGTGGACTTTGGCTACAAAAAGCCAAAGAAATAGAAAACAATAGTTAGTATAGCTGGATGGGATCAAATGAAGTTTTTTTTAACATTAGGAAAGACATGAACATGCCTGTAGGCCGTAGAAAATGAGTCTGAAGACAGCAAGAGATTGAAAAGAAGTGACAGAATAAAAGGGAGCAATCAATTGGAGAAGAAGGAGTGGAATGGGATTACATGAACCGGCAGAGGGGCTGGCCTTGCAAAGCTGTAAAATCATCTCATTTTGTGAGACAGGAAAGGAGAAAATGACAGAAAGCAAGTGAGTAATGCAGAAAGGGGGAGAAGAGGGAGTTCTCAGCAAATGGCTTTATTTCCCCCCCCCCAATAAAATATGAGGCAAAATTCTCAGTTGAGAGAGGGAGAAGAAGGGGGAGTCATGGGATGTTTAAAGTCAGATGAAAAGATTTGGAAGAGTGACTGTGCAGTGGGAGTGAGTTGAGAGGGTAGTATAGTAGGATTGCCCAGCAGCAAGAAATTGAAAGTACAAATTGTGAGAATATTTGTGTGATTTTCTCAATCTTCACTAAGCAGCATGTGTCTAAGAGTGAAAGCAATAAATAGTGAGAGTGATCCAAGGCTGGCCTAATAGACTATGGTGAAGGGACTAGAGATTCAAGAGAGAAAGAAAGCAAGGACTTGAGTTAGGTCACCAGAGAGACAAGATGGAAAGAAGGTGACAGAGATGACTTGGAAGACAAAGGAGGGGTCAGAGGCCAGGAGATCACAGTGAAATTGAAGAGTATGACTATATGGGAAATGAAAGTCAATAGATTATGGGCAGATAAGGGGATTTCAGAATTCTTTAACATAGAAATGATACATATATGAGTAATGGCAAGATCAAGGGTTTGACCAGTTTTGTGTGAGGCTGAGGTTGATGGGATCACTAGTTCATAAGAAGTGAGTTGGTTGAGGAACTGAGTGGTTTGATATTTGAGGAAGAATCCATATGTATACTGAAGTCCCCTAGTATGAGGAGTTGGGGGAAAGAGAAAAAAACTGTAAGCCAGGCATCCAATTTAATGAGGAAGGAAGGGGGGTGACCTGGGAGTCTGTAGACAATAGCTACTAGGAATTTAATTGTGTAGTGGTTATAAGTAGCATGACTTCAAAGGAAGAAAGGTTACTGGGTGATGGAAGAAAGGGAAGAACCTGGACTTGGCAATGAGGAGCAAGGAGCCATTACTACCACCACCCCAACCAGTGAGCCAAGGAGAATACGTGAAGATACAGACAGCTCTGGAAAGAGTGGACAGGATGTCTATTTCCTCAGGGGAAAGACAGGTTTCAGTAAAAGATAGAAAGCTATGAAAGGAGTGGAATGAAGGGAAATTTGTTACCTATTGAATAGGCATTGCAGAGGGCACCGTGGAAGGTTTAAGTGGAGATTAAGTTGAACCTTTAGGGTGGGAGGAATGACATAGATACCAATGAGAAATAGGATGGTAAGGGGTATACAGTGTGGTATGGATGATGATCTACAGGAGTTCGAAGCATGCGAAAGGTATGACCAGGTGTGAAAATGTTTATCATTGAGTGAAGGACACTACCCATTTTCCCTCAATGGATGGGTACAGTCAGAAAATGGAAGGGCTAAAGTCAAAGGGAGCATCAATCTTTCCACAACCAAGTTGGATGATTTGACTGGCAACGGGAGGTAGAAGATGCTTTGCTCCTCATTGCCACATCCAGGTAGAAGATGCCTAATCAGATTCTTAGCAACTTTTCCTCAGAAGACACATTGTGCCCAGCAGGAGATGGAAGGCTCATGGCACTAGGATGTGCGTGGTCTGAGATCTTCTCATCTGAAGAGGCTGACAGTGTGTGCCAGACCTTATTCTTCCTAATTTTGTCATTTGATCCTCACGATAATAGTTATGTGCTGTTGTTATATAGATTTAAATGTGAAGAAAATGGAGCTCCTTACTCATGGCCACACAACTGGTAAGTGTCTGAGGCTAATTTGAACCTAGATCTTTCTGACTTTAAGTCTGATATTCTCCTGAGTGTTCTAAGGCTGGCAGCAGGAGGTGTAAACTGTCTTGTTCTGACACAGGTGGAAATCATTGCTGGTGATATTATAGTAGACACCCATCCCAGACTTGGCCCTGCCCATTGCCACTTTCACTCAGGGAACATGCTCTGCCCAGCAGGACACTTAAGGCACAAGACATAGAGAGGAAGGATATAATCATTGATGCAAGATCTTCTTGGACAAGGTGACATGAGGTGAAATCAAAGACCAACAAGGATTAAGCTTTTTAAAATTTCAGGAGACCTCTTCCCCTGAGAGACACTAAAGAGGAGAGACTGGTTCTATAAATCATGAATGAAGGAGTATTATGGATTCCTTCAGCCTTCTCAGAAAAGTCATTAAATCATAGAAGGCACAACAGCAGTCATCCAGTCCAAAGAATAAACCAAAGGTCCTTCCATAACATTGTCAGCAAGAGTTGTCCTTCTGGTTGAAGGTCTTCTGGGGGGAGCCTGTCAGGATTTCTACTTTGGAATGGCTCTGAGTGTTCATAAATTTTCCTGACATGAAGTCAAAATCTTCATCTCTATTTTTTTCTCTTTCTCCCAGTAGACTATTTCCTTTATCTGAGATGCTTTAATTTTGTTTATGTAAAATATTTTCAATGTCCTGTAATCTAAGTTGTCTGTTTTATACTCTATGGTCTGATTGAGTTAAAGGTTAGCTTCCTTCTCTCCTTAACCACCAACATCCCTTCTGGTCGCAGGTGGAAAGCAATGATTGGTAGACTTATTTGTTGTACTAGGGATTGTCCTGGCCTCATGGGTTGGACTAAATGGAGCCTGAATTCTTTCAACTCAAAAACCTTGTGATTCTAAGATCCTCAAAATCTTTGTACACAGAACACAAAATAATGAAAACCAGTAGGACAGTTTCTTGTCCAGGTCCAGGAACCTATCAAGTCTCAGCTAAAGTTCCGCCTTCTGCAAGAACCATTTCCCAAGCTCCTTCAGTGTTTGTCTCTTTCTTCTCTTAATGAGCTCTGATTTATTTTTTATAATTTTTATATCCTTTGTTGTATATTGTCTCCTCCATTAGCATGAGAGCTCCTTGAGATGAGGGAAAGGTTTTATATTTCTTTGTATACTTGATTAGCATGATGACTGACACACAGTTGGTACTTAGTTAATGAACATTTATTAAGCACCTACTATGTGCCAGACATTGTATAAGTTCATTCTGGGAACACAAAGACCAAAAAAAGGCAACCATCCCTGCTCTCAAGGAGTTCATACTGCTTAATAAATTCATGTTGAACATATCTATCTTGATGTCATTCAGAAACTGAGAATATGATAATAAAATAATACATTTACATAACACCTGACATATATACTATATCATTTGAGTTCCATCATTTATTGCACCTAACCTAGAGGAGCTGTCATTACTCCCTCTTTGCAGTTATGAAAGCTGAGCCTTAGAAACAATAAGGGACTTCCCCATAGGTAGGAAGAGTGGACGTGACATTTCCTATTTTCTAAGCCATCCATGGCTTCTCTCTGATCTCCATTTGACAGAAAAGGGACAAAGAATTTATAGCACCATGCTTTTAGGAGCTGTAAGGCAGGGATCACGTCTCTTTTCTTCTTGTTCTCTTTTCCTCCCTAGCTTTATCTCTCTATCTCAACATATCCCCCAAGAAAAGGGAGTACTGAGAGAGTACTGCCCCTGTGATTCTTCCAGTTAAGGTTCCTCAAGTAAGTGAGAATTTCTTCTTTTCTACTATAATGTGTTGATTCTCAAAGTACGGATAATTTTTCTGCATATTCCACAACCTAATAAACCTCCAGAGAAGTCTCATTTTAGTGCTGGAAAAGAACTTGGAGATCTTCTAAGCTAGCTATCTTGTAATCAAGGGCTTGAGTAGGGAGGTGGCTTGGTAAACGCCACAAGAGGGGTGAGGAGCTCAGCAAAGATTTGAATTCAGGACCTTTGGTCCTACATGGAACTCTTCTTCCAAATACTATGTTGTCTTTCTTTGTCTTTTTTCCTTTGGTTTTTGCAAACCAAGGCAATGGGGTTAAGTGACTTGCCCAAGATCACACAGCTAGGTAATCATTAAATGTGTGAGGTTGGATTTGAACTCAGACCCTCCTGACTCCAGGGTCAGTGCTCTATCCATTGCGCCACCTAGCTGCCCCCTCTTTCTATGTAATTTACTTCTCAGGGGTTGTTTTCTACTTACTCGGTGCCCTTTTCTTTTTACCCAGTGTAATCATTCATTTCCATCTCTCTCTTAGTCTTTGTATTTGTCTCCTGCCATTGCACAGTGTGGGGAGGTATGAGAACAATGGAATGTAAATGTGGTGAAATATGGCATCAAGGCAGAGGTGAGCAGGTGAGGCAAGCCGTAATAGAAATTATGGAACGGGATGGAACACACCTCTTGACCGTGGTCAACTTGAATGTATGGCACAAGAAGAGAGATGAGAGAGAGAGAGAGAGAGGAGGAAAGGCTGAGTCCAGAGGAGATGGCACAAGAAGAGAGATGAGAGAGAGAGAGAGAGAGGAGGAAAGGCTGAGTCCAGAGGAGATGGCACAAGAAGAGAGATGAGAGAGAGAGAGAGAGAGAGAGAGAGAGAGGAGGAAAGGCTGAGTCCAGAGGAGAGAGAATTCCTCTCTAACTCTGATGCGCCCTTGCTAACATCCCTGTGTCAGAAGAATTAGCTAGCAGTGTTGAGAAGTCAGAGATACCACCCAGAGACAGAGCACTAAATCCTTGTCTAGTCTTTTGCCTGTTCATAGAAGATGTAGTAACTAAAATAATTAGTGCTTTCCCTATAGCTAATGGGTTTAGAACAAGCTATGTAGTATCTGTGGATTTCCTGGGGCAGGCTACAGCCGACAGATATTTTATTAGCCTTTTGTTATTGCCTTTATTTCCATGCCAAGAGTAATAAGTCTCCATTATCCTAGATGTCAAGACATTCCTGGCAGGAGTCAATTCCTTTATGACCAAGGCACCATGGTAACAGTTGTTAACCAAACTTCTTTTTCCATTATATAGATATTTTTTTTTGTTCTCTAATTACAAAGGGAGTGGCTAGGTGGCAGCCCTGGAGTCAGGAGGCCCTAATTACATAAAAAGGTAGTTCTACCAATCATTTTTTTTTTAGATTTTTGCAAGGCAAATAGGGTTAAGTGGCTTGCCCAAGGCCACACAGCTGGGTAATTATTAAGTGTCTAAGGCTGGATTTGAACTCAGGGACTCCTGACTCTAGGGTCGGTGTTTTATCCACTGTGCCACCTAGCTGCCCCCCCCAATAATTTTTTTTGCAAGGTTTTGAGTTTTACAATTTTTTTCTGCTTCCCTCCCTTCCCTTCCCCTCCCTCCCCCTACAGAAGGCAATCTGATAAAGTCTTTATATTTGCTTCCATGATATGCATAGATCAAAATTGAACTTGTGGCGAGAGAGGAGTCCGATCCAAAAGGAAGAAGGAAAACTAAGGAGATAGCAAAATTACTTAATAAGACAACTTTAGAAATTGAAGATAATAAGCTTTGGTCCTTCTCTGGATATAGATGGTATTCTCTATCATAGATCCCCTAAAATTATCGCTGATCATTGCACTGATGGAGTGAACAAGTTCATTGTGAGGAATGTAGGGTGTTGGTCCTCACAGGGTGTGGAGGGGGAGCCCTTAGAGAATCCATTACAAAGGGGGAATGGCCCAGCCAATCACAGGACTGGAAGAGGTTTTCCTAATCCCATTCCAGGGATAACCAACCCCAAACTGGTTCTCAACCAGTCAAGAGTGACCAAGAGATCTTGACCTAATGTTACTGAGTCTGCACAATTAGGTAATTGAATATGAACCTACATGCCCCCTGTGACAATTGGGGTTCATTAGAATATCATGCATTGTATGATGTGGGGGGATCATATTAGGGGCATATCATGGAATGGGCAGACCTTTTAGATTGTAACTCAAACTCTGAGAGCCTAAGAACATCCAAGAGGGAGGGGAAAGAGTTTCTGAGGACAATAAATTACCTGACTCCTGAGACTAAGGTGTGCCCCATGCTTAGGAGTGAGGTACCCGTAATCTTGTAAGGTGTATCTTGCAAGGTTCGTGAATAAAATGTACAATTTTCTCTCACTCTAGCATTCATTCATTTATAACAATTATCAAGTTTGATAATCACCCATGTTGGTGGTGGTGTGTACAATGTTCTTCTGATTCTGCTCATCTCCTTCAGCATCAGTTCGTGCAAGTCTCTCCAGGCTTTTCTGAAATTCCCATCTCTCCTGATTTCTTATAGAATAATACTATGGAGTCATAGTATTTATATATTTCTTCAGCCATTCCCCAATTGATGGGTAAACCTTCAATTTCCAATTCTTTGACATTAGAAACAGAGCTGCTATGAATATTTTTGTACATGTGGGGTTTTATCTTTTTCCATGATTTCTTCAGGATACAGACCCAGTAGTGGTATTACTGTTAACCAAATTTTTGCTGAGCAATCTCTAACCCGGGCAGGTTAGAGACAAAGCAGGCCAGAGACAAAGTGCCAGCAAATTAGATAGCAGTTTATTAATTAGTCCATTACTTGCAGCTCCCTCTGTCTTGCTCTTGTGGAGTTGGACATTTCATACATGATCCTAAGTGAGAAGGTGAATCACAGAACAATCAGACCGGGAGCCTGAGTGAACCCCCAGGACAAGCCCACCACATAGGACAACACAATGACCACATCATCTGTGACCATCCAAATAGGATCCCTGTGAGAATGGCTGGATTGATTGTAGTTTGGGTTTTCCAGAACATATGAGTTATGTTGATTCACTTCACTTAACACAGTTCAGGGCAGGACCTGTCAGGATTGATGGATGACTTCTGTTATTTTGTTTTCACTGTTTCCCAGGCCCAGAGTCTGCTTATAAAAAATATCTCTAGAAACTAAGTTACGATTATTAAATTTATTATACAGATCATACTAATAAATAGAAAAATCACAAGTTTTGATACTTCTCTAAGTTCAAGTAGATCAGTGTGACCAATCAGTCAAGCCGTGTATATTAGAGAGAGGGGAAAAAACCAGTGTCTCTGTGCAAACCATTGGCCCTTTCCCGACTCATCCCTGCCACAGGATGAAGCATTGCCAGGGTGAGTATAATTCACCAGCTCATGATCCTGTTCCTTAATAATAACAATGCTATACGGAGGCTGAATATTTGTCAAAGCATCCTGGTGTTAAGCTTTTGTAGGCTTAGGTCCTGTTAACCGATCTTGCTATCAGCTAACACTGGATGATTGCCTAGGCAAGTACATCTAATCATCCGATGTGAGGTGCTGGATTTGTAGGGACTGCAGAGAAGACCGGAAAGAAATCATAGATCGTTATTATTCAGGTATGCCGTCATTCTTGTCCTTAACATTTATGGAGATTCAAGTTCTATTCTGGTCTTGGATATTTATCCATAAATGGTGATCAAGTAACAATAATTCAAGAAGATAAATTAGACCCCATAAATATCACTGAAGCATTGTGACATGACCTATAACCCGAAAATGGCTGAGGAAAGGAGGGAGAAAAGACATCATTTAAAAGAAACATTAAAAATGGAATGGCATGGGGCGGCTAGGTGGTGTAGCGGATAAAGCACCGGCCTTGGAGTCAGGAGGACCTGGGTTCAGATCCGGCCTCAGACACATAATAATGACCTAGCTGTGTGGCCTTGGGCAAGCCACTTAACCCCATTTGCCTTGAAAAAAACCTAAAAAAAAAAATAGAGTGGCATTATCTAGTAAGGATATAGGTTCTATAAGGAAATTCAAGCAGTAGAGGGAATAATGACAATAATAAAATAATAATAACAACGGTCATTATATAGTGTTTGAAGGTTTTCAGAGGGCTTGACTTACATTAGTTATCCCTACCATGTTGCAGGGTTAGGGGCTTGGAGTCTGGAAAATTTGCATACCAGTTTTTAGCATTCTCTTTGTATCACAGAAGCAGTCAGAACTATTATGATATGTGTATATATATATATATATGATATGAAAAGATAAAATGTGTTGATATTGTACAACACTATACATATTTTATTCATTTCTTAGTTTCTACACTTTTTCTGTGTCATCTGATAGCCTTCACATGTTATCTGCAGCTTTTGCAAAACTACCCCCAATATTCTCACTTTATTTCACTATTGAAAATTCCAAATGACTTCACAGACATTCAGTCTTATATGTAGTCAGAAAGGAGCATATAGAACCATGTAATTATCTTTCATTTTTGTTTGCTTTATATATGTCTCTATATAGAGATATATATTCATATTTATATCTATATACATAGATAGGTGTGTATATATGTACAAATATATGTATTTTGTATTCTTGAGATGTGTTAGGTGTTAATCTGGAGTACAGCAGGGAAGGATTTCATCATTCAAAAAAGTATCATTTGTAGAATAAGCAAATAGGAAATCTAGGCAAGATCTAGAGGAAAATGCAGGTTCAGAGTCACAGTTTCCCTGTTTATCTCACATTATACTGTACATTTTTATTTTTGCTTTGTCTGATAGCATGATCAGAATTACAGTGTTTGGGGGCTCACTTAATAGTAAATTTTGCATGAAGTTCATATTTTCATTCTTTATTTTTACTTATTCAACATTAATTTATGGAATTTCTACTTTATTTAGAGGTTCTAGCTTCTTGCTTTGTGGGTTTTGCTGGAATCAATCTATATCCATCACTTTCTGGGTCTGTGAAGTTGATAAAAAGGAATTATCTGTTCTCAAGGACCCATGATAAAAAATGCTCTCCACCTCAAGATAAGAACTAATGAATGAGGTGAGGTTAGGTGGCGCAGTGAATAGAGCACCAGCCCTGGAGTCAGGAGTACTGAGTTCACATCCCACCTCAGACACTTAGTAATTACCTAGCTGTGTGGCCTTGGGCAAGCCACTTAACCTTATTTGCCTTGCAAAAAAAACCAAAAACCTAAACAAACAAAAAAAAGAACTAATGAATGCCAAGTACAGATGGGTGCAGATTTTTTTTCTGCTTTCTTCATTTTTCCCAATTTTTTTGCTAGATGGCTAATGCGAAAATGTTTTGCATGACTTCACATCCATAATTGACATAATATTTGCTAATCTTCTACATGGGTGATGCAGAGACGAAAGGAAGAATTTGGAACTCAGAATTTAAAAAAAAATAATGGTAAGGGGCGGCTAGGTGGCGCAGTGGATAGAGCACTGGCCCTGGAGTCAGGAGTACCTGGGTTCAAATACGGTCTCAGACACTTAATAATTACCTAGCTGTGTGGCCTTGGGCAAGCCACTTAATCCCATTGCCTTGCAAAAACTAAAAAAAAAAAAAAATTATATAGTTCTCAAATTAAAAAAAATAATTTGGCCATAAAATTGGTTATATCTCCCATATTTGTACAATGCAACTTTCTTTCACAGCCCTCATTTTTTAGCACTCTTTGCAGCATTTAAATATGTGGGCCGTTCAATCTGGAGTTTTGAAGCACTTTGTTTCTTGCCTTCCTGAGCAGCCTTTCTCAGGCGCTTGCTGAATCACTGATATCATCATTCACTCCCTGACCCTTGGGTATAACTCAAAGCTCTGTCTCAAACTCTCTTCTCTATATATTCTCTTTCTTTCTTAGTGATCTCAGCTACTCCCTTGGATTCAATTATCATCTCTCTGTATACAACTCCAAAAGTTATTTAGCCAGTCCTAGTTCTTCTTATCTTCATTGCCACATCACCAATTGCCTGCAAGAAATTTCAAAACATATCCCAGAGGTTTCTCCAACTCAACAGATCTCAAAGAGTAATCATCTTTTCACCCAAACCTACTCATCCAATGCACTTCCTTATTTCTACTGAATGTAACATGTTTTTAGTCCCTTAGATTATGATTTTAGAATGGTCCTCACCTGCCCTTTTCCCATAGCCCTCATGTTCAATGGGTCACTAAGTCTTGTTGATTCTATCTGCATAACATCTCTCACACATATCCACTTCTCTCCATTTACCTGGCCAGAACCACCTTTCCCTGTATGATTGCCAAAGCTTACTACTTCTGTAAAAACAAACGTATTTGATTTTGTAGGAATTGGTGGCATTTAAAGATGTAGCCGTGGAGTTTCGGAGGAGTGGAGGTGCCTGGACTCATCTCAAAAAGAGCTGTACCAGGATGGGATATTGGGGAACTATAAACTTGGTCTGCCTGAGTAAGGATAACTTCAACCCGGGTCTCAAAATTTGCCCAATGGGGGCATCTTTGCTTCTCTCCTGGTAAACTCTATGGAATTTTTTCCTGAGCAGATAGTTTTTAGCAGCCCCCAAACTGGAGTTGTTAGTTTTTGTTGTTGTAGTTTTTAATGGGGAAAAGGCAGGTTACTTGTGCTGTGGCTTTCCAGGTGGAGGTTCTTTGTCATTGTTGATGCTGTTAAATCATTTCATGTCCAACTTTCTGTGACCTCATTTGGGATTGTCTATGATTTCAATTAAGATTATGTTTTTCTACTGCTACCACCCAGCTGCTCTATAGGTTAGGGAAGAAGCTGCTGAGTTGGTTTTGGTCTGATAAATATACATCCCCAGGGTGGGTGTGGGTCAGATCAGTTTTTTTTTTCTTTATAGGTTTATAATATCATTTCTTCCACTCTCTTTTTCCTTTGACTTAATCTTATCCCCTAAAGTCCTAGTGGAGAACTGAAGACCTAAAGCTTCCCATTCTCTTAGCAGAAAGTGGGTCAAAGGCACTTCTCTTTCTGAGCATTTCTAATGATCTTTGTGAGTGTCAGAGAATCAATATTTAAGTGACTCCTATGTACCAGGAACTGTGATAAGTTCTGGAAAAAAACAAAAAAAAAAAAGGTCAAAGATAGTTCCTGTCTTCAAGGAGTTTATCATATGGTGTATGTTTATAGAATCATAATCTCCCTAATCTCAGGATCCTAATTCCAAATTGTTTTTTGAAAAAGTGGTACCAATTCACAGCTCCACCAACAATAACATCATGGTACTTATCTTCCCATAGCATTGCCAACATTTATTGTTGCAAATTTTGGCATCTTTGATGATTTGTAGGGTCTAAGGTGAACTTCAGGGTTGTTTTGATTTCTTTCATTATTTGGAGCATTTGTTCATATGGTTGCTAGTAATTTACAATTTTGTTTTAAGAACTCTTTGTTCATAGCCTTTGATGATGTTTTTATTGGGGACTGACTTTTGTTTGTACATATGTACCTGTGTGTATGTACATATTTAAATTCTATGTATGTGTGCATGCAGACATATATGTGTGTATGTGTGTGTATGGAAAGAATGAGAGAGAGCATCTATTTTACTCCTTCTATACTCTACACTCTGAGGAAAGGTAGGAAGGGAAAGGAAAAGAAAGGGGAAGAAGCCCTTTTATTATATATATGCATAGTAAATGAAAACAAATTTAAGGGGTGGCTAGGTGGTACAGTGGATAGAGCACCGGCCCTGGAGTCAGGAGTACCTGGGTCAAATCGGCCTCAGACACTTAATAATTACCTAGCCGTGTGGCCTTGGGCAAGCCCATTGCCTTGAAAAATCTAAAAAAAAAAAAAAACAAATTTAAACATCGATCATGTTCATTGGCCAAATATTCCTTATGCTGCAAATTAATCCATCATCTCTTTATTATGAGATGGATGGATGGCAATTTTCATCATTGCTGTTGTTGTTCAGTCTTATCTAACTCTTCATGATCCCATAAGCCATATTGTTCATGGTGTCTTATTGGCAAATGGTTGCCATTTGTTGTGGCTTGCTTCCTTGGGGCCCACAGTGGTGACCCCCCTCCTGGAGGGGAGCTGAGAATAAGGAGTCAAGCCACTACTGCCTTATGCCTCCGGCTCAATTTTATTACTGCTTAGCTATTACATATATACCATTAGGTCTTCCAGGGTAGAACAAAGAATAATGAGGGAATGGGGGTGAAAGCGTTGTGTACGTGCAGCATCTTGCAGTACAGGATGGGGGGGGGTATGTTAGGGAGGAGGTGATAAGGCACAGCTGTGTGTAGTGCCCTTGGTCGGTGGGGTGGAATGTCCAGCTCCCAAGGACTCCAGCTCCCAAGGACTCTGGCACACTTTATCTCTAAGGGCGGCATGCCAGCTCCTGAGACTGTCCAGGTGGTGGTCCGTTAGAATAGCCTGTGTTCCCACAGCCATTTACTTCTCCAATGGATTAAAGTAAACGGAAGTTAAGTGACTTGCCCAGGCTCACTCAGCTAGTGTCTGAAACCACCTGTGAATTCAAGTCTTCTTGATTCCAGGCCTAGTGCTCTTTAGTCCTTTGGAATCATGATTGAATCATTCATCAGAATTCTAAAGTTTCAAAAAGATTTGTTCTTTCAATATTGATGTTATAGTAAAAATTGTTCTGGTTCTATTCACTTTTACAGATTCTTTTATTAAAATTATATTTAATGGTCAAAACCTTGCATTTCTATATCCCTTCCCAACCTCCCCAATTGATAAGGAAAATAAAAGAAAACAATACAGACATGTTTATTTAAACAAAATAAAGTTTCTATGTTGGCAATATTTAAAAGAATAGTGGGGCAGCTAGGTGGTGCAGTGGATAGAGCACCGGCCCTGGAGTCAGAAGTCCCTGAGTTCAAATTCAGCCTGAAACACTTAATAATTACCTAGCTATATGGCCTTGGGCAAGCCACTTAGACCCATTGCCTAGCAAAAACTGAAAAAAAAATATTTAAAAGAATATGTATATGTATAAATGTAACATATAAACAAACCTGATATATGTAATACACATTCATATACATATGTATCTATATACCCATGTATGTATATTAACAGGAGGAGGTCAGCATCAGATCTAAATAATTAGATGATATAAGGTAGAGATATTGCTGTGGTGGAGGAAATGATGAGCCTGTAAATTAAGAAAAATATGGAAAGATCTGTGCTTATGAAGAAAGATTCTATCCACCTTCAGGAAAAAAAACAGAGAATTAAGTAGAAATGAGCATAGTATGGTCTTACATATGGGTATGATTATAGATACCTATGAATAGGATTATAGATACCTATGAATATGCAGGTAATTGGTGATGTGGCAATGAAGATAAGAAGAGGAACTAGGACTGGCTAAATGACTCCTGTGTATGATATATAAGTATGTGGGTATATGTATGTGTATTTGTATCTGTGTATACAAATATATGTGTCTTAATTACATACTTCTTGGGGGATAAGGGTGAAAAAAAAGTAAAAAGTGCACAGCTGAGAACAAAAGAAAACCTACAAGGAAGCAAAGAAAAAAATGGACAATTTTGTAAACAATATGTAGTATTTATTATATAGGCTTTCTTGAAATGAAAATTTATTGCTTTACATTTTGAATCCTTTCTTATGTTCTGTTGTGCACATGGTAATTTTTTTTCTTTTCTCATTTTGTCTTTAAGTTTAAAATTAAAAAGAACTATTGAAAATCTAGGCAAAAAAAGAATGAGTCAAACAACAGATCATACAAACAATAATTTCATCAAAAATATTAAGAATAATGAGACAACCTACCAAAACTTATGGGATGTAGCTAAAATAGTTCCTAGGGGAAATTTTATATCTCTAAATGTTTAGCTGAATATGAGAAAGAGAGAGATGAGATTGATGAATTGGGCAAGTAACTAAAAAAGATAGAAAAATAACAAATTAAAAATCCCCAATACAATTTAGAAATTCTGAAAATCAAAGGAGATATTAATAAAATCAAAAGTAAGAAAACTATTGAACTGAAAAATAAACTAAGTAGATTTATGAAAAAAATCAATAAAATAGATAAACCTTTGGTTAATTTGATTTTAAAAAAAAGAAGAAAGCCAAATCACCAGTACCAAAAATGAAAAGGGTGAACTCATACCAATAAAGAGGACAGTAAAGAAATAATTCAACAATATTTTGCCCAACTTTACAGAAATAAATCTGATAAGCTAAATGAAGTGGTTGAATATTTACCGAAAAAATATACAGATTAACGGAAGAAGAAATAAAACACTTAAATAACCCCATATAAGAAAAAGAAATTGAACAAGCTATCAATGAACTGCCAAGAAAAAATCTCCAGGGCTAGACAGATTTACAAATTATTCCTACCATATATTTAAAGGACTGATTTCAATAATAAAGAAAACTTTTTAGAAAAAAATAGACAAAGAAGGAATCCTGCCAAATTGTTTGACTATCACAAATATGGTGCTGTTATTGAAACCAGAAGAGCCAAAATTGAGAAAGAAAATTAAAGACTGGGGCAGCTAGGTGGCGCAGTGGATAAAGCACCGGCCCTGGAGTCAGGAGTACCTGGGTTCAAATCTGGTCTCAGAGAATAATTACCTAGCTGCGTGGCCTTGGGCAAGCCACTTAACCCGGTTTGCCTTGCAAAAAAAAAAAAAAGAAGAAGAAGAAGAAGAAGAAGAAGAAAATTAAAGACCAATTTCCCTAATGAATATTGCTGTAAAAATTTTAAATAGAATATTAGGAAAGAGATTATAGTCATTTATCACATAGTAATATACTATGACCATGTGGGATTTATACCAAGAATGCCAACTAGAACAATATTAGGAAAACAATCAGCATGACTGCCCACATCAATAACAAAACCAACAGAAATCATATGATTATCGCAATAGATGCTGAAAACGCTTTTGACAAAATACAGCACTCATTCATATTAAAAATAGTTGAGAGCATAGGAATAAATGAAGTTCTCCTTGAAATGATAAGCAGTATCTATCTGAAGCTATCAGCAAGCATTGCATGTAATGGTGATGAGCTAGAAGCATTTTCAGTAAGATCAGGGATGAAACAAGGGCATCAATATTGTACTAGAAATGTTAGCTTTAGAAATAAAAGAAGAAAAAGAAATTGAAGGAATTAGAATCTGCAATGAGAAACCAAAGTTCTCACTCTTTGCAGGTGGTGTACTTGGAGAACCTAAGAGAATCAACTAAAAAGCTACTTGAAACAATTAACAGCATATAAGATAAATCCCCCAAAATTATCACTACATACATATATATACACACACACACACACACACACACACACACACACACACACATATATATATATATATATATATATATATATATATATATATATATATATAACGAAAAAAACCTAACAACAAGAGATAGAAAGAGAAAATCCATTTAAAATAATAAACAAGGGCCAGCTAGGTGGTGCAATGGAGAGAGCACCAGGCCTGGAGTCAGGAGGACCTGAGTTCAAATCTGTCCTCAGACACTTAATAATAATTACCTAGCTTTAAAGGAGTTTAAAGAGTTTAAGGGGCAGCTAGGTCACTCAATGGATAGAGCACCAGCCCTGGAGTCAGGAGGACCTGAGTTCAAATCCGGCCTCAGATACTTAATGCTGACCTAGCTGTGTGGCCTTGGGCAAGCCACTTAACCTCGTTGCCTTGCAAAAACAAACAAAAAATAAAATAACGAAATAAAATAATTAGGAGTTTATATGCTAAGACAAACCCGGGAACTCTATGAATACAATTAGAAAATACTTTTTCACAAATCAAGTCAGATGTAAACAACTGGAAAATGCTAATATAGTAAAAATGAGAATTCTACCTAATTTACTTATTCAGTATCAAAGCAGTCAAACTACCACAAATTGTTTGATAGAACTAGAAACAGTAGCAAAGTTCATTTGGAAGACCAAAAGATCGAGAATAGCAAGGGAATCAATGGGGGAAAATTGCAAAGGAAGTGACTGAGTCATACCAAACTCAAATCATATCTTGGTAAAAGATTTTTTTTTTGCAAGGCAACGAGGTTAAGTGGCTTGCCCAAGGCCACACAGCTAGGTCAGCATTAAGTATCTGAGGCCGGATTTGAACTCAAATCCTGACTCCAGGGCTGGTGCTCTATCCACTGTGCCACCTAGCTGCCCCTTAAAACTCTTTTAAAGTGGTAATCATCAAAACTATTTGTTAGAGTGGTGGATCAGTAGAATAGGTTAGGTACAGAAGAAGGGTAGTAAATAATGATAATGAGCTACTACTTGATAAACCCAAAGACTCCATCAAATTAAACAGCATCAAAATATCCTCTAGTCTCAATATATACTAACAGGCTATACATAAAATAAGTAGGAAATAATTCAAAGAGAGGGAAGGTAGCAGAATTAGGAGGGGTTGGGATTTGATAAGCAACACTGGGAAAACTGGAAATTAGTAAGCAGAAACTAAGCATAGATCAACATTTCAAATCTTTTACCAAGATATAATTGAAATAGGTACAGGATATAGAAATAAAAGGTAATACCATAAGCCAGTTAGGAGAACAAGGAACAGTTTATTTTTCAGATCAAAGGAGAAGAAAAGAGTTTATGATCAAAGAGGAAATAGGGAACATTATAAATTAAATTAACTATTTATATATATATATATATAAACATTTATATATTAATTAACATTATATATATATATATATATATATTAAATTAACATTAAATTTAAAAATAAAATCAATGTCACCCAGATTAGAAGGAAAACAGAAAGCTGGGGAAAACTTTTTATCACATGTACCTCTGAAAATCCCCTCATTTCTCAAATATATATAGGGAACGAAGTCCAATTTATCAGGACACAAGTCATTCCCCAATTGATACATGATCAAAGGAAAATACCAAATACAGTAACAGCAACATTGTATGATGATAATTTATGATAGACATCACTCTTCTCAACTCAATACAGTGATCAAAGACAACTCTAAAAGACCTGTGATGGAAAATGCCATCCATATCCAGAGAAAGAACTATGGAGTTTAATGCCGATTAAAGCAAACTATTTTCACTTTTTTAAATTTTGTTTTCCTTTCTAATGTTCTGATTCTTTTTCTTTTTGTTCTAATTCTCTAGTTCTGATTCTTTCACAACATGACTAACATGGAAATATGTTTAACATGATTATACATGTATAAGTTATATCAGATTGCTGTTTTAGGGAGCGGAAGGGAAGGAAGGAAAGGGAAAAGGTGTGGAACTCAAAATTGTACACAAATGAATGTTGAAAATCATCTCTACATGTAATTGGAAAAAAAATACTATTAAGATACAAGATAGTCAACTAGTATTTATTAAGTGCCTGCTATGTGCCAGACACAGCACTACGCACTGGAAATACAAAAAACAGTCTTTGTCTTCAAAACACTCACAATCTAATGGCTAAGTCTAAAGGCAAATAAATATATACTAACAGGTTATATATAAAATAAGTAGGAAATAATTCAAAGAGAGGGAAGGGACCAGAATTAGGTGGAGTTAAGAGAAGCTTCCTTTAAAGGATGTAATTTTACTTAGAACAGGGAGGGAGGAAGGAAGGAAGGAAGGAAGGAAGGAAGGAAGGAAGGAAGGAAGGAAGGAAGGGAGGGAGGGAGGGAGGGAGGGAGGGAGGGAGGAAGGAAGGAAGGGAGGAAGGAAGGAAAAGGCAATAGGTAGAGATGAAGATGGAGAGAATTCCAGGCAGGGGGATAGCCAGTGAAAATGTATGTCTTGTTTGTGAAATAGTAACGATGTCAGTGTCACTGAACTGAAGATTATATGGAGGGAATAAGAGACTGGAAAGAAAGGAAGGGCCTAGATTAGGATGGACTTCGAATGTCAAATAGGATCTAGGGGGTTACTGGGAACCACTGGAATGTATGGAGCCATGGGGTAATATGGTCATACCTCTAGTTCCAAAAAAATCACTTTTAGTGACTGAATAAGAGGGTGGATGGGAGTGGGGAAAGTGTTGAGGTAAGCAGACCTCCCCACCACTCCCAAGTACTCTACTGCAATAGTCTAGATGTAAGGTGATCAGGGTCTGCACTTGGCTGGGGGCAGCGTCATATGACAAAAGGGTGAATTTGTGAAAACTTTTCCAAAGGTGAGAGAAATCCATGGAAATTAATGAGAATACTAAGTGAAGCAGAATAAAAGGAGGCAAAGAGGGCCCTGGACAAACATATGTGGGATGCTTGCAGGTAGAGGTCATAATCTGAATGTTTTATGTAGGGAGAGACTAAAAAGGGAAAGAATAAAAACATTGAACTATTTTAAAAAGCAATACAGACTAAAAAGGAGCAGTCAGATTGGTAGGAGGAGAACCAGGAGACATCTAGAAATAATAGGATTTCAAGGAGAGACTAATTATCAGAGTCTAAAGCTGCAGAGCCAGAGAACTGAGAAAAGGCCAACAGATTCCACAGCGAAGAGAACATTAGTAACCCTGGAGGGAGCAGTTTCTGTAGAATGATAAGATCAGATCATAAAGGATTAAGAAGTGAGAGAGACAAAAGAGCCATTAATGTGTCTCCCAGTCACCACTATGACTATTTGACATTCAAAGCCCTTCCTAATGCAGATCCTTCCTTTCTTTCCAGTCTTATTTCACTGCACCCCCCCCCCCCACTGAAATGCTCTCCATCTTCATCTCTACCTATTGTCCTTTCTTTCAGTTCTAAGTGAAATCCCACCCATTACAAGAAGAATCTCCCAACCCTTCCTAATTCTGGTACCTTCCCTCTCTTTGAATTATTTCCTACTTATTTTGTATATAGCCTGTTAGTATATATATTGAGACTAAAAGATATTTTTATGTTGTTTAATCACAAAGGGTAGAAGAGATGAGAGATAGCAGGAATGGAAGTGTCATTTGAAGGATTTTGTTTTTCTTTCCTTTTTCAGGATGGGGAGATATGGACATGTTTGTAGGTAGCATGGAAGGAGCCAGTAGAAAGGGTGAAAATAAGTGAGGGGGGATGAAAATAAGTGAGGGCAATCTGTTGAAGGAGATAAGAAAGAATGGAATCTATTGAGCAGGTAGAAGGATGTAAGTATTTCTTACCTGGTAAGAAGTAAGGCCATTTCATCTTGTGGGATAGATGAAAAAGGCATTGACAGAAGGAATGTGAGCCATATGAGATGGGGAAGAGGGGAAAAAACTGATATTGTGGTTTATACTTTATTTCTTCTGCATAATATGAGACAATGTTCTCAGTTGAGAGGGTGGGATAGGAGGAGCCGTAGGAAATTTAAAGATTGAGATGGAAAAATATGGAAAAGCAATTATGAAGAACTGGATAGTGAACTGATGATGGATGTATATTGGGATTTCTTGGCAGCAGTGAGGGTCCAGTTTAGGTTATGTAACTTAAATTTATAGTGGACCCAGGCAAAAGGAATGAGTGATTTTCTCCATCTTTGTTCAGTGCGTGAGTGTTGTAGTGAAGAAGGCAAATGGTAAGAGTGAGCCAAGACTGAAGATTTTCAAAGTGCAATGATGAGGTGTTAAAGTGACTGGGGACTCAAAAGGAAGATAATGTCCAGTTTTATTGGTTCACCAAAGGGTCAAGAGGAGGACAAGAGGAGAATATGAACAGTATAGGGGCAATGTCCATAGAGGATTGAAGGATAAAAGAATTAGAGGTCCTGGTGTGGAAGATAAGTAGGGTAAGGGAAGGCACAAGATGTGAAAATAGAGTAAATTGTTGTCAGATATGGAGTTTTCAAAATTCTTGAACATGGAACTATTGCATTTGTTGGTGATGGCAAGGTCAAGGCTATGACCATCTTTATGTGTGAGTGAAGTGGGATGGAGGAGTAGATCATTAGAAGTGAGTAGATTGAGGAATTGAGTTGTTAGGGTGCTTGACAAGGTCAAGTCAATACATATGTTAAAGTCCCCTAATGTGAAGGCAGGAGAAGAAAATTCTGTGTCTTGTACTAAAGTCATTGAGGAAGGAAGGGGAGTGTTCTGGAAGTCTGTATATAATAGCTACCAGGATTTTGATTGGATAGTAGAAATGAATATCACAAAAATTTTTATATTATGATTTCTTCTATTTAATTAGTTGAAACATTTGGGAACATATTGTGGCATATACTGTGTGATGGTCATCTAAATCAACTTTTTACTACATCTAGTTTTTTCCCAGGAGTTCTTAATAAATAAGGAATCTTAACTCTTATAATTTGGATTGATCAAATAGTAGACTAGGTTTTCCTTGTCTCCCCTCTGATACAGATCTATTTGTACGTCTTTTCTAGTACCAGAAAGTTCTGATAATAGAGTTTGATGGCATTAACAAGAAACTTCCTGATTATTTGTCCATAATTTTTGTCATATGAACATCATACAAATAGATTTAAAGTTTATTCTCTTTGTTATGAATTGATGCTGATATGAGAGTTTACTCAGAGAAGCTAAGTGAAGCAATAACAAAAAATTGATAAAATAAATAACTTCAGTAAAATGGTAGTATTACAAAACTATTACAGAAAACAATTATTTTATGTATACTAAATTTTTTTCCAAAGAAAATAGAAAAATTCCAAAAGTTTTCTTCACTTTTTTTTGTAATTCTTTCACCAAGCTGCTGACTTGGTTTTCATGATTTTCCTGCATTGCTCTCATTTCCTCTTCCCAATTTGTCCTCTACCTCCCTTAATTGCTTCTCAAAGTCTTTTTTTGAGCTCATTCATAGCCTGAGGCCATTTTCTATTTTTCTTGGAGGCTTTGGATACAGAAGCTTCAATTTTGTCATCTTCTGAATCTTTCATGGAACCAAAGTAATTTTCTATAGTCAGATTCTTCCTTCTCAGTTGTTTGCTCATTTCCTCAGCCTATGATAGATTTCTGCACTTCCAAGGCTTTAGAGGGTTTTGGGAACACCCCACAGGGACCTTATGAGAGGCTCTGATTGCTCTCTTGCCTGTGCCCTGGTCTTTGGATGATCACAGGCCCTCCCCTCTGCTCTGGAGCTGTGAGGAGGGTCTCTGCTCCACTGTGGTGATATGGAGGCCCAGATTGTGACCTGGGTCTGAGGCTGGGCAAACAGCCAAGTACTGTCCCATGGTGAGCAGAAGGACCCTCTGCAGTCTCTCCCCACTCCCTTACTGTCTGTGGGCTGAGCACTCTAGAAGGGCTGGGAACTCTGCAGGTTCCCACTGCAAGCCTGAATGGAGGCAGGTGCTGGCTGGGGCTCCACATTCATTCTGATGCCCCTTCAAGCGTCCAGGATGATCCCTGAGCCAGGAGGCCTGGACACTTCCCCCTCTGCCACAACCCAGGCACTCCCCAGGGCCCTAGCTGACCCACGGGCTGAACTGGTTTGCTCCAGCCTGGCTGTACTTGAGCTCTTTGCAAACCCCCAGTCCTGGTGAAACAGACCTTTCCTGTGGATCTTCTAAGTTGTCTTGGACTGGGAAATTGTATCCCTCAGTCTTTCTTTGGGTTCTGCCCCCTCTAAATTTTGGCTAAAATCATAATTTGATGGCTTTTGGAATTTTTTTGTGGGACAAGTCTTGTCCTCAGGCTGCCATCTTGGCTCTGCCCCCAGCTCATCTATAAAAGAGCAGCAGCAGAATGTATTAGAAATCAGAATCTAACAATGTGTTCTTTCTGAGACATCTAGAACAGAAACACACACTCAAAATAAGGAGATGGAGATGCATCTTTTATGTTTCAGCTGAAGCAGAAAAGGTGAGCCTAGAAATCATGATCTTAGATAAAGAAAAAAACAAAAATAGAGCTAAATAAAGAGAAACTGAGGGAGCTAGTTTGATAAAAGGTACCACAGATAATGAAGTGATATCAAAATTTTGTCCAATAAGCTTCTCTTTATTTCCTCAAATTCATAAAGAATAGAATCCAATTTATAAAAGTAAGAGCTATTCTTTGATGGATAAATTATCAAGGGAAATGGACAGGAAATTTTTAGAAGAAATCAAAGCTATTTATAATAAATTTTTTAAAAACTTTAAATCACTATTTATTAGAGAAATTCAAATAAAAATAACACTAAAGTACCATTTTATACCTTTTAGAAATGACAAATCCTAGAAGAGAGAAAGAAAAATAGGTATACTAATGAGCTATTGGTGGAATTGTAAACTGGTCCATCCATTCTAGAGAACATTTTCAAGCTATATCCAAAGGGCTTTGATGTAGCAAAAACATTCCTAGATCTGTATCCCAAAGAGGAAAAAAAATAAAAATGAAAAGGTACAAAAAATATTTATAGTAACTTTCTGTTGTGGCAAAGAATTGGAAATTAAGAAGATGAACATCAATTGAGAAATGACTGAACAAGTTTTATCACATGGATGTGAAGTACTACTGTACTAAGTCATGACAGGAGTAGTGGTTTCAGAAAATATGGGAAGACATTCAGGTGCAAGTCAGAAGAAGAGTTAGAATGACAATAGATTGTAGTCAAGGAAATTTAGATTTCACAACATGTATGTTGGATACTTGTGAGTGATGACAAGCTGAATACAATTATCTCTGTGTGTAGCTGTGAAAGGGGGAGAAGAATGTCATGAGAAATGTGTAAGTTGGGGTGATTAGGTGGTACAGTGGATAGAGCCACCAGCCTTAGAGACAGGAGTACCTGGGTTCAAATCCGGTCTCAGACACTTAATAATGACCTAGCTGTGTGGCCTTGGGCAAGCCACTTAACCCCGTTTGCCTTACAAAAAAAAACTAAAAAAAACTAATAAAAAATAATAATTATCTAGCTGTTGTGGCCTTGGGTGAGCCACTTAACCCCACTGACTTGCAAAAACCTAAAAAAAATGAAAAGAAAGAAAAAAGAAATGTGTAAATTGAGGAACTGGGAAGTTAGCCTGTTTTGAAGGAACTACACTGAATTTTCCTTGTATGAAAGAAAGAGTTGGGAATAAAGCCTAGTCGGTGAAGAACTTCCTAGCAGGAAGCTATAAACAGGAGTTTCTATCTGGGTCAGTGGAAGGGTAAGAGAGGGAGTTTGGTGCATAGACTAAATGGACAGAATAAGAGAGCACTAGACAAAGGGCAGAGAATGAGCTTGGACCATGCCAAGCCAGAACTCAGAATCACTGGAATAGATTTGGTATGACAGTGTGGAAGAGTTCCTGCAGGGTTTCATTGTTTACAGATGTTTATCCTCAGATGGAGCTGACTGAAGGCTCCAGGCAATTGTGTGGTTTGAAAGGAGAGGGAAAGATACCAAGAATATTCAAGTAGAGGAAGGCAAGTTTTTCTACAGCTGTATGTGGTTAGAGAGGGTTCCAGCCTAGAGTAAGATGGAATGGCAGGGAAGCCACTAGCTTTTGCTCCACAATAAAATGTTGGCTGACTTTCAATAAAGGGTCCAGCTGGATTATACTCAGGAACAACCCCTATAATTTATTTTGTTGATTTTTCAGTGAATCAAATGACTTTGGGGATGGGAGAGAGAGAGAGAGAGACAGAGAGAGAGAGAGAGAGAGAGAGAGAGAGACAGAGAGAGAGAGAGAGAGAGACAGAGAGAGAGACAGAGAGAGAGACAGAGAGAGAGAGAGAGAAGAGAGAGAGAGAGAGAGAGAGAAAGAGAGAGAGAGAGAGAGAGACAGAGAGACAGAGAGAGAGAGAGAGAGAGAGAGAGACAGACAGACAGACAGACAGACAGACAGACCCCAAGCCCTTGGCCCATTTAAGTCACTCTTTCCCAATAAGCTGCATCCTAGGCTATTAATCAGGCTAATTAATCAGATCTGAAACTCATGAACATCAGAAAAGGTCTTAGTGGTGTTCTAGGAATCCCCTCATTCTGAAAAGCATTTGAGAAACTTGCTAACATCTCTCTGTCTGTCTGTCTCTCCCCAAAGAAGTCAATGATAATATAACAAACTTTCAATTCTATCAGCAGAAAAATTGTCTGCTGACAAGCTATTTTGGTTCTCATAAAAGGTAAAATTGTTTAATGGGAACATGGGTGGAAGGATCAAGGATGTCCTATGACCTGAACATGTAGAGACACTGCTGTAGGGTGGACAGAGAGAGCACTCAATACATGTGACAGGAGAGACACATACTGAAAATTAAAAGGAAGCATGGGACCTCCCCCATTCACCAAATCCAACCTCTATCCTCTCCTATTTGTTACGGTCAATCTGAGACATTAATCACTCTAGGGAGGTGTAGGGGGAAAGAGTGGTGGTAGTATAAGGTCTCAACATAAGTAGTCTGAAATACAGATCAAGTAATGTCTGAAGGGATACTCACTAGAAAGTCCTACATGCAAATAATTCAAAAGCACATGTCAAATAGTTAATATAATTTGGGGAGTCCATGTTCCTTAAAAGTTTGCTAAAGTTCACTTGTAAACTAAAGATCTTGAGGTCTGTAATTTCATTTATTGCTTGATGAATCTGTTATTTACTAGTTTTTTTAAGTTCTCTATTTCTTATTCTGTTAATGTGAATAATTTATTTCTGTAAATATTCATCCATTTGAGATGATCAGTTTTATTAACACAATGTGAAATACCACCAAAGAATTTATATATGTATTTCTCATTGGTTATGAATTCACTTTTCATTTCTGAGATGATAATTAGGGATTTTTTCCCTTTTTATCATTAGCAGATAACTTACCTGTTTTATTTTTTAAAGAATTGGCTACTATTATTTATTAGTTCCATGATTGACTTCTTTGAAATTTATAAATTTGTCTTGTGATTATTTGGAGGGGAGAGCATTAGTGTGATCCATTTCATAACTATGCTTCCTAGGAAAGAAATGCTAAAATCTTGGGTGAATTAAAAAAATAATCTGCCTCATTAGTCAAAAGAGCCAAGAATGACTATGGGAGAGAAGTGGGAAAATCTATCTCCGCTCAAAATTTTTCCATGGGGAATTTGGTCCAAATTTTTGTTGCTGCTTTCTCTATAAAGGCTTTTCATTCCTAGGATCTATTTTCAGTCCTTTGCATCCAAAGACTTAATGGTGAAGAGCTAACAGTGGAATTAGCAGTCAGTGTTTCCCCTTTATCGGGAGCCTGGCTCCACCTATGGGCATCTGTCTGAATCTGTCAATCAATGAGTATTTTTAATCTGATACTACCTTAGGCATGGAGTGATATAAAATATAATATGAAAGTGGTATACTCCATCATCAAGAAGCCTCCATTTTACTGGGTTTTCACTTCAGCCCTTCCCTTCTTCACATTTGCCTGTGTATGTTGTCCTCCCCTGTTCTCAGGTTCTTGTGTCAATGGAGAGTTAGTTCAATGTCCTAGCTTAAACTGTAGATTTGGCACCCTGATAGTGGGAGATTTTGTTCGGGATATGGGAGACTTTGAGGCAGTCACATTTCCTTACCCAGGAATGAGTGTCCACATCTATGAAGTCAAGTTTTTGCCTAGAGTCTGATTGAGGAGCTATGGGACAGAAGGTCAGGTCTAGGCTGTAGAGCAGATGGAGGGCAAGGTCTGCTTCAGGGAGTGAAAGCTGGAGACTCTCACACCAGGGGAGGAGAGTTGGGGAAGAAGGAATTGCATTTCCCAACCCTAAGTGCCTGGCTCTAGAAACTTTTCTGAATTTGAAAGAGATTCTGTACATAGTTTTCACGGATTCTATCATTCACTGTCTTCATTCCTTTAACCCCAAAGAAAACCCAGTAGGTAAGCTTATGGTGATTAAAGTCTCCCTTAAATTGAAGGGAAGAGAAGAAAGACTTTGTGGAAAGAGGAGATTTGGGGGAAAGAGGAGCTAGTTTTAGAATATTATGAGAGTAAGCTACTTACGGATCATCTTGGTAAAGCAGTCCTGTTAGGATTGGGAGGTGGGGTCTGGGGCGTGGGAGGAGAAATTAAAGTCTGAGATGTAGATTTGGAAACCCATTAGGTAGAAAAGGAAAGACATCAGGAGAATATTTATGATTGAAAATGAGATGAGCATAGAGACTGAGTTCTTATGGGGATAAGGAAACTTTTCCAGAAGACCTTGAGGTTTTCTTTTGGTCTCAATTTCTGAGACTGTGTAGGTGGTGTGTGTGTGTGTGTGTCTGTGTGTGTTGTGTGTGTTGTGTGTGTGTAAGTGCACTGTGTGAAAAATTGGTTTATTCTTAATTTTACCTAGTGTTCTCTGAATATATTTGTTAAATTGCTGATAAAATATGAACTAACATAAGAAATTAATAGAGCAATTTTTAGATTGAAAGGCAATAATGATAAGCATTATTTCTTGGAGTCCCACAACAGCCCTAAGAATTCATTACAACAGGCATTTCATTCATTTTAATAATGTGAAAACCAAGAATTAGAGAGTTCAAGCAAATCGATTTTCATTTAACACAATGTCACTTTGGGAAGTGGGATCTGAATCCTGGCCTTCCTGACTGTCAAACTGTCTATCAACTTGGCTAATGTTAAGTCCCCTCCCCCCCCAAAAAATCAAAACTTGAACTTTTGTATTTCTAAGTCACAGGTTTAGAGTTTTAAATCAGGATTCATCCCTTTTGCACCTCTCTTTCTCCCCCCAGCCACCCCCTTTGTCATTCATTCATTCAAGGAGAGAAAAGGCAGGGGGAAGGGCCAAAGGATGAGGTGAGAAGACTTGTGCAAAGGTCTGGGAACCTGTTGTGTCAGGGAAGGGCAGAGAAGAGCAAGAACAAAGCCTGGAAATAAAGAAATGTTTGATCCTCAAAACAACCTGGGAGGTAAGTGCTATTATTAAGAGTATTGCTTTATTGATTTTCTCTTTTTTACAGGGGCTATTTATTTTCCAGATCATCTACTGCCACAGAATCAGAAGTGTCGGTCTTGTATTAGGTTTTACCCCAATGCTCCCACTTAAGAGAACATTTAAATTTAATTAAAACCAGGATGTTCAAATGGCAACACTTAAAATGTCAAAATATAGTTCCCAGAGAAATGTACTCATGAAATTTCACATAACCTTCACTCTTAAAGGCAAAACTTCCCTCAAACTTTTTGTTTAACACAACACAAACCTCCTTTTCTGTTTATACATGTCCTGTGAGCTTCCCCTCTGCCTGGTCTACTCCAGTCTTTAAGGAAATATATGGCAAGAATGCAGCAACAACCATTATCATTAAGACTAAATTAATATTAAATGTATGGAAAATAAATAAGGGTTAAAGAATGCTGTTTAGACCCAAGACAGTAATGAGGAGGGGGAGGTAGAGGAGGCTGAGAGTGGTTTTTCTATCATTACCTAATGTGAAGCCCCTCTTTGCATAATCACAGAGTATTTAATATGGATTCCTGGTTAAATCTAGCACAAATAGTCTTATAAGTTCCATATCCCATTGAGGCAGACACAGTTGTAAAACAGCAAATTCTACCCAGATATATTCATCCTTTGAGTGATCCAGGCGAGCTTTCAAGTGTTCACAGTAATATCAGTTGAGGGGGCAGGGGAAGGGAGGGCAGAATTAGTGCCTTTCTCTTAAAATCCAAAGTCTAAACCCTGCCAGGTGAAGGATCCTGCTAAAGAAAAGCAGAGAAGAGTTAAGACAGGCAACAGGTATTAAGGGTTCCTCTATCCCAAACACTGACTTTACAATAAAAGCAAAAAGGTAGTCTCTTCCCCCAAGGAAAAACTCAAATAGGGAAAGAAACACAGGGAAGCAGATAGGAGAGTGTTGAGGGAAGTGCTAGGAGGGCAAGGGGCCTGGCTCCACCCCAAAGTGCCCGCCCCTGGAAGGAACTCAACAAGGAGAGAAGGGGCAGAGGGAAGGGCCACAGGGCTGAGATGAGAAGGTTTCTGAGACATTGTAGGAAGGTCTGTAGACTTGCCGTGTCGGGGAAGGGCAGAGAAGAGCAAGGTCAAAGTCTGGACATGAAGAAATGTTTTTTAAAATAAATAACATAAGAGGCAGCTAGGTGGCGCAGTGGATAGAGCACCAGTCCTGGAGTCAGGAGGTCCTGAGTTCAAATGTGATCTCAGACACTTAATAATTACCTAGCTGTGTGACCTTGGGCAAGTCACTTAACCCTCCTGCCTTGCATTAAAGAAAAGAAAGAAGGAAAGAAAAGAAAAAAAAGAAAAGAACACAAAAACCCTCTGACTTACAAAAAGTAATCATCTGAAAATTCTGTAGTACCTCAAGTACACCAATGCTAACCAGGGATGTGGATCTTGAATTTCAAAGGAATCAGTGTCTCTATTTAGGATCATAAGCCACATTATTCTTTCTTTGTAATAGCATTAGACACAACTGTGTGCTGAAAGGAGACAGGTTAACTATAGCAAGTGATTTTAAAGAATGAAACATTATGAAAAGACAAAAACCCCTCATTCCTTGCTAGCTCTAGGAATGCCAGAGATCTGACCCATTGGATCTTGTTCTTCTTGATCTGACTGCCAAATTCTCTCCTTATTTTATGTTCCTTATTGTGAATCTGCGATTCCAGCAGGGTGGAGGAACTTCAGGTGTGGAACCTCCCTCCTCTGATGCTGAGCAGCATCTTTGAGCTTCTTGGGGTACTGAGACTAAGGGACTTCCCCATGGTCACAGAGCTGCTGGGTTGGCAGGAGGCAGCTGGCTTCTGGGTCACCCCATCTCCAAGGCCAGTGTCAGGGTGCTTCATCCTCTAATGAGGCGGATGAACATTTTCACAACCCCTTATGTTTATTTTTTTATTCTTCCTCAGGGCTGTACTCCTAACACTTCTCCAAGGCTTTTTTTTTTCTGAACAATATTTCCCTTCCCCTATCCCCATCATATTTTATACCTTTACCCCTCCTACCTACACTGCATTAGCATATGAGCTTCTAGAGAAGAAGGATGGTTTTTCTTTCCTTGTATTTTGGATTCCGTGAACTCGCATGGAGCAAGAATTAAATATATGCTTCTTTACAAAATAATCTGGGAGGAGCGGCTAGGTGGCGTAGTGGATAAAGTACCGGCCCTTGGAGTCAGGAGTACCTGGGTTCAAATCCAGTCTCAGACACTTAATAATTACCTAGCTGTGTGGCTTTGGGCAAGTCACCTAACCCCATTGGCCTTGAAAAAAAAACCTAAAAAAATAATAATTTGGGAAATGACAGAGGGAAGGACTTGGAAGTGAGAAAGATATGGGTCTATTACATCTCTAATAGAACTGTGTGACCAGCCATCACAGGCATGAAGATAACTCATTCTCCAAGACTCTTAAGTGGCAGAGAAATAACTAATCTGCATCTGTTGAGGGAGTTTCCAAAAAGGATGATCAAGGGAGTTTCCAACTTGGAGTTTCCCTTCTCAAATAAAATCACAGTAGTCACATAACACTAAGAGCAGTTCTTGTTCTCCTTTCTTTTAAAAAAGCTATTGTGTGTTATTCTCTTTTAATATATTTTGAAAATTTCCTAATGACCAAACCTACCCCTGTGTTTCTAAGATCATCCCTCATCTGCTTTATAAATATCTACCATTCACCTAATTATTCACAACATGTTTCATTTATTAGAATGTGAGCTCTCATCCACAAAAAATCAAGTACATTTCTATGTGAAAGTAAAACAGCCAAAAGACTATAGTAAAAAAGAGAAATCTCATTCTAAAAAAACTACAGATTATATAAAATGTCTGGGGATCAGTTTACCAAATCTCACAAAATACTTTTATAGATTCAGTTTACAAAATGTTACTTAAATACATAACCTAAGATGGGTGAATAATCCTAACTAGACTATGCCAATATTTTAAAATGACAATAATATCAAAGTAAATTTAGTTTTAATGCTATACAATCAAATTATCAAATAGATATTATACAGAAGTTGATACAATTTTAAAAATTCACTTGGAGAAACAAAATATCTAGAATATCAAGTAAAATAATGAAAAGAGGTAGAGATGGAGGGAGGAATAATACTTCCAGACTTCAAAATGTGTTAGAAAACAGTAGTATTAAAACCTTTAGATATTGGTCTGAAAATAGGGAAGTAAATCAATGAAATACACCAGACAAGGGAGAATCAGAAACAAGGAAACTAAATAATCCAGTGTTACTTAAAATATAATTACTTAGGAAAGAATTCCACATCTAGTGTAAACTTCTGGAAAAACCAAAAATCAAACAGTAGAAATTAGGTTTAATGAACATCTTATGCTATTTTCTATAACAAATTCAAAATGGATACATGATCTTTAATATTAAAGATTATGTTTTTAAAAATTAGAAAAGCATAAATTATTTATTAGAGAAATGCAAATTAAAACAACTCTGAGATGCTACCTTACACTTAACAGATTGATCATTTTCCTCTCTTTGTCATTTTAATCAATGTTGGAGAGAATGTGGGAGAACCAGGACACCCGAGCATTATTGGTGGAGTTGTGAATGATCCAATCATTCTGAAGAGTGAACTATGCCCAAAGGCCTACAAAACCAGCAATACCACCACAAAGAGATCATAAAAAAAGAAGAAAAGATGCACTTCCATAAAAATATATTTTTGTTTTGTTGCAAGGCAATGGGGTTTAGTGATTTGCTCTAGGTCACACATCTAAGTATTAAGTGTCTGAGGACCCATTTGAACTCAGGTCCTCCTGACTCCAGGGCCAGTGCTCTATCCACTGTGCCACCTAGCTGCCCCTATAAAAAATATTTAGAGGAGCTCTTTCTTGTAGTGGCAAAAAAATTGGAAATTTTTTTTATTTGTATTTATTTAAGGCAATGGGGTTAAGTGACTTGCCCAAGGCCACACAGCTAGGCAATTACCAAGTGTCTGAGTTCACATTTGAACTCAAGTCCTCCTGACTAGAGGGTCACCCCACTAAAGAATTGGAAATTGAGAGGATACCCTCAATTTTGGAGTGGTTGAACAAATTATGGTTTATGAGTACTATTATTTTGTAATAAATCATGAGTAAAAGACCTTCAGAAAAGCCTGGAAATACTTGCATGAACTGATGCTAAATGAATCCTAAAACACTTGTGATGGAAAATGCCATTCACATCCAGAGAAAAATACAGGGAATCTGAATGCAGACCAAAGCACACTATGTTCACTTTTTAAAACTTTTTTTCCCCTTTTGGCTCTAATTCTTCTTTCACAACATGACTAATATGGAAATATGTTAAACACTATTATACAAATACAACCTATATCAGATTACTCACAGATATTAAGGAGAGGAGATGAAAGGAAAAATATGAAACTTAAAAACTTACAAATAGATACATGTTTGTACTGGAAAAAATAATCATTTTAAAAATTGTGATCCCAGATAAAACAGCACATTTATGGTATTTTTAGATTTGCAAACATCTCATTTGACCTCTAGAATATCCTGCAGACCTTAATTTTCTCCATTTTACAGATAAAGAACCTAAAATCCAAAGAAGTCAGTTCTTGGATTGCAAAAGATGTCATCTAAGTCAAAATGCAAAATTCAAGAATGCCAAGAATCTGTTCACAAACAGTAATCAATAATTAAGTTCCATTCACATATGTGAATGCCTTCATGTTTTGAAAGTTTCAAATATAAAGGTTGGGTTTGTTTTGTTAAGCTTTGAGTTTCAGTGAGAAGCTATTCAGGAAGAAGCACCATAAACAAAAGCAGACACAGTAGAATTACAGCACTGGTTTAGGAGACAATAATAAAGCCAATTAGTATGGCTTATGGAACATATGTAGAGGGGAAAACTGTAAAAGTTGGTCCAAAGGACCTCCAGGACCCATTAAGTCAAAAATTAGTAGTTAATATCAAAGTGGTAGGGATGGAGAGGACAAATGAGTAGAGGAGAATCTCTAAAGTGATTACTACTATCAATTGAGCAGTCAGGTAAGGGCCTGAGTAGGTAGGCAATTTATTTTTCAATCAGTTTTATGTCATTTTTCCATTTTCCATCCAATTTTTCATGACCCCATTGGGGTTTTCTTGGTAAAGGTATTGGAGTAGTTTGCCATTTCCTTCTCCAGCACATTTTACAGAGAAGGAAACTGAGGCAAATGGGATGAAGTGACTTACCCAGGGTCATATAGCTAGTCTCTGAGGCTGCATTTAAATTCATAAAGATGTGTGTCCTGATGAGTCCAATGCTTTATCCACCGTGCCAACTAGGTGCCACTGCATGGCAAATACTTGTAGCCATTTTGGGAGTATCTTTGGATAAGAGTGCTTTGCAATGCCCAACAAACCCTGTAGTCATGATCTCTGTTTCAAACACCAGGAAACTGAGCCTCCAACAGGCTAAGTAAACCCAGTGACTTGCCTCAGCATCCACATTCAGTATCAGAAATGTTTACAGATTATGTGAGCCTGATGGGACAAGATGATTAGTGATCTGGCTCAAATTAAAGAGATACAAGAGACACTGTCGTGGAACAAAGTAAGGTTTATTAAAGGCATAAACAGGAACAGGTTGTCCATCAGCAGTCCCATCAGCAGAGTGTGGGTCACTGCAGGTGGATTTGGACCAATAGTCCAAACAGATATGCAAGCCCAGACTTCAGATCCCCACTTATTGAGGCACAATGACCCCCCAATGATAAAACCAACTAGACAGCTAATTACTAAACAAGGAATGACTCAGAGACCCTCTCCCCAAAAGAAGTAAAGGGATTAGACAAGAATTGAGATTAGTATTTCTCACAGGGTAAAGGAGTACAACAAACCCTGAGTTTAATTAGTTTCAAGTTAATATTCCTTCTAGCTAGGCCTGCACTGAATACCTGCAAAAAGGAGGCAGAAATTCAAGACAAGTGGCCCACCTTCCCAATCAGAGGGAAAGCCAGGAGCTTACTAAGCAGATTCCTGGGAAACAAATTTAAGCATAAAAACATAAGTCTGAACAGAATGTCTACCATATAGAAGGTAAATTACAAGAGCATCTAGCCTTTTTGCTCTCTACTCCTTGATAACACACGTTGTCTCTCAAATAGAATATATATATATATATATATATATATATATTTTAATAGGTCACTGAAGAGGCATGAATAGGTGAGTTTGTGGAGCCACAACCACAACCACCAAAAAACAAAAAGACTATGCCCAACAAGTCTGATGAAAACCCACAAATTAAGTTCATATTATCTAAGAAGGTGTTGCTATCACAACTGTGTCTTTAATGATTAATCCTGGTATTGAGAGACTGGGTTCACTGGCAGGCTAAGAACACAAAGTTGGTTCAGGTACACTACTTCAGGTATGCTACTTCCATCCTCCACTCCCTGCCTCACATTTCCCCCTCAGTGCCACAGTGGGATTCCCAAAGTTAGACACCCTTCCAAGTATTCTTCAAACATCAGTCTGGCTTGGCCCACTTTTTATTTTTTCACCTCTACAAAAGACCTTATCACAAAAGATCATTGGAGAATAGCTCAACATTCTCCTATTGACAGTGGGCTGTATCCTGCTTAATTCTGGTCTAGAAATTAGGTTGATCTTGCATTTTATGAACCTAATTTCTTCAAATTTTAATCCATGCAATTCATGTGAGGTTTCCACAGTTTCCAAGGAATATAAGAATAAAGTCAACTAGGTTGGGAGTTGTGTCTCTTGAGGGAAAGAAAACAATGGAATTTCAGAAAAACCTAGCTGCAACTATCCCCAGGTTAATGTTCTTCAATCTTTCCTACTGCTCTCTTCCACCCACCTGGGACAGAGTCAATATTTAGATACAATACTGAGAACTGTTAGCAGTGATTTCCAACTGTCTCTTTTAAGATTTTTAGTAAAGCAATCTGCTAATAGATTTCATTTGTTGATGAATTGCTGATCCATAATATCAGTATTTTCAAGCATGAATAAGTAATCCCAAAGGTCAAAATTACCATAAGATGCACTTCCTGTTTCAATGAGTTAAGAGGCAGCACAGTGTAGTGGCTAATGCTGTACCTGCAGTTAAGAAGATCTAAGTTCAAATTCTGCCTCAGACCCTCCTAGTATATATGATCCCAGGTGAGTCATTTAACCTACCTGGGCCTTGGTTTTCTCATCCATAAAATAGATAACAACCAATCAGGGTTGTGAGGATCAAATGAGATAACGTCTGTAGCGTGCTTTCCAAAGTGCTATAAATGTCAGCTATGCCACAATCTCCATGCATTGAAGCCATATCAAACTACCTATCAAACATCATGCATACAAACTACTTTATCTTTACAACAATTTTAGCTAGTTGTGTTACTGGCTAATAGCTATAGCAGAGTATCCAGTACTGGGTGGATGATGTCTTCTTTCAATTTACTGAACTTTTATTAAATCTCCAAAGCTCCTGACTCTTCTTCTCTTCCTAAACTTCCAGTTCCACTTCTCCTTCTTTGGATCATAGACTCAGAACTGGAAGCAATCTTGGAGAACATTTTATTACAGTACAGTGCCCTCATTTTACAGAGTAATTTGAGGCCTGAAGAGGTAATGACTTGTCCAAGGTCACAGGTGGTCAGGAATTCAACGTCAAGGTCCTCTGTCCCAAGTCAAGAATTCTTTCCATCGCATTAGTATAATGTACCACACAATGATAACATATTCTAAATCAAACAGCAATGGCAAAAAATTACAGGAGTAAAACAATGTAATACGATGCAACAATATAAAACAAGTAGTTATCAGGACAAAATAGATCAAAACTATTAAATTAAAAGAGGGATCCTCTAACTGTTCATTACCATAAGACTATATTATACAGGTTCCAAAAAGATCCATGCATAATTCAGATGTGCATCCAGGTTTTAGAAAATAGACCACAAAGCTCAGAATAGTTCACATTTCAGTCCACAGTGCAGTTAGTTCCTTATGGATAATAATGTGAAAAATCAATGGCCACAGTTTAATTTTAGTGCTATTGTCATCAAATTTTCTTAAACTCACAAATTAAAGATCTCGTTAAAATTTCTCTAGATGTTCTTGATGTTTTATACCTTGAAATTAATTTCATATTGTCTAAATCTACAAAATATTCCTTTGGTATGTATGTTGATATACAACTAAATATAATTTGTTTATAGGCACAGTCTAGTCATTAACACTGAAATTTTTTCCAATTATTCAGGACTTATTTCTGTAAAGTTTTCATTTATGCAAGTCCTCTATGTGTATTGGTAGATTAATTTTCATATAACTGTTATATCTTATTTTAAATGGAATTTTTTTTCTCCTGTGATTTTTTTTAATATTATACAGAAAAGTATTTTGTGAATTTATTTTATATCCTAATTTACTGAAGGTGTTTCAACTTTTTTTATTGCTTCTTTAAAATTCTCTAAGTAAACTCATATCAACATCAGTTAGTAGTGGAGCAAAGCTCATACAGAAATATAAAAAAAAATCTAGTTTAAAGGGTACTTGTTAATACCAGATCTCAAACTATTAATAACAATTATCAAAATTATCTGGTACTAGGTAAAAAAAATTTAAAAGCACTGTCAATAGAACAGACCAGACAAGCAAAGCCTAGAAAAGAAATTACTCAGAAGCAGTCTAGTACTTCATAAATTCAAGAACACAAACTACAGCAATTGGGACTCTTTATTTAATAAGAGCTGCTGGAAAAACTAAAAAGTCTACATAACCATCTTAACATGTATAATACACTATATTCCAAATGTCTCAACTCACAATATAAAAAGTCACACCATAAAAAACAAAACAAAAGTAAAAGCCAAGAGAAGATTTTCTCTTATAACTAAGGATAATTGAAAACATCTGTAATCAGTTATGGGGTAGATTATAAAACACAAAATAGACAACTTCAGTCAAATAAAATGAAAAACAAAACACATACTTTTGCACAAATAAACTTAATGTTTCTAGAATCAAGAGATACATTTTAGAAGAAAAATATTCTCTTTAAACATCTTAGATAGAAAATATTGCATCCAAAAAACATTATACAAATCTGAGGTTAAGAGTTAAATGTGAAATAGACAAACGGTCAAAGGATAGGAACAAGTTTTCAAATGA
The DNA here is from genome assembly GCF_037893015.1 of Macrotis lagotis. NCBI lineage: Eukaryota > Metazoa > Chordata > Mammalia > Peramelemorphia > Peramelidae > Macrotis > Macrotis lagotis. Next base: position 698,883,143 of record NC_133666.1, read on the forward strand.
AAATGTAGTTTAATAAAATTCACCTGAAAACAACCCTGATGAATCACCTCAATCCCAAAATATGGGAAGCAAGTAATTGGAAAGGTTTTTGGGAAGGTGGACAGATTATTTCAATTCTAATCAATCTGTAAAATGTTTCAAACAGGAAATAGACAATTGAAATTATGAAAGAAAAATTACCTAATTGCTCATACCCTCTGATTCTGAGATTCTACTGTGTAACAACAAATAGGTATCAACATCATGATGTATAACAAAAATCTAGAAACAATGTATGTGCTCCATAATTAAAGAAATAGCTGAACAAATTTTGCTATATGAATGTAATTTCATATTACTGTGCTTTAATGAATGAAGAATAAGAAAAATTCAGAGAAACATGGGGAAAGGCTTATAGGAAGAATTGCAAAATAATGAATGCAAGTCAAAACACAAAATACAGGATGACAACAATATTAATAAAGTCAGCATTATGAAGCAACAAAACTCTTATCAAACACAACAGTCACTGTTACTACCATATTAACAAAGGTAAACAGAACATTCATTCTTTCTGTTAACAAAAGCAAAAAACATTTCTGGAGAATGTTTGTTGGGAAAGGTCTTGTGTCAAAATGTCCTATTAATTTTTTTTTAAGGGATAAAAACTTTTTTTTAAGACTTTTCACTATTGAACTGATGTTAAGATATCTGTTTTGGAGGAAAACCTCTTAATCATTACATTCATAAGATTTATCTGCAATATGAAGTCTCTGATGTCGAGTAAGTCCTGTACTCCGGCGGAAGGCCTTCCCACATTTATTACACTCATAAGGTTTCTCTCCAGTATGAATTCTGTGATGGGAAACAAGGGATGAATTGCGATTGAAGGCCTTTCCACATTCATTACATTTATAGGGTTTCTCTCCTGTATGAATTCTGAGATGTGGAGTCAGCTGTGAACTCTGTCTAAAGGCCATCCCACATTCATTACACACATAGGGTTTCTCTCCTGTATGAATTCTATGATGTACAGTAAGTTCTGCTCTCTGACAAAAGGCCTTCCCACATTCAGTGCATTCATAAGGTTTCTCTCCAGTATGGATTTTCTGATGGCGAGTAAGTCCTGTACTTAGGCGAAAGGCCATACCACATTCATGACATTCAAAAGGTTTCTCACTTGTATGAATTCTATGATGTTGAGTAAGTTCAGTGCTTTGACAGAAGGCCTTACCACATTCATTACATTCATAAGGTTTTTCTCCAGTATGAATTCTCTGGTGGTAGGTAAGCTGTGATCTTTGACGGAAGGCCCTCCCACATTCATCACATTCAAAAGGTTTCTCTCCTGTGTGAATCTTCTGATGTCGAGTAAGCTGTGAGCTCTGACGGAAGGCCTTTCCACATTCATTACAATCATAAGGTTTCTCTCCAGTATGAATTCTCCAATGCTGAATAAGCTGTGTCCTTTTACCAAAGGCCTTTCCACATTCAATACATCCATAGGGTTTTTCTCCAGTATGAGTTCTATGATGAGAAGCAAGGGATGAACTATAATTGAAGGTCTTCCCACATTCATTGCATTTATAAGGTTTTTTCTCCAGTATGGATTCTCAGATGGCGGGTAAGGTGTGAACTCTGGTGGAAAGCCTTCCCACATTCAGTACATTCATGCTTTTCTCCAGTATGAATTTTTTGATGTCTAGTAAGTTCTGTGCTCTGGCGAAAAGCTTTACCACATTCGTTACACTCGTAAGGTTTCTCTCCTGTATGAATTCTCTGATGAGAAGCAAGAGAAGAACTGTGGTTGAAAGCTTTTCCACATTGATCACATCCATAAGGTTTCTCTCCAGTATGAATTCGCTGATGGGAAGCAAGAGAAGAGCTATGGTTGAAAGCCTTCCCACATAGATTACATGCATAAGGTTTTTCTCCTGTATGAATTCTCTGATGGCGAGTAAGGTGTGCACTCTGTCGGAAAGTCTTCCCACATTCACTACATTCATAAGGTTTTTCTCCTGTATGTATTCTGAAATGTTGTGTAAGTTGTGTCCTCTTGCAGAAAGCCTTCCCACATTCAATACATGCATAAGGTTTCTCTACAGTATGAATTCTCTGTTGCTGAATAAGCTGTGTTCTCCATAATGGGGCTTTCCCACATTCATAAGGTTTCTTTCCAGTATGTAGTCTATGATATTCAATAAGATCTGAATGATAACTGAAGGATTTCCCACTTTCATTATACTTAGAAAATACCTTCTTTGAGGAAATTTTATTGTATTTTCTTAGATCTGAATAGAGTCTGAAGCTCTTTCTGTGTGCATCATATTTGGGAAGATTCTTTCCTATGGGTACTCTTTGTTGTGGAAAAAGAATTGGTCCAACGCCAAAAAGCCGACTATATTTATTATATTCATGGCTTCTCAATTTACTGGGAGTTTTCCTTTGGATGATTTTTACATGCTGGGTGTTCTCCTCATCACTCTGCTCCTCCTCTAACCTGGCTTCATATTCCCAGGTTTCACTCAATTTAGAGTCACAAGGACCATCACTTGTGAGTTTTTCCTGGGATGATTCTTCCATAGGAGCCCAGCTTTGGAGGAGGCTTCTTTCTGTAGGAGTCTGATCGGCCAATCTGAAAAAAAGAAAAGATGTCACTATCCTAAAATAACTTGGGTTTCTGGCCTGACCTTCTTGACTGAAAGAAAGAAAAACAAATCTAAGCATCCTCTGTGCTCCCTGTACTATACACATATTTCACCTTTACCATATTCATTCAAAATAAACAAAAGCCCCCAAACTGTTACAGCTCTCTAACTTCAAAGTATAGTATTAAGACAAAAAATAAAATCTTACACTTGCAGGGTTGCTGTAAATATAAATCATTACAGTCAATACAGCTTATAAATTATACTTAAACTCAAGACTGTGTGAAGATGGTAGTTTAGTTACTTTGCAAAAGGGAGATTCAGAGTAGGCAACCTGCCTAAAGTTACAGTGTTAATAAAAAGCATCCAATTTGGAACGCAAAATAATTTCTACCAACTCTAAAATTCAAGGCTATGTAACATAACATTAGTTCTCTAGTCTTTTATCCCAAAGATATTTTCACCAAACTATACTACCTGCACATAATAGAATAAATCCATTCTCAGCCAGAAATATTTTTGCTATGACTGAAAAACCCACATTTAAGAATGATATAGAACAAAGGGTCAGGGCAGAGTACCAGAAAGTACAATGAGTTTCCCTTTCATCCCATCAAACTCATACCTAGAAACATACTTCTCTCATCAGGAGGTGGGCAGCATGTTTCATCGGATCAGAGTTCTTAAGTCTTTCAAAGCTGTTGTTTCTACAACATTCTTGTCATTGTGCAAAAACTGCTGTGCTTGTTCCCTTTGCGTCAGTTCAGAGAAGTTGCCCAGATTTCTCTAAAACCACCCCCTTTTTTTTAACAGTACAATAACATTCTGTCACATTTAAATACTGTACCTACAAACACACCTAGAAAATGCACCAGACAAAATCCTGATGGGAAGATTCCACCCACCCCCCAAAAAAAGAAGTCATAGTGAGTCATTTTTTCCAACCCAGCTCAGCATAGGGAAATCCACAGAGAGGTCTGGGAATATGAAGGACAAGGTCTGGCCAAAAGCATGGCTACTGGGAACAATCCAGCTCAAGACCAGGGTAAAAGGTTTCAGCCCTAACTGTGCCCAACCCCCGGGTATGGGGAACAGGTGCAATCTAGAAATTTCATCTACCTCCACCCAACCTGGGCCACAGATCAGGATGGACAGGTGTGGCATTGTTGGCTAGGGAGCAGTCTTGGGTCCTATGCTGTCCACTGGACAAGGAGCAAGTCTCCATGCAAGAAGGAGCAGAGTGGCTTAGACCTCACCTCACCCCCCACCTCCTGGCAGAGCAGGGTTTTAGTTCTAGCTTCTAGCTCAGTCTGAAAGTTGGAGAATAATCTGAGCAGGAATCTCAGACAAAAGAGAATGACTGAGTGGCTTACAGTATCTGGATGTGACAGAATATTACTGTACTGTGGGGAAAAAAAGAGGGAGTGATTTTAGAGAAACCTGGGCAACTTTTCTGAAATGGTGCATATGGAACAAAAGCACAACAGTTTGCACAATGACAAGAATGTAGTTAGAAACAACAGCTTTGAAAGACTTAGGAACTCTCATCAGATGAAACATGCTGCCCACCTCCTGATGAGAGAAGTAGAAAGACACACAATACCACATATATGTAGCTATGATCCTGATGTCTATTTTTCTTTTAGACATATCCAATGCAGAAATTTGTTTTACTTAACTATATTATGTCTGTAATAAGAAATTTGTTTTTCTTTCATTCTCAATTGAGAGGAAGGGGGGAAGAAAGAAAGGGAGGGGGGAGTTTTGGTGATTGAAAAAAAATAATTACAAAGCTTGACTGACAGTCACTTTTCAGCCATGATGAAGATTCCAGGTTTCCAACGTCCATTAAATTGTCATCACTAAGGGGTAAAACAACAATGAAAGAACAACAAGGCTGACATTCTGCATCACCTCCACATACAAGGAAGAGTTTTATTGAACATCAGAACATTTCTGAAAGGATCTTGCCAGTTGTCTGGAATGAACCACTGTTACATGTCTCTCTGGACTAGGGAAGTAGGCATATGACAGATAAAGGCAATGTGTCTGAATTATTTTATTTAATAGTGATACAAATTAAGGAATAGCTTATTTTTAAAACCTAGAATAGGGGCAGCTAGGTGGTGCAGTAGACAGACCACCAGTCCTGGCATCAGGAGGACCTTAATTCAAATCCAGCCTCAGATACTTAATACTTAGCTGTGTGATCTTGGGCAAGTCACTTAACCCCAAGGTTTTGCAAATCCCCCTCAAAAAACCTACAATATAAATCTATGCACTAGAGTGATGAAAAGGGCTTTACAATATGTAGTATGAACTGCTGTCATCTGAACAGAATAAAGAAATGAAAGCTAATGCCCAGAAAGAGTTTGTGGCTTTGACACTATATAATATAGGGAGAAGATTGGGAAAAAAAAGGTTGAAACAAATCAATCCAACAGTGAGGAAATCTGGCAAAGGTTCCTGGGGAATCAACTAAAGAAAAAGAATGAGAATAAGGAGAAATATTCATAAAAAGAGATTGCTATAAATGGAATGGGATCTGATCCTCTTCATCTCAATAAAAAACATTCTACTAGGAACTAATGAAAAATTTGCCTGCCCCGCTCTCCCTCACATTTCTTGCATCTCTAATTCATCTAGTAAATAGATGCTAGATGACCTATAACATCACTAATAGCACCTAGCATTTACATAGCATTGAAAGGTTTTAAAGCATTTTTATCAATATTATCTTAGCTGATCTTCACAACTATGATTGGCAAGTATTATTAATACCCCCATTTTTACAGAGGGAGAAATCGAAATAGATGGTGGCCAAATGATTTGCCTGGGGGGGGGGGGTTCAACAATTAGTTAGCATCTAAATCAGAATTTGAAATCAAGTTTTCAGGATCCTGCCTCTGATTGCCTTTTTAATGGATTTGGGTCAACAATCTTTTTGGATCCTGCCCATACTGGCATAGGGCTTGTAAAACTCCATCAATCCCTCCTGCTTCTCACCTAAACTTTTTTTTTCTTAATTGAGACTTTGGTCCTTCTCCTGACCTACACTATCATCCCATCTTCTAAGATCTTTCAAGGATCACAGACAGTAGTTCAACAGTATTATTTGCTAGTTCCCTAAGTATTATAGAATTTATGTCAACTGGACCAAGTAACTTAAAATACATCAAGGGCAGAGAAGTTACTGTTTTCTTATTATATTGGGTTTCAATTCTCCATTGATCATTTTTGTTTTATCCTTTCTAATCTAAAGGTTATTCAGAGTTCTGGAACCTTGATTAGCCAAACAACGCTGACCCATACAAATCATGAAGAGAACTACTGTGCACCATTCATTCCCCACCTATCCCCAGCCCAAAAAAGTTTCCTCTCTTTTGAGGATCAACACTAATCTTCTTCAAAAGATCCTAAGCATATTTTCCTACACTCTCCTAATCCTGGTTATCTTTTAGACATGTTCATGTGTTTCTGTATTTCATAAACTATTGAACCCAGAACTAAATATAGTAGCCTCAATGTGGTTGGATCAAGGTAGAGGATAACAAAACTGTCTAATTTGCTATGAACACTTTCTTAATACATCCTAGGATGTTATCTTTTTGATGATGTTTGTCCTTGGATTGGATTTGAGTGAGGGGGAGCTGTTGTAAGTCACCAGCCTCCACTTTCTCCTCCAGAGGCATCTGGCATCTGGGCCCAGAATGTGAGGTGATCAGAGTTAAGTGATCTGTCCAAAGATCATACAGTTAGAAAGTCTGTGAGATTGTATTAGTACTTAAGTCCTCCTGACTCCAGGGCTGGTACTCTATCCACTATGCCACCAGATGCCAAAATTCAAAGGACTCAACTTCTGACACCCTAACATACCCCGACACCAATGAGTTACCAATTTATACCACTGCTGACTCACTTTACAAAAATGTTATTTTTCCTATCTGTGAAATAGATGTTTAGAACCCAAGGGGGGAACTCTTTTGTTCCTGTTAAATTTCATTTGATTCAACTTTGTCCATCATTTCAACATAAGATATTTTAGGCACAGGTTCTATTACCCATTGACTTAGCCATGGATCCTATCACTGACAGTTACTGCCTATGTGAACAAGGGCAAGTCATTTCCCTTCTGTACTTCAATTTTATCACCTATAAAACAAAATTATTGGAGGTTTTAAAGAATCTTCTAAAGTTGCTATTCTAAATCTTTTTTCCCTCATAGAGAAAGATCAAGGATTTTGTTGCCTGAACTGAGGAATTCGTAACAGGAGAGTTCTAGGAGAAAAGTAACCAATCCTTCAGGTCTTTACAAAACAGATTCTAAGATTTGCATGCACTTGGATCAATGGCATTCCTTATGTGGAAAGATTCTCCCTTTTTCTCCATCTCCTTGGCAATTTTGGTAAAGAATTCCCAAGGATGATTTGAAACTGACCAAACTAAGGGTCGAAGGAAGAAAAAGCATTATAAATAATTCTGAAATACAACTCAAAAAAAAAAAAGAGTTGTGGGAGTATTGAGTATTGAGAGAACCCTCAGTAAGATATCACTGATCAGTCACCCATGTTGGCAACACTGGGGTCATTGCTAATACTTCCCATCCTTATCCCCCCATATTTAATTATCAAGTCCCGTTGAGTCTATCTTCATATATCTTTTGCATCCAATTCCCTAATGCAGAAACTTAAAGCTATCTCCTTTGTCTATCTATGATGCTATCTAGTAGATCAAAACTTAAGGAAGACCTTCTAGTATAATTATCAAGACCAGAATCATTTGGTAATTTTTCTAATGTGTGCAGAGAACAATTTGGTTGCTTGAACATTCAAAAATCCATGCAAATGATACTCCTTTAATTTTATCTTTTTATTATGAACTTAACAGAAAAAACGTCACTTCAATATTCAAAGAAGAAAAAAAAAGACTGAAAATTAACTTGTGAACTCATATTTCCCATTTAATAGCCCTTAGTAGTAGATTAATAAACACTAGCCAACTAATATTATATGACAGTACCAAAATTACAACTTCCCTTTGTTTTCTTCTTGAATATCCTTCTGCTCTTTACTGTTCTTAATTCTGTGGACACTTCTTTATATGTCTGTACATATGTATATATTTTGACTTCCAAATCTTTTTATTCCCTCATCACCCCCCTCCCTGAGACAGTAAGCAAAGTGATATGTTATATATGTGCAATCATGAAAAACATTTCTATAGAAGTCACATTGTAAAAGCAGAAATAAACCAAAAGGAGAAAAAAAAAGATGAAAACCATAAAGAAAGTGAAAATATTCTGCTCTGATTCGTGTTCAAACTGCGTAAGTACTTTCTTTGGATGTGGATAGCATTTTTCATCATGACCACACCAGAACTGAAGCAAATTATTACGGGACATAACCATTCATTCAGCTGGACTACTTAGTAACAATAGAGGTATTGACTCCTGCAAAAACCATAATAAAAGTGATATGTGCCTTTTATTTAGCAGCAAATAACTTCTTTAAATTTGGTAATTTTTCACAATTGAAAGGTAAAAACAAAAGCTTCAAGTTCAAAATTTGCAATTGTTAACTTAAATGTTTCCTAACTGCTTCAACTCAACAGTTAACTTTTCACATTTATTCTTCTATCCCATAATTCAAGTTCAATTCAATTCAACATGTATTAAAGTGCTTTCTAGGGGCCTGGCACTAAGTAGGTACTGGAGACAAAAAGGCAAAACCAAAGCAGCCTCTTCCTTCAAAGAGTTTCCATTTTTTTAATAGGTTTTTTTGGCAAGGCAAATGGGGTTAAGTGGCTTGCCCAAGGCCACACAGCTAGGTAATTATTAAGTGTCTGAGACTGGATTTGAACCCAGGTACTCCTGACTCCAGGGCTGGGTGCTTTATCCACTGCGCCACCTAGCAGCACCCAAGTTTCCATTCTTTAAACTAAATGTGACCAAATTTGATATGTTATACAGAGTATAATGAATCTAAAATTCAATGTGGTTCAGTTAGTTCATCAATGTCCAAGTCTTCAAATCTATACGTCATCAATAATTTTACAAAGAAACTAAGCAAATCATTAAAATTCTGATCTGAAGCCTCACAGAACAAAGACAGTTCTCTCAATAAGTGACTTAAGAAAAAAGCTGCTCAACTCATTATCACTTACATGTAATAATATATGGTAAACTCGGGTTTTCTTTACCTTTAGTTTTAGTCATGCTGTGAAAGGAGAAATGTTAAAACATGATTATATATTATAATCTATATTAGATTACTTGCTTGTCACAGAGGGGGACAGGGAGAGGAGGAAAGGAGAGAAAGGTGGAACTTAAAGCTTATCAAAAAAATAAATACTGAAAACTCCGTATATTTGAAAAATAAAAAACAGTTCCAAAAATAATATTACATAGCAATTCATGAGTCTCTTAACCAAGGGGTATTGACAAATAAATCTTTACTACTTACAGGACAGATAACCTAGAGTTCCCCAGAGTTATGAGTGATAATTTATTAGCAAACTCATTATTTATGGTCATAAATCTCAAAAAAAATTGAATGGAATTGTTAGAACCTTACTACTTCCATCCACCAAGCCTAACCTTGGAGGGAACAAAAGCTAGTCAGAAAGCAAAAAGTAATCTCCACCCTACCAACAATAGCACCAAGATTAAATGAAGTCACAAAGTCCCACCTCCAGAGAGAGAACTGATGTACTAAAGGGAAACATATCTTTTTCATTTTATTGTTCTTACTTTTTTTTTTTTTAAAGGATTTTGCAAGGCAAATGGGGCTAAGTGGCTTGCCCAAGGCCACACAGCTAGGTAATTATTAAGTGTCTGAGGCTGGATTTCAAACTCAGGTACTCCTGACTCCAGGGTCGGTGCTCTATCCACTGTGCAACCTAGCCACCCTCTTGCTTTTTTTATTCAATGTGGCTAATATAGAAATATTTTGCAGGATTTCACATGTATAATAGGTATCTTATTGCTTGTCTTCTCATTGGCTGGGGAAAGTGGTTAGTGGGAGAGAATTTGCAACCCAAAATGTTAAGAAAATTAAAGTAGAATATTTATGGAAGTTTTCTTTTCAATATCCCGTAGGATTGATTTTACGCACCTATGGCAAACCTAATTCTCTCTTGGAGGAGTAAGCTGCAGGTTTCAATCACAATTTCAAGCACCAGGTGATCTTCAACATGTCTTATAGAGAAGTATGGCCCTAGTAGATAAAAAAAGTTTTTCCCTATGGCGCGGTGTCAAGAGCACTAAACCTTAGAATGAGTAGATGCTGGTGAAGAAAGGTACAATAAATATTGTTTTTAATATATTCTGGAAGGGAAAAAGACTGAAAGAAGAAAGAAAGTGACCCTTCAGGATAGATTAGACACAGATAATAGAAGACAGTGAAGACAATAGTCAGTGTTTATTTTGTTTCTTGTCTTCTACACTAAAGAAGAATGTTTTTATGTAATGGAAAAGACAGAAAGAATAAAGGGGAGGTGAACCAAAGATTAGAGACAAATTAAGAGACAAATATCTAACTGCAACTAATGAATTTGTGTTACATGTCATTGGTTAAGTCACTAGATTAGTGATCTAGAGGATTTGGGAGCAGCGGAGAGAAACCACTAAACCAAAGGGCAAATGTTTACCTCAGTTTTTAAAAAGAGGAAGAGGATGAAATCTAAAAAATATGGGCCAGTGAGCTAGACTTGGCAAAATTCTAGAATGTTTTATCAAAGAGATGATTAGGAAATGATAACCATAAAAAGTCAGTAGAGATTCATTTATAATAGGCCAGGCCAGACTAAAAGCTCACTTCTATTTTTGACAGATGCTACTTTTGTGAAAAAGTACGTAATAGGAGAGTACAATACCACAGATTTAGTTGCATGACCAATCAATCATTAAAACAGTTTAATGTCAATTTGAAAAATGGGCATCAAGAGAATGCCTCATAGATTTCTGCTTGGCCCTAATATTTTTTTTTAAAGATTTTATTTCAGTTTTACAATTTTCCCCCCAAACTTACTTCCCTCCCCCCACCCCCCAGCCCTAATATTTTTATCAATGACTTAAAGCTAGGTATAAATAGAATACTTCTCAGATGTGGAGGAAACCCACAGTTGAGGGATGGCTACTATGAGAAAGGACAGGATCCCCAGAGATCCTGACATTCTGGAACATGAATAAGTGTTTAATAAATGCTTGATGATAGACTGAGGATGCCTAATCTGTAATAAAGGCAAATAGGTAAAAAGCAAGTTAAAATGAAATATATTTAACTTAATTAATGATGTTCCTGGTCTTGCTGAATCTACATAGGATAGAAGGGGGAGAAGAGGAAGGGTTTTCTTCAACCTGGGTTCACAATCTAGGTTCTAAAGACATCATGTAATTGTAATCCTGTATTTACTGAAGAGGAGCAAAGAAAGATCACACAGGCAAGGAAGAGGCAGAGTTGCACTCTGCTCCTCTGACCCAAATTCAGAGCTCTTTCCCCTGCATCACACTGTCTGAAAGTGAGTTGTCCTGACATCTGGCCAAAATGAAGCCAGAAGAAAGCAGCTTTTGGAAACTTAGCAAAAAAAAGAGCAAAAACCAAGGGCTCCAAGAGGAAACGGACCACAAGGAGACCCATGCTGAATTCATGCCAAGTTGGGCAGGAGCTCAGGGACAGGTGTTTACTGTCTTCTAACAGTAGGAAGGATATGAAGGAAGAAGCACAGAAGGCATACAGATAAAGGAAAGGACCCACACATTAGGACGAGACTCAAGACACTAGAGATGGCAGATCTATTTACCACCACTACCTTCACTAGGGCAGTTAGGTGGCACAAAGCATAGTCATATACCTGGTCTTAGTTCAAATCCAGACTGAGACAGCCTACAAGCTGTGTGACCCTGGGCAAGTCACCTCACCCTGTTTGCCTCAGTTTCTCATCTCTAAAATGAACTGGAAAAGGAAATGGCAAACCACTCCAGTATCTTTGCTAAGAAAATCCCAAATGGGGTCACAGAGTTGGATAAGACCAAAACAAATGAACAACATCAAATTATCCAGAAGTCTGCAATCAAATTGGTGAAGGACAATGAATTCATGCCACATGAAATTTGAAAGAACTGGAATAATTAGCATGGAGAAAACTAAAGAAGAAAAACTATGTTCAAGTACTGGAGGAAAGCGTGTGTAGAGAAAAAGACCAAAAGGAAGCAGCATTAGAATAAAACTTGTACTTAGTCCCAGAGAGAAGAACTAAGAGCATTTCAGTTTAATCTGATAAATTTCCTAACAAAAAGTGGTATGGACTGCTTTGAGAGGCAGAGTTCTTCCTCATTTGAGAATGTTAAAGGTCAACATGTGTGAAGAATGAGAAGGAAATGGAGCACTAGCCAATGTTTTAGAACAAAGCCAAGTCTAGACTGGCTGGATCGATAGTAATGATGTCAACCTGAGTCTGTTTCTTCAACCTTCAAATGAGGGGGTTGGACCAGATGGTCCCCGAGGTCCCTTCCTGACCAGGCCACTCTCCTTCCCAATAAACTCTGGTGACTCTTTATTACTCCCAGATCAAATATGTAATCTTCTATTGGGCTCTGACAGCTCTTCCCAACCAGGCTCCTTTCTACCCTTCCAGTCTTCTTAAACTTAATTACCTTCCACACACTCTTCTATCTACCAAAACTGGTCTTCCTGCTAGTCTTCAAATTTGTAACACCATTTCTCAACTCATGCTTTTCACTGGCAGTCCTCCGTACCTATCACACTATCCCTCTTCTTAAATCCCACCTATTACAAGGGTGCACACTCCACTGCTACTGTCTTCCCAGTGATTATTTCCCATATATTATATATTTCCCATATATATATTTCCCATTATTATATAATAACAATAGATGATATTGGTGATGAAGTTGTTGACTTGTTACCCTCTGCCCCATTAAGACGTGAGGGTCCTTTAAGATAGAAAACTCTTTCCCTCCCTTCTGGAACACAGCTAAGTGATTAATAAAATTCTTGTTGATTGACAGATATATGATTTTATGATCCTAAATCCTATTCTTCTGCAATTATAGGAATACAAACACCTTTCTCTTTCTGAATGATATGGTTTTATCATTTCTGACTAGTTGTAGTTCTAAGCAGCATATACTTTTCTGACTGTAACTGGACCAATGGGTCAATCTGAGTATCAATGACATCAAAAAGGGGCATCTTTTAGACACTGTCCAAGCAGAACATGATCAAATAAAACTTACCAATCTTCTATCTGAAGATTAACTTTCTATAAATTTCATTAAAGTGAGGGGCCTTAAAGATAGTTTTATTTTCAATTTGAATTCCAGGTTCTTTTATGGAGAAATCAGTCCTATGGAAAACTTTGTGCCCACAAATGTTTTCGGGCAAAGCATCTCCAGTGACCATTCACACAAGAGTTTAAGAAGAACCATTCCTCCTTTCTAAGGAAAATAGGCTTTGTGGGGCAGTTAGGTGATGCAGTGGATAGAGCACCAGCCCTGGAGTCTGGAGAACCTGAATTCAAATCCAGCCTCAGACATTTAATAATTGCCAAGCTGTGTGACCTTGGACAAGTTACTTAACCCCATTGCCTTAAATAAAATTTCAAAAAAAGAAAACAAAAGAAAATCTTCCATCTCCTTCTGTACTCAATTTCTGTCCAGAATATCTGAACTCCTCCCTCTTTGTTCTCACTAGCCTCACACATCCAAATCAGCTGCCAAATGCTGTCATTTCTATCTCTATAATACTTCCACTCTAATTCAGGATCTCCTCTCCTCTTGGAAAATCATGATTTTTAAAAAATGTTTATTTATTTTATATTATTACAATAATCTTATTATGAGAATAATCATAAATCGCCTCCCCCCCCAAAAAAAGGTGAGAAACCTCAAGAATAGTAAGAGAGAAAAAAAGTATATTTCAGTCTGTGTTCAGATGCCAATGACTCTCTGGGATGAGTTGCCTTCCCCATTACAGCCACCAGAGAAGTTGTTTCAATATTTTTCCACAGTTGCTATTACTAGCTGTATTTCCCTCCACTCTATTGCTCCCCACTCTCCTCTATTCCATTTTCTCTCTCCTTTCATCCTGTCCCTGTCCAAAAGTGTGTTGTGTCTGCGTACCCTCTCCCACAATCTTCCCTCTCTTCTACCACCTACTCCCTCCCCCTTCCTTCCCCCCATTCTCCCTTATCCCAACCCTTTCCTCTCATTTTTCTCTAGGGTAAGATAGATTTTCTCGCCCTATTAAGTATGTATGTTATTTCCTCTCTGAGCCATTTCTAATGAGCTTGAAGGCTCTCTCATTCCCCCTCAACTTCTCCATTTCCACTCCACTGTTAAAGCTTCCTCTTGACTCTTATGTGAAATATCTTAGCCCCTTCTTCCTCCTTCCTCTTCCTTCCAGTACTTTCCTTTATCATCCATTGACTCCATCTTATTATTACTATATTATCCCATTATAGTCAGCTCCCTCCTGTGCCTTGTCCATATTTGCTCCTTCTAACTGCTCTTATAAATGAGAAGGTTCATGAGTTATCAGTATCTTCTTTGGAAAATTATTTTACCAGTTTCTTAATAGTCTCCCTTCACCAAGGCTTACCACAGTTCATCATCCAAACAAGTATCATTTTCCTAAAGCATTGGTCAGACCATGGTCCTATCGAACTCAATCCACTTCAGTGGCCACAGAATAGCTCTAGATCAAAAGTAAAAACTTCTGTTATTTAAAGTCCTTCACAATTTGTGGTGGAAAGGAAGGAGGGTACAGTGAAAAGGGGAACAGATCTCCCTCTCCATCTCCATCGCATCTATTATGGGTCAGACTCAACACTCAATGCTTTGGAGAATTTGATCTCCTGTGATCCTCACAACAGCCCTGGGAGACAGATGCTCTTAAGAGATCCAATTTATAATTGAGGAAACTGAGACAAACAGAGATTAAGAGACTTGTCCAAGGTCACACAGCTAGGAAATGTCTACAGATAGATCTGAATTCAACTCTTCCTAACTCCAGGTCCAACTTTCTACCCATTGTGCCTCCTGAATCTGCCTTTCCAGTCTTATTCAACATGGTCCAATCAAACTGGACTTCTCCCACAGCACTCCACATCCCACCTTGATGCCTTGGCACCATCTGGATCCTATGCCTGGAACTCACTCTTAGATCCTTCCTTCCTTTCAAGATTCAAAATGTCACCCTCTGAGGGAGGTTTCCCAGAATCACCTTCTATCTCCTTTGTATGTAAACATCTCTGCCAGGTTATTGTAAACTCCCTGAGAGCAAGATTCACCTTTGCCTCTGAATCCTTAGGGTCTAGTAAAAAAAAAAAAAAAAAAAAAAAAAAAAAAAAAAGAGCACACAAGTTCTCACTTTCAACAAACACAGAATTCCAATAATTTGCCAAAAGTCAAAACATCTAGCACTACAAAAAGAGTCCAATGGATATGTTATCTGTGCCCCCTTCTAACTTTCCAAGTTCCAATCCTATCTAATAAATAATAATAATAATACCACTTACACAGTGCTTTAAGGTTTGTGAAATGCTTTACACGTTTATGCTATTTCATTATCTTAACTATGATCCTAGAAAACAGATCCTGTCATTATCCTTGTTTTAGATGAGGAAGCAGAGACACAGGAATCCAGTCAGTGAGTATCTGAAGCAAGACTTCAACCTAAGGCTTTGTGATTCCAAGTCTAGTCCTCAATTTGCAGCCCCACTGAGTTGCGTCTTGTAAGGGAGTCATGCCTCAGTCTCTTTCTCTCCCAGATACCTGAGTCGTTCCAGAACAGAAGGTCTCTGAGATCATCCAGTGCAACCACCTGAGCCCCAAAGCAATGACCCAGGCCAGACCGCACCCTGTGTGAATAGGCACAGCACCAAGGAGACTGAGATTTACTAGCTCACACCACCATGCTCTCCGACTGCTGTCTACGGAGTCACTCAAGTTCCCAAGGAGCACTGCAGGAGAGCACACTGGAAAGCACTGGCTCCCATCCCAAAGTGCCCTGGGCTCCAAAGGGAAGAGCTCTGCCACTTTCTGTTTACTGGGAGACATTTAATATTCTGCACTCAATTCTGAAAGAAACTAAAAGCTAAAGTCATCCAAATAGCCTTTGTGTATCTTTAGTTTTGTTCATGGGAAGGGAGAAAAAAGTCTTTACTGCTGATTCCGCAGGTTCTTTTGTCTGATCAGTCAATGGCTAGTACATGACCCCAAGGGTTGCCAAGAAAATAACAAGCAGAGTCACCATCCAATCCTAGGTGCTGCACCTTCCATGGGGCACCCTTCTGAACATCCTCTCTGGTTTTTATACCCCATTGGTCACTTTGGGGTGGGTTTAACTATGGAGTTGCCTGCCATTCTTTGGGAAGTTACAAATAAAATTGAGGAAAAGAGAAAGCCAAACTATCATAAGACCAGTTTTCTTGCTTTCTTGTGCTCATCAAAAATACAAACAAAAACAAAGGTTTCGATTACTGAATGAGGAAGAAATAGTAAAGGACAGTTTGAGGGGATTCTGAAGGGCACAGCCAGCCAGGCACCCATCCAGGGTTTCAAAGATTCAATCACATTCTTGGGAGCCCTTCCTGGTGAGTCCTATCAAATTGCTCTCCTGCTATTTCCTGTTAGGGAGAATGTCCTGGAATGTACTAAAAAACTGCTCTTACCCTAGCCTAGACTTCTAGTAAAGTGCTCCCCAGGTGCAGTAGTTGAGGAGAGGTGTTAAGATGGCACGTGAAGAGAGACAGGAGCTGGTCAAGGAGGAAGAGTAGACGCAACAGGGCCAGCTTCTCCCAGCACCAATAATATGGAAGCCAAGGGAGAAACAAAGAAACTGGAGCAAAAGCTCAGTCTGGAAGGAGACTCATCCAGGCTTGGCTTCTTAGTCTTTAAAAAAAGAGACTGAAACCTAGGGTTATAGGGAAAGAAGGCAACTTCACCCAGAAGCGGCAGTGCCCAGGAGCACCTTTCCAAGAACAGAGTATAAAATCTCCACAAGATTTGCATCCTGTTGCATCACCCAGGCTACCAGGGCTCATTTCTCAATCTCCAGAAAAAGTGACTGGGACCACGAGGCTCAAGTAGAAAGTGGAGGAGGCCAGATGTCGATGTCATTTCAGAACACAGCATGCTGGAAGCTCTGGGCTTCTACCCCTACAACAATGTCATCTGGAAGGACTGAAATGTTTCTAGACCCCCCCCCCCAAATCTTTCTAAATGAAATCCATCAGAAATAAACCTTGAACTGATCTAACATCCAGCCCATCAGGAATTAACTGGCAGACCAGTCTCTAAAGTTGGCATGGGGGACCAGGATTACCTACCTCTGTAATTCCTTTCTTCAAACTTTTGTAAACTACCCTTTACCCTACCACAACCCCAGCAAATCAAAAAAAAAAAAAAAAAAATACATCCAATGGCCAGCAGGGGAAGTAGAATCAAGATGGGAGAGGAAAGACAGATACTCACCTGAGTTTTCTCCCAAACAATTTCAAAAACCTTTAATATTTCAAAAACAAAAATAATGTCAGCAAAACCCACAAAAGAATGGGGTGAAATAATTTTCCAGTTCAAAACAACTTCAAAGATCTGGAATAAGGGTCACAGTCCACCACAAGCCAGCAAACCAGCATAGGCCTTGGGGGTGAGACCTCTCAGTACAACACAACCACTTAGAAGGAAATTTCAGGGACCCCCTTAGGTGGCCCAGAGACAGGACTCTGTTGCCCTGTCCATACCTGGGTCTCAGTCCCAGAGCCAGGGAGAGCACGAACCCACCACAGATTGCCACTGCAGAGGAGCTGGGTCACTGGTAGAGGTGTTTCAGGCTGGAAAAGAGCGTTTGGGTTCACTCAGACTAGAATACAAGCCAGGAAAAGAGTAAACTTATTTCTTCTTAGATCACAACCACCTTAGAAATACTGAAGACCTACAGATTCCCAGAATTATCTCAGAAAATACCCCTAATTGCAAAACCCCTAAAGCTTGGCACAGTGGTCCCTGACATTCTAGAAACCATTTTAAGCATAAAGTCAAGAAATAACCTGGAAAAATGAGCACACAGCAGAAAAAAAATCCTGACTATAGAAATTAGTATAATGATAGGAAAGATCAAAACACAAACTCAAAAGAAAACAACAAAGTCAAAACTGCTAAAAAAAATCTCAAAGAAAAATATGAAAATATGAATTTGTCTCAGGCCAGGAAGAACTCAAAATGGACTTTAAACATCAAGTTAAGAGTAGTAGAGAAAAAACTGGGAAGAGAAATGAGAATGATGCAAGAAATCAAAAAAAAGAGTCAATAGTTTGGTAACAGAAGCACAAAAAAATGAAGAAAATAATACCTTAAAAAAAAAGAATAGGTCAAATTATAAAAGAGGTACAAAACTCCAATGAGGAGAAGAATACCAAAATATTGAGGCATCACAGCCAAGATAACACAAGATTTAGCTTTTTCTAAATTAAAGGAATGGAGGGCTTAGAATATGATGCTCCTGAGGACAAAAGATTACCAAAAATCACTAACCCAGCAAAAGTGAGCATAATCTTTAGTGAGAAAAATAGAAAATAAAGGAAACAGGATTTTCAAGCATTTCTGATGAAAATACCAGAGCAGAATAGAAAATCTGACTTTCAATTACAAGACTCAAGAGAATCATTAAAAGATGAATAGGTAAGAGAAATCATAAGAACTTCAATAAGATTAAACTGTTCATATTCCTATATCAAAAAATGATACTTGTAATTCTTAAAAACAGTCTCTTTATTAGGGCAGTTAGAAGGAGCATACATAGAGAACATGGGTAAGATTTGAATATGAGGGATGATTATCTTTTAAAAAGGGGGGAGGCAGGAGTACCTGAGTTCAAATCTGGCCTCAGACACTTAATAATTACCTAGCTGTGTGGCCTTGGGCAAGCCATTTAACCCCAATTGCCTTGCAAAAACCTAAAAAAAAAAAAAAAAAAAAAGGAAATAGGGGCAGCTAGGTGGCACAGTAGATAGAGCACCAGCCCTGGAGTCAGGAGGACCTGAATTCAAATCAAGCCTCATTCACTTGATACTTACTAGCTATGTTACCTTAGAGAAATCACTTAATCCCACTGCTTCACCTAAATAAATCAACCAAAAAAAAAATAAAATAAAAATAAATTCCCTAAGAAAAAATCCCCAGGCCAAATAGATTTCCAAGAAAATTCTCCCAAACACTTAAGGAACAATTAATTCCAATTCTATAAACACTATTTTTTTTAGGTTTTTTTGCAAGGCAAATGGGGTTAAGTGGCTTGCCCAAGGCCACTAGGCTAGGTAATTATTAAGTGTCTGAGACCAGATTTGAACCCAGGTACTCCTGACTCCAGGGCCAGTGCTTTATCTACTGCACCACCTAGCCGCCCCCATAAACACTATTTTTAAAAAATCAAAGAAGAAATTCTGCCAGATTCCTTTTACAACATTAGTATGGTGCTGATACCTAAACCAGGAAGAGTCAAAAGAGAAAAAGAAATTACAAGTTACAACCTGGATAATACACCATGATCCAGTAGGACTTATACCAGGTCAGCAGGGATTGTTCAATATAAGGAAAATAATCAACATAACTGATCATAAAAATAAAAATATTAACAAAAGGCTTATGATTATAGATACTGAAAAAGCTTTTGACAAAATATAACATCTATTCCTATTAAAAACATGGGAGGGGGTGGGGGGAAGTAAGATTGGGGGGGGAAATTGTAAAATTCAAAATAAATAAAACCTCTAATTTAAAAAACACTAGACACCATAGGAATAAATGGAGTTTTCCTTAAAATGATAAGCAAAGTCTAAAACTATCAATAAGTATTAAATGTAATGGGAATAAACTAGCAGCATTTCCAATACAATCAGGAGTGAAACAAGGATGCCCATTATCACCACTACTATTCAATACTGTATCAGAAATGTTAGTTTTAGCAATAAGAGCAAAAAAAATTGAAAAAATAAGAATAGGAAAGGAGGAAAGGCAAACTTTCACTCTTTGCAGACCATATGATGATATAATTAGAGAACACTAAAAAAAAACTACAAAACTACTTGAAACAATTAACTTTAGCAAAGTGGCAGGATATAAAATGAACCCACATAAATCATCAGTATTTTTATAAAAGATCAATAAAGCACAAGAACAAGAGAAAGAAAAATTCCATTTAAAGTAACTGTAGACAAATGAAAACTTGGAAATCTATGTTTCCCAAGTCCAATTCAGAAATCATATATGTATGTATATATATGTATATATATATATATATATATATATACATATACACACACACAATTCCAAAATATTTTTCATACAAATAAAGTCAGATTTAAACAACTGAAAAAATGTCAATTGCTCATAGTTAGACCAAGCTAATAAAATAAAAATTACAATTCTACCCAAATCAAATTACTTATTCAGTGTCCAATCAAACTACCAAAAAACTTTTACAGAGCTAGAAAAATTGTAACAAAATTCATCTGGAGCAAAAAAGGTCAAGAATAACAAGGGAATTGATTAAAAAAAAATTATACAAGGGGCAGCTAGGTGGTGCAGTAGATAGAGCACTGGCCCTGGAGTCAGGAGTACCTGAGTTTAAATCCAGCCTCAGACACTTAATAATTGTGTGGCCTTGGACAAGCCCCTTAACCCCATCTGCCTTACAAAAATCTAACAAAAAAAAAATTATACAAAGCAAGATGGTCTAGTTGTACCAGATCTAAAATTAAATTATAAAGCAGCAGTCATCCAAACTGGTTAAGTTTTGCATTGTAAGAAAGTACTGGCTAAGAAATGCAGAAATGGATCAGTAGACTGGATTAGAAGAGTAGGTATTTAAAAAAGTAGTAAATGGAGGAGCAGCTAGGTGGCTAGCTAGGTGGTGTAGTGGATAGAGCACCGGCCCTGGAGTCAGGAGTACCTGGGTTCAAATCCGGTCTCAGACACTTAATAACGACCTAGCCATGTGGCCTTGGGCAAGCCACTTAACTCCATTGCCTAGCAAAAACCTAAAGAAAAAAAAAGTAGTAAATGACTACAGTAATCTGTTTGATAAACTCAAAGACATCAGCCTCTGGGATAAGAAGTCACTATCTGACAAAAACTACTAGGAAAACTGGAAACTAGTATGGCAAAAATTGGGCACAGACTCACACTCTACACCAAAATCAAGTCAAAATAAATACAGAATTTAGACTTAAGAGAGTGATATCACAAACCAATTAAGAGAACAAGAAATAGGGCAGCTAGGTGAAGCAATGGATGGAGCACTGGTCCTGGAGTCAGGAAAACCTGAGTTTAAGTCTGGCCTCAGACACTTAATACTTAGTTATGTGATCTGAAGTCCCTTAACTGCTTTGAAAAAATAAAACAACAACCACAAAAAACAAAGAGATCAAGAAATATTCTCTGTTGGATCTATGGAAAGGGGTGAAGTTTATGATCAAAGAAGAAAAAGGGAACATTATGAATTGCAAAATGAATGATTTCAACTATATTAAATTAAAAAGGTTTTGTATAAATAAAATCAATGCAGCCACCAAGATGAAAAGGAATGCAGAAAGATGAGAAACAATTTTCACATCTAATGTTTCTGATGATTCATTTATAAAAATATAAAGAACTAAAATCAAATTTATAAGATTACAAATCATTCTCCAACTGATAAGTGATTAAAGGATATGAATTAGCAGTTTTCAGATGAACAAATTAAAGCTATCTATTGTCATACAAGAAAACTGCTCCAAATCATTAAAGATTAGAGAAATGCAAATTAAAACAACTCTGAGTTACTAACTCACATCTATCAGATTGGGTATGATATCAAAAAAGGAAAATGACCAATGTTGAAGAAAAAATAGGATATTGTTGCTGGAGTTCTCAACTGACCCAACCAATCTGGAGCACATTTGAAACTGGGCCCAAGGGACAATGAAACTGTGCAATAGCAACACTAGGCTTATATCCCAAAGACATCATAAAAAAGAATAGGAAAAGACCGACATGTACAAAAATATTTATAGCAGCTTTTCTGCAGTTGCAAAGAACTGGAAATTGAAGAGATGCCCTTCAACTGGGGAATGGCTGAACAAGTCGTGGTGTATGAATATTATAGATTACAACTGTTCTCTAAGAAATCATGATAGGCCAGACTTTAGAGAAGCTTGGAAAGACTTACATGATCTGATGCTGAGTGAAGTGAGTAACCTATATCAAATTGCCTGACTACTCAAAGAGAAAATGGGAGAAGAAAAGAATACAAAACTCAAAATTTTAAACTAATTTTTAAAAGTGTTTTTAGATGAAATTGGGAAAATTATTTTTTTAAATCTTAAAAGGGAAGGCCAGTAACCATTTTCCCACTAATTAAAATTTTTAAAGTAGTAGGTCACATCTCTGAAACTAGCAGGAACTAGAACCAATGGTACTTGAACAGGAGTCTCTTCTTACAATATTCCCAATAAATATCCTCCCTTTGAAAATATTCAATCAAGAAGAATGATCTGGAAGGAGGTGACCTTTTCCCTTTTGCAGGTCTACTACCTAGGAAGCCAAACATGCCCCTTGGTATTTTTAGCTCTATCCCAGATAATAGAGGGCTGGGGCTGGCATCAAGGTCTGTTTTCAAACCTGGCCTCCCATACCTACTAGCCAAGTCACCATCATATAAACTAACTGTGTATTGTAGGTCTGAGGCCACATCTGAACTCAGTTCTTGACTCCAGGCACCGACACGCCTAGCTGCCTGGTGGCGGTGCCCATAGTAGTAGCAGTAGCAACAGCACTCATGTCTGGATTCCACTGGGCCCCAGAGGTAGAGTTCTATCTGTGGTCCATCTCATGGAAGTCAGCTTGCTTTCAAAGAAGACCCAGAAATGCAACACGAAAGCCTCAACATTTCTAATTCTCAGAACCATTCCTTCCTCTCTAGCTCCTCTGAAAAGGTGTCTCTAGTCCTTCCTTCACTTCTCCATCTTTGCCCAATGCGCTCTGCGTCCTCACCAGTCTTCAGCTCTCCCTTTCCACTGCTTTCTGGTTATTCGCCTACAAACATCTTCAGATGTCAATCTGAAAGAAAGTCAACTGGTTCCCTTTCACAGACAAGTCTGTTGCAAAATCTGTCCACGCTTAGTGGCCCGGCACTTCCTGGCCAGCCCGTCCTCAATCCCTCGCACCCCGCTTTGAATCTGAATATCCCCAGGAACTCGCAAAGGCCACCCATGGGATCCCCCCTTCCCCTAGGCCCCGACCTCGGGCAGCGTGTGACAAGGATGAAGGCCCCCTTCTCTGTGTCCCCGTCCCCCCAGGCTGTGCCAGGCTTGCCAGCGGAGGCTGGTCGTTCCCTTGGCAGCTCCCTGTGCCAGCGGCAGCCACACGGCGCCCCCATACGGGGCCGACAGCGCTGCGGGCCCGGGACCCCCGCCCCTGGGTCTGTTGTGCAGCCTCGCCCGGTGTTTCTGGGGGCCTGGCCGTGGGCCCAGGCCGCCTGGCCGGTCCCTGCCCGCCGCCGGGCCTCCCTCGGGGGCACAGAGCGCCCCAGCCGGGTGCCTGGGCACGGGCCCCCAGGGGCCTCCCTTGCAGGAGGCGCGGCCGGGTCCTTGGGGCCCACGGGGGGCTCCGGGCCAGGCCCAGCCTCAGGCCTGCTCCGTCCCGGGGGTCTCCTGGGGGGTCCGGCCGAGCGCGGCCAGGAGGCCATGGGGGCCCCCGGCCCTTGCCTCGAGCACCAGCGGGGGGGGGGGGGGGCCGGGGGGCCGAGCCGCTCGTGTAGGGGCCGGTTCACGGCCAAGGGCGGGGGCCGGGCCGGGCCCGGAGGGGGGCGCCGGGGGCGGGGCGGGGGCCGCGGCTCCGGCGCCGCCCCTCCTCCCGGCCCCTTCGCGGCGCCGCGCCGTGGGGGAGGGGAGCGGGTCGGGAGCGGGCCCGGGGGCCCCTCGGCCCCGCGCCCCGGCCCGGCCCGGCCCGGCCCGGCCCGGCCCCGCGGACTCACCAGCCGAGCGGCGGCGCCTCGGGCCCGGCCCAGCTGCTCCGGACGCGGCCGCGGGAGCTCCCGAGCCAAACACCGCGAGAGCCGGGCGCGCGTCCGCCAGGCGGGGGCGCGCGCGTCCGAGGCCACGCCCCGAGCGCTCTGCGGCGGCGCCGCCCCGCCCCCGGCTGCGGGGGCGGGGGCGGGGCGGGGCGGGCCCCGGGGTGGGGGGCGGGGCCGAGCCCTGCGGCTACCGCCCCGAGCCGGGCCATCTCCGCGGCTTCTCCGGCCCCCCACGTCGGGGCAGGAGGCGGGCCGGGGGCCCGGGGGGGGGGGGGGGGGGGCAGGTGCGCGTCCCCGTGCGCGTCCCCGTGCGCGTCCCCCTCGCGCGGGGCGGGGGCGGGAGCGGAGGCTCGGCCCGGGAGAAGCGCCGCCTTGCGGGGGGGGGGGCGCAGCCCGGAGGCCGCCGGCCCTGAGTTCAGATGCGGCGCGGGACGCGTCCTTGGCCGAGTCACGGGAGCCCCGCGCCCCGCACACACTAAGAGGTGACTGGCAAGGGGAGCCCTGGGCCGCCGCGGGGTGAAGACGGAGCCGGGCACAGAAGGGGGGTCGCGGCGAGCCGGGCGGGCGCCGGAAGGACGCCGCCCCCGACCCTCGAGTGCAAAGTGGGGAAGGGCTGCGAGGAGCCGCGGGAGCCGCAGCCCGGACAGCAGGGCGGCCGGGGCCGGCTTGTCCCCGGACAGCGTGGCCAGGGCCGGCTTGTCCCCGCCCAGCGCGCCGGGCCGGGCCGGCCTGTGCCGAGGGGGGCGCGAGGAGCCGCGGGACAGCCCGGGCAGCAGGCAGCAGGGCGGCCGGGGCCGGCTTGTCCCCGCCCAGCGCGCCGGGCCGGGCCGGGCCGGGCCGGGCCAGAGACACGGCCGGGGCGCGCGGAACAGGAGCCGCTAAAGGCCCGCGCAGAGCCGCGTGCAGCTGCATGAAAGCCTCATTTGTAAACGGAGAGAAAGCGGACTCAAATCTATGAGAACACAAGGCATTCCAATTGAGAAAGGGTCACAGAACGTGAACAGGCGATCCCTAGTCACGCAGAGGTGCTCCAAGCCACTGTTTATTAGAGAAATACCCACTAAAACAGCTCGGAGGGACCACCGCACACCTATGTGACAAAAAAGGCAAATCAATGAATCAGTGCTGGAGGGACATGAATGGCGCCTGCTGGAACTGTGAACTGCTGCAGCCTTTCTGGAGAGCAATTTCAAACTATGCCTAAAAGGCCTGCCTTTGCTCCAGCAATACCACTACAAGGTCTATATTCCAAAATAATCATAAAGAGGGGGGAAAGATCCACCCGTACAAAAACTATTTATAGCAGCCTGTTTGGTCCTAAGAGATCAGAACCACAGAACCTTTATTATGACATCCTTTAAGACCCAGCCCAGGGGACACTTCTTCCAAGAAGTCTTTCCTAATAACCCCAGATTTGAATGCTATCTCTCTCTGAAAATCAAACTGTAAGTCAGGATTTGGGAGAGGGAGCCTCTGGTAAGAATGGACAGTGGCCAGTGAGAGTCCTGGCATGAGAGGATAGCCATGGCACTGTGTTCAGTCCTTTATATTTATTTATCTGTATAAACGTTGTTGAACAGAGATTTCAATAGTCATTGGGAAATATTTCACAAACGAAATGAAGATACGATACAACAGAGAAACTGTTCGTTGTTGGTTATTTATGTCAATATGCCACTTCGGAGATTCATTTGAATTTGACACCATTGTTGTAAAATGATGGGTTGACAGAGAGAAGAGAAACAGTTGGGTACATAAATTCATCTTAGCCAATAGCCAAGTAGGCGGGGAAGGATGGAGAATAGATTAAGGGAAACAGTAGTTAGAGCCAAAATAAGATTTTTAAAGAGAGAAGAGGTTAAAAGGAATAAGTATAATCAAATAAGATGGAGAGAAATACAAAATTAACAATCATAACTCTGAATGGGTAGAATGAACTCATAAGTTATTGAATGAATTATATCCTATTTATAAGAAATGCACATGGAGCAACTAGGTGGCACAGTGGATAGAGCACCTGCCCTGGAGTCAGGAGTACCTGAGTTCAAATCCCAGCTGAGACACTTCATAATGACCTAGCTGTGTGGCCTTGGGCAAGCCACTTAACCCATTTGCCTTGCAAAAACCTTAAAAAAAAAAAAAAAAGAAATGCACATGAAAAAGAAACATACATGTAGAATTAAAACAGGGTTGGAGCAAAACCTATTAAGCTTCAGCTGAAGTTTTTAAAAAGCAGTAATGGTAATCATAATCTGAATAAGAATAAATCTGATTTTAAAAGATAGTGAAATTACATTTTATTAAAAGGTACCATTGAAAGTGAATTAATATAGATAATGAACATATATCAGTAGCACCAAATTCTTTAAAGGAAATATTGAATTACTAACAAGAGGAAATACAAAGATAATTTGTACTAGTAGGGAATTCAGTTGACTCCTCTTAGACTTTGATAAATCCAACCATAAAATAAATAAAAAAAGAAGTTAAGGACATGAATAGAATTTTAGAAAAGTGGGATGTGAGAGGCCTCTGGATGATATTGAATAGGAAGAAAAAAAGAATATCCTTATTCTCAGATGTACATGGAACCTTCTCCAAAATATGTCCTATTTTAGGAAATAAAAACCACAGAAATGCATAAAAGTAAAAATATTATATGCACCTTTTTGGAACCACAATATAATAGAAATAACAGTCAATAAAAGACTTTTTAAAGAATAGATTAAAATTAACCGAAAACTAAATAGCTTAATCCTAAAGAATGGATAAATTAAAAAACAAATCATAGACATAAGCAACAATTTCATTAACAATGACAACACAGCAGTATCATATCAAATTTGCTTTTATAATGAATATAGAAAGAAAAGAATGTGGAACAAAGACTAAAATAAAATTGAATTTTTAGATAACTGCCTGTTCATTTCCTTTGAGTATCCATTATTGTGGAATGGTTCTTATTCATGTAAATTTGAATCCTAGAAATGACTTTTATAATATATTTCCTACAGAAGTTTGCAGAAGTTAAATAATTTTCTATAGATTGGAACACTTGATCCCATTTGAACAGATTATTTTAGTGTTGTAGGGCAATATCTTAACACTTTGTGATGGTATTTTGTAACAACATCAACTGATATCCCTCTTTTATGCTCTAGATCTGGCCTGGTAAGGATGACTTCATCACTCCCATTATTTCTATTTCTCTTCAGAACTCTCACTGTTGTTATTTCTAATCCCAGAAGCTGCAGCTTTAATGGAGGATTTACTAGACACAAAAGCAACCAACCAAAGCTTGGCCATGGGGGACAGGTCATTTCATGGACCCTCTGCTTTCGTCACTACTGTGTTTTCCATAGTTAGTAAGTAATGAGTCACAGAAACAATCAGCTTCATCCTTGGACTGATCCCAGAGATTATCAGCATAATTGCATGCATTGCATCTTAAGCCTGGAATTTGTTTGAGTCTAAACATAAATGGAAGGAGGAATTTGAAGGAATTCCCAGAGATCTACTGGAAATAGTTCATTGGGAAGCACTCAAACTTAATCCACTATTCAGAGCACAAATCAGAACATGGATAGCGAAGGTTGCTGAGTCAGTGTGGAAAGCTGAGAGATTCTGAAGAGAAACAGTTCCAAGTCCTTCAAAGGGGATAGAATAAAGGATGGAAGTGAAGATGGGAGTAGGAGTGATACTTCCCCCCCAAGGGTTATAAAGGATTACCTTATCTTTATGAAGACTGAAAAGTAAGAGAAGAGACCAGGTTATAATGGAGCCGCATCCAAGATCTCTGTGTCCTGGAGTCCACCAACAGTTAGGTTTGTCCAAGTTACTTTGATTCTAAAGTCAAGAATTCTTTGGAGATAATTTCAGGTAAATATACTGCCCTATTTCTCTCTTCCTGGCCTAGCCAATTCCTTTTCCTGTGTCTGAGTTGGTAGCCCAGGAAACTAATCAAAAAATAGAATCTGAGGGTGGAAGAAACTTGGAAGAAACTACATGGACCTTGTCCCAAAAAAAAGAACCAGAGAGGAAACAGGTGGGTTAGTTTTACAAGCTGGTGAACAGGAGATATGGACACAAAGACCACAGGTCTACATGTCTCCTTTTGATTAAAAACAGATGCTATGAGGCAGCTAGGTGGCGCAATGGATAGAGAACCAGCCCTGGAGTCAGGAGGACCTGAGTTCAAATTCTGTTTCAGACACTTAATAATTGCCCAGCTGTGTGGCCTTGGGCAAGTCACTTAACCTCATTGTGTTAAATTTAAAAAAAATTTATAAACTGATGCGATCCCCCCTCTCCTCAGGTTTCATGCTTAGACCATCTTTTCACTACTCTGTCTCAACTAAGGGATTTGTTCTTTCTTTTCATCATTGTCTTTTAGACCTCTCTCATATACTTATTTTTATTTTCATTATGGGAGTATAAGATCATATTTTAGAGTTTTAAGTTTGATGGAGAAATTATCTTGTCCAATCCTCTTATTTTGTTCTCTTCACATACAATTTGAAATCTCAGGGAGGTTAAGTAGGATTACTCAAGATTAAAAAATAAATGGTATGACCAGGATTTACAATCATGTTCTTTGATTTTTCTTCCACTATGTAACATTCTGTCTTATCCCCTACTGCGAGTGAAGTGGTGATAAATGTTTAACAACTACTTCTGTAACAAGGTGGTACACAAGTTTTATCTGCATTCTTGGGTACCCATTCCTATTAAAAACACTAGAAAGTATAGAACTAAACGGAGCTTCCTTAAAATGATAAGCATATCTATCTAAAACCAATAGCAAGCATTACATGTAATGGGGATAAGCTAGAAGCATTCCCAATAAGATCAGGGATAATTATCACCACTATTATTCAATTTTGTATTAGAAATATTGGCTTCAGCAATAAGACAAGAAAGAGAAATTAAAGAATTTAGAATAGGGAACAAGGAAACAAAACTCACTCTTTGCAGATGATATGATGATACACTTAGAGAACACTAGAAAATCATCTAAAAATTACTTGAAGCAATAGACAACTTTAATAAAGTTTCATGATATAAAATAGATCCACATAACTCCACAACATTTCTATATCTTACCAACAAAGTCCAACAACAAGAGATAGAAAGAATATTTAAAGTAATTATGGATAATATAAAATAATGGGAAATTTACTATCCAAGACAAAACCAGAAACCATATAAAACACTTTTCAGACAAAGTCAGATTTAAACAATTGGAAAACTGTCAATTTGTTCTTGGGTAGGCTGAACTAATACAATAAAAATGACAATTCTACCTAAATTAAATTATTTATCCAATACCCTACTAATCAAACTACCAAAAAATTATTTTACAGAACTAGAAAAATAGTAACAAAATTCATTTGGAGGAACAGAAGGCCAAGAATATCAAGGGAATTAATGAAAAAAATGCAAAGGAAGGTGGCTTAGCTGTACCACATCTAAAATTATATTTTAAAGTAGTAGTCATCAAAACTGCTTGGTATTGGTTAAGAAATAGAGAAATGGATCAGTGGAATACATTAGGTACAAAAGAAGCAATGGTAAATAACTTTAGTGATCCACTCTTTGATGAGCCCAAACACTAGCTTCTGAAATAAGAACTCATATTTGACAAAACCTACTGGGCAAACTGGAAAACAGTATGTCAGAAACTGGCCATGGATCTACATCTCACAACCTATACCAAGATAAAGTTTCAATAGGTACAAGATTTAAACATAAAGGGTGATACCATAAGCCAATTAGGAGAACAAAGAATAGTCTATTTGTCAGATCTAAGGAATGGAAAGTTTATGACCAAACAAGAGATAGAGAGCATTATAAATTACAAAATAAATAATTTCAACTACATCAAATTTTAAAAGTTTTACACAAATAAAACCAATGCAACCAAAATTAGAAGGAATGCAGAAAACTGGAAAACAATTTTCACACTTGTGTTTTTTATAAAGGACTCATTTATAAAATACACAGAAAACTGAGTCAAATTTATTAGAATATTCCAATTGCTAAATGATCAAAGGATATGAACGGGCAGTTTTCAGATGAAAAAATTTAAGCTATTTATAGTCATATGAAAAAAGTTTAACACTATTGATTAGACAAATGCAAATCATTGATTAGAGAAATCTAAATTAAATGATCCAACTTTTCTGGAGAGCAATTTAGAACTATGCCCAAAGGGTAATAAAACTGTACAAACCCTTTGATCCCAAAATACCACTATGAGGCTATATCCCAAAGAAATTATAAAAAAGGAGAAAAGACATATTTGTACAAAAATATTTTAGCACATCTTTTTGTAGAGTCAAAGAATTGGAAATTGAGGGGATGCCCATCAATTGGGGAATGACTAAACAAGTTACGTTATATGAATATGATGGCGTACTATTTGTTCTGTAAGAAATCATGCCATACCAATAAAACTACCAAAAATTTATTTTATTGAGTCAGAAAAAAATAATTAGAATTCATATGGAGGAACAAAAGGCCAAGAATATCAAGGCAATTATTTTTAAAAAATGCAAAGGAAGGTGATCTAGCCATACCAGATCTAAATATTATATTATAAAGCATCAGTCAGCAAAACTCTATGGTACTCGCTAAGAAAAAGAGTGGTGGATTAGTGAAATAGATTAGGTGCTAAAGAAACAGAAGCAAATGACTATAGTAATCTGTTGTTGGATAAATCGAAGAATGATTCCAGCTTCTGAGATAAAAACTTCTCCCATAAAAACTGCTAGGAAAACTAGAAGATAGAATGGCAGAAACAAATTGTAGACCAACATCTCACACCCTATACACCAAGATAAAGTTGAAATGGGTACAGGATTTAGACATAAAAAGTGACATCATAAGTCAATTAGAAAAAGGAATAGTTTACGTGTCAGATTTATGGAAAGGGGAGCAGTTTATGATCAAAGAAAAGATGGAGAATTTCATAAAATGAAAAATGGATAATTTTAATTGTATTAAATTGAAAAGTTTTTGGACGAAAAAAAAAACCAGTGCAACCAAGCTTAAAAGTAAGGCAGTATGTTGGGAAACAATTTCTAAAATATATAAAAAATTGAGTCAAATTGATAAGAACACAAGTCACTCCCCTGATAAATGGTCAAAGGATGTGAAAAGGCAATTCTCAGATGAAGAAATTAAAGCTATCTATAATCATATGAAAAAATGCTTTAGATCATTATTGATTATAGAAATGCAAATTAAAGGTACCCTTCACACCTATCAGATTAGCCATTATGACTTAAAAAGAAAATGATCAATGTTGGAGGAGAAAACTGGGACACTAATGCATTGTTGGTAGAATTGTGAAGTGATTCAACCTTTCTAGAGAACAATTTGGAATTATGCCCAAAGGTCAATAAAAGTGGGCATACCCTTTGATCCCACAATATCATTCCTAGGTCTATAGCCCAAAGAGATCATGAAAAAGGGTAAAAAAAAAACCCATGTACAAAAATATTTATAGCACCTTTTTTCTTTTTAGCAAAGAATTAGAAGTTGAGGGGATGTCAATTAATGAATGACTGAACAAATTGTGGTATATGAATGTAATATGAACACTACTGTTCTATAAGAAATCATGAAGGACTTCAGAATAGCCTGGAAAGGGGGCAGCTAGGTGGCACAGTGGATAGAGCACTGGCCCTGGACTCAGGAGTACCTGAGTTCAAATCCAGTCTCAGACATTTAATAATTACCTAGCTGTGTGGCCTTGGACAAGCCACTTAACCCCATTTACCTTTCAAAAAAAAATCTAAAAAAATAAAGTAAAAGTAAAAAAATAAATAAAAAATAAAAAATAGAATAGCCTGGAAAGACTTGTATGACACTAACAACAACTTTCAGAGCTGATCAACTATGATGGACTTGTTCATTTCAGCAATTCAGCAAGATAATTCTGAAAGACTTGTAATGAAAAATACCATTCATATCCAGAGAAGGAACTGTGGAGTTTAAATGCAGACCAAAACCTACTATCTTTAATTTTTTAAAGTTGTCTTATGTATTATGTCTTTTTTTTCTCTCTAATTTTTTCTTCCTGTTTGGATTTGTTTCTTCGCAACATATGCTGTTCCCATGGACTATTTGTGCCCAACCCGTGGTAGAGCCTTCTGAAGCCATATTGGTCTGATCAGTTTTTGTCTAAATCATAGTGATGTCATTTTGGTCTTCTTCAGTATCAAAGAACAAGAACTAATTTGGAAATATGTTTAGCATGGTTATACACATAGACTTTATATTATATTGCTTTCTGTCAGGGAGGTGGGGGGGAGGGAATGGAAGAAGGGAGAGAAATGTAAAACTCAAAACTTTGCAAAAAATGATTGTTGGAAACTACCATTGCATGTACTTGGAAAAATAAATAAATAAAATATTTTTAATAAGCATGGCAAGTAATCATGATCTCAAACTGAAGCTAAAATTGATTTAATCCAAAGAAAAAAATAGGAAACCATTCTATGTCTCACTTATTTTCCCATATTATTATAAACCATTTTATTTTTTTCCATAGTAATTAAAATGGTTTTTATTAAGATATCTTAACAAAATGGCACACCTTGCTCAAGGTGGAGAGAGGAGTTATAAACTATTTTAAATAACAGTATAGGGGCGGCTAGGTGGCGTAGTGGATAAAGCACCGGCCTTGGAGTCAGGAGTACCTGGGTTCAAATCCAGTCTCAGACACTTAATAATTACCTAGCTGTGTAGCCTTGGGGAAGCCACTTAACCCCATTTGCCTTGCAAAAACCTAAAATAAATAAACAAACAAACAAATAAATAAATGAGTAAATGAATGAACGAACAAACAAATAAATAAATAACAGTATAAAAGACTAAGAAAATAACTGCCAAAGCAGTCATAGAAACTCTATGAAAATAAATATGAAACCATTTTAATAAAAATAAACTCAGATGTAAATAATTTAAGTCATTTTTATAAGAAGGAAAAAATAAATAAAAATGACAGTTTTACCTAAATAATCTATTTATTCAATGTCATTGCATTTAAATTACTAATAAATTATCTTAGGGAATAGGAAAAACAATAATAAAGTTTATTTGGAAGATCAAAAGGTCAGAAACATCAAAGAAAACAGTAGTAAAAGATGTAAAAGAAGCATAGTATAAACACTTTAAATTACAAGGTAAAGACATTGTTGAAATGGAAAATGGAAAATTTATTTGATTTTAAATTAAAATTTTCTAGTATAAATAAGATCTATGTAACTATAGATTACATAGAGGGAATGAAGAAAATTGGAGAAAAACCTTTCATAGACAATCTCTCAGAGGGTATGTGATTGGGTTGGATACTGATTGCTGTGATCAGTTGGTTGATTTAGAAAAATATGGAAAGTCTTGGACTTATGAAGGAAGATGCTATTTACCTTCAGAGAAATAGATGAAAAGTGGAAGTGAGTATAGTAGTCATATGTGTCTGAGTGGTATAGATTGTATGTTTATAGATACCTATGCATCTGTAGACACACACACACACACACACACACACACACACACACACACACACACACAGAAACACACCTATCCACGGTTAATTGTAGCTTTCCTTAAAGCAGTAGAGGAAGGGAAGTCAGGGGAAACTAAAGGAAAAAGTGCACAGTAGAGAGCAAAAGAAAACCTACATGGAAGCAAAGAAAAACCTAGGAGTTTTTGAAAACAATGTGTAGTAATTATTATAAAAGTTTTCTTGAAATGGAAATTTAATGTCTTATGTTGGAACCTCTATGATATTCTGCTGTATAAAATGGCAATATTTATTTTTTCTTTTCTTGTTCTGAATTTGAATTTCTTGTTTTGAAATAAATTTTAAAATTTACCAAAAAAAAAAGAAAAGAAACCATAGATCACTTTCAGAAAAAACAATTCTGAATATAAATCCCCAGAAACACCATAACCAAAATGCAGAGCTTCCAGGTCAATGAGAAAAATACTGTGAGTAGCCACAAAGAAACAATTCAGATACCAAGAAGCGTCGCTTAGGATCACACACAATTTCTAGCAACCAAAATTAAAAACAAGAGAGCTTGGAATTTGAAACAAAGAATATGATCTAACAGCCAAGAGTAATTTACCCAACAAAACTAGAAATAAATATATGGGGGGGGGGGGGAGAATGACCTTGAGTAAAAGGACTTCTAATCATTTCTAATAAAGAGACCATAACTGCTGAGGACTTTTGTAGTTCAAACCCAATGAAGAGAAAGAATAAAAATGAAACAAGGATGAATTAGCCTAAGGGAATAACAAAAAAATACAGGATGAACTGCTTATCTTCAAATATGGGGAGATATATGGGTCTTCTCTGATTTCTCTCAGGGCTCAAAGAAGGAATCAAATGAGAAAAGATGAGTGTGGTTCTTGATCTTAAGGAAAGGATGGAAAGAGAGGAAAAGGAATGCACTAAGGAAAAGGATGAAAAGAAGGGTCTGGAAATATGATCTCACATAATGAGGGGATGCAAGTAGATAACAATACAAACAAGAAGGAGGATGTGGGTAGAAACATCTGATGCTTGTGCCACACAAAGCATAGAAAAAGAAATATTTTGGGGGGATATTTTGGCAGTTTTTCCCCCCAAGATTAATCATACATTGTGTGTAATGGGTTTTGCTTTTCTTGTCTTCTCAGTGGGGGTGGGGAGAAAGTGGATCTTGACTGAAATAAATGTGGATGCTCATGGACGATCTTCTGTGAAAGTCTGTCTCTTTGAGGAAAAAGGGGAAGTAAAGTCCAGGAGGTGGGAAAGTGGGGAAAGCCAGAAGGAGGCTTTTAGTCACAGTGCCATCCAGGTCCCCACAGCTTAATAATAATAATAACAGAAGTCCCAGCAGCTAGATAGCAAGCCAGCAAGGAAGATCCTAATCCTAAACAAAGTCTGAATCCTGAAAACACCAGGGTAAAAGACAGGTCTAGGTTGGGAACAATCCTCTGTTAAGTCAGAACCTGGATAGGAGGGGAAAAAAAAATCTCTCTGCAAAGGCAACGTCTGAACTGCATAGGGAACATCTTGCTAACAACCAGCCAGGGATCAGACCCAGCCCCAGCAAAAATAAGCTTGGATCTATACTCCATATACCCCAGGAGCAGAATTAAAACTACAAATATGAACAAAAAAGGTAAAAGAGCATTCACTTATAGAAAACTTCTTTAAAGAAAAGATGACAGCAATGCTATGTCTGAAGAAAGCAGTGAAAAATCACTCACGGGAAGTATCATAACAGTCTATAAAATGGATTCAAATACATACAAAAGCTCATCAGGGAGCTTTAAAAAAGAATTTAAAGACCAAAGAAGATAGGAAGAGGAAAAATGGAAAAAAAGAAATGAAAGTCATGCAGGAAAATTGTGAAAAGTTGACCAAAGAAATCAACTCCACTAAAAGTAACAATAAGCAACTGGAAAAGAAAACACAGAGGCTAACTGAAGAAAATACAATCCCCAAAATAAGAATTGAACAATTAGAAACCAATGAATCTACAAGACTACAAGATTCCATCAAACAAAATAAAAAGGTTGAAAAAAATTGAAGAAAATGTAAAGAACCTTTTAAGGGAAAATGGAAAAGATTCAGGAGAGACAATCTATGAGTCATCAAACTACCAGAAAGTCTGGACCAAGAAAAGATCCTGGAAAACACCATGCAGGAAATTATAAGGGAACACTGCCCAAATCTTCTAGAATAAGATAACAATATAACCATTGAAAGAATCCAAAGAACTCCTCCAGAAAGAGACCCCCAGAATAAAAACTCCAAAGTCTGTAATAGCCAAATTCCAGCACCCTCAAATAAAGGAGAGAACAGCAAAAAGAAAACAATTCAAATATAAAGGGAACACAATCAGACTAACACAGGACCTATCAGCCTCAACACTGAAGGATTGGAAGACCTGGAATAACATATCAGAGAACAAAGGACCTGGGACTGCAACCCAGAATATACTACCCTGCAAAATTCAGCATATACTGTCAGGGGGAAAAGCTGGATGTTAGTGAAATAGAAGACTTTCAGAATTTCCTGACACAAAGACCAGAACTGATCAGAGAATTCAATCTCCAAACATGACTGAAGAATTGCATTAAAAAAAGATAAATGAAAAGGGGATTGGGGCGGCTAGGTAGCATAGTGGATAAAGCACCGGCCTTGGAGTCAGGAGTACCTGGGTTCAAATCTAGTCTCAGACTTAATTAATTACCTAGCTGTGTGGCCTTGGGCAAGCCACTTAACACCGTTTGCCTTTCAAAAAAACTAAAAAAAAAGGGGGGGATTAAAAAAACAAAACTATT
The DNA here is from genome assembly GCF_037893015.1 of Macrotis lagotis. NCBI lineage: Eukaryota > Metazoa > Chordata > Mammalia > Peramelemorphia > Peramelidae > Macrotis > Macrotis lagotis. The sequence continues at coordinate 698,919,192 of NC_133666.1, forward strand.
TTAAACAAATGTTGGTCGACTATCAAATTGCATGTAACCCTAGAAGGGAAGATATAACCCCTCTAATTCTTTAGAATTTTACTTTCCTAAAGATAATTAGAGGGTAGAATATAATTGAAGAGAATAAACCTAAAGGATGTAGGTAGAATTGGGTCTTGTCTCTCAATTGAAGAGGTCCAAGATGACATCACTATGTTTGAGACAAAAAGCCCTGAAGAAAAAGCAGGGGTGTGCACTTTAAACTTAAGTGTCTCATTATACTTTGACTCACAAATCACAAAGTGCTAAGCACCTTGTCTGAGGACATCATAAGCTGTGAGAACCTGAGACAGTGCCTCTGTTACTTACAATCATTTGTAAAGATCTCAGGCGAGATCTCCAGAGCATCCCAGTACTTAGAGATCTTCAAGATTCTCTCAGTTAATTAGATCAAGGGGTAGGTACAAATACAGAAAAGTAGTAGGATATAAAATAAACCCATATAAATCATCAGCATTTCTACATTTGAACAACAAAGCCCAAGAATAAGAGATAGAAAGAAAAAATCCATTTAAAATAACTGTAGACATCATTAAATACTTGGTAATCTACCTCTCAAGACAAACCCAGAAACTGTATGAACACAATTATAAATTTCTCCTCACCCAAATAAAGTCAGATCTAAATAATTGGAAAAATGTCAAATGTTCATGGATAGGTAGAGGTAATACAATTCTACCCAAATTAAATTACTCATTCAATACCATACCAAACTACCAAATAATTACCAAGCCAGAAAAAATAGTAACCAAATTCATCTGAAATAATAAAAGGGCAAGAAGAGCAGGGAACTGATGAAAAAAAAACGTAAAGGAAGATGGCCTAGCTCTACTAGATCCCAAACTATCCTATAAAGCCGCAGTCATTACAACTGCCTGGTACTTCTTCAGAAACAGAGTCATGGATCAGTGGATTAGGACAGGTTCAAAAGAAACTGCAGTAAATGACTACAGCAACGTACTATCTGACAAACCCAAAGACATCAGCTTCTGGGATAAGAACTTACTATTGGACAAAAATTGTTGGGAAAACTGGAAAATAGTATGGCAAAAACTAGGCATAGATCCACATCTCATACTCTATACTAAAATAAGGTCAAAGTGGGTACAAGATTTAGACATAGTGATACCATAGATAAATTAATAAACCAAAAAATACTCTATCTTATCTATAGGTAAGGGATACATTTACAAGTAAACAAGAATTAGAACACATAATAAACTGCAAAGTGAATGATTTTTGCCTCTATTAAATTAGAAAGTTTTTTTCACTAATATAATCAATGATGCCAAAATTAGAAGAAAAAGCAGAAAGCTGGGAAACAATCTTCACAACCAGGAGTTCTGATAAAGGTCTCATTTCTAAAATAGAGAATTGCATCAAATTTATAAGACCATAAGCCATTCCCCAACTGATAAATGGTCAAAGGATATTATTACTAGACAGTTTTCAAGTGAAATTAAAACCATATATAATCATTTTTAAAAAAGCTCCAACATGCTATTGATTAGAGAAATGCAAATTTAAACAACAATGAGGTATCATCTCATACCTATTAGATTAACCCAGCTGAGAAAAAGGGAAGATGATCAATGTTGGAGAGGTTGTGGGAAGATTGGGATATTGATGCATTACTGGTGGAGTTGTAAATGGATCCAACCTTTCTGTAGAGCAATATGGAACTATGTCCAAAGAGCAATAAAAATTGTTCATACGCTTTGACCCAGCAATTTCAATTTTAGGACTATGTCCAGTTCCAAAATATTCATAGCGGCTCTTTTTATTGTGGCAAAAAATTAGAAATTGAGTGGATGTCCATGAATTGGGGAATGGCTAAACAAGTTATGGTACATGAATAATATGGGATATTATTGTTCTATAAGAAACCATAAATGGTCAGACTCTAGAGAAACATGGAATGACTTACAGAGTCTGATGCTGAATGAAAGGAGTACAGCCAAGAAAACAATGTATGGAAATCAAGTAAATGTCCTTCATTTGGGGAATGGCTTAGTAAACTGTGATATACGTATGTCATGGAACACTATTGTTCTATTAAAACCAGGAGGGATGGGAATTCAGGGAAGCCTGGAGGGATTTGCATGAATTTATGCTGAGTGAGATGAGCAGAACCAGAAAAACACTGTACACCCTAACAGCAACATGGGGGCGATGATCCACCTTGAAGGACTTGTTCATTCCCTCAGTGCAACACTCAAGGACAACATGGGGCTGTCTGCAATGAAGAATATCATCTGTACCCAGATAAAGAACCATGGAGTTTGAACAAAGACCAAGGATTATTTCCTTTAATTTAGAAAAAAAAACCTGCTATCTTATTGTCTGATCTTGCTATCTCTTATACTTTATGTTTCTTCTTTAAGGATGTGATTTCTCTCTCATCACACTCAATTTGGATCAGCGTTACCATGGAAACAATGTAAAGACTGACAAATTGCTTTCTGTGGGGGTGGGGGAGGGAAGTAAGACTGGGGGGAAAATTTAAAACTCAAAATAAATAAAATCTTTAATAAAAAAAAAAACCAAGAGAACAATGTACACATCAACAACATTATGAAATGAACAACCTTGATTGATGGAAGCAGTTCCTCTAGACAATCTAAAGAGCTATGACAATTGTATTTGACTGGTTATGGACTATATTATCCCCAACTTTAGGAAGGAAAAGCAAAACAATACAACAAAACACACAGAAAAAAAAACCCCTCTGAATCTGATGAATACTTTTTCAAAATTATCTCTTATGTATCTCTTTCCCTTAATCCTATTTCCTCATGCCAAAAATTACTTATTTGTAAATAATTTAACAAAATACATATGAAGAAAATGTAAAATGCCAATCTGACTATTCCCTGATGAGGGGAGCGGGGTGGGAAGGGAGGATGAAGGGAAATTTTGCAATTTGGAAATATGCATGTACAAATGGATGAAAATAATTAAATAAACTTAAAAAAATAAAGGTGGTCTGACCATACAAGATCTCAGCCTTTATTATAGAGTTGTAATTATCTAAGCAATCTGGTACTATCTAAGAATTATTGTAGTGAATCAGGGGAATAGAGTACCCATTACAATATAGTAAATAGCCACACAATCTAGAATATGATAAAGTCAAAGATTCAAGCTTTTGGAACAAAAACTCATTCTTTGACAAAAAAAAAATTGCAAGGAAAACAGAAAAACAGTATGGTAGAAATTAGGTATAAATCAACATCTATAGACCAAGAAAAGGTCAAAATGGGTTTACAATTTAGACATAAAAGGTCATACTATAAGCAAATGAGATGAGCATGGAATTGTCTATTTGCCAGATCTTTAGATAAGGGAGGAATTCAGAAGGAAAGACAATATTAGTTCATTGGTTGTTGTGCTTTGTTTCCAAAGAGGAGCAATTTGGCATCACTATGCTAAAGTCATTATGGTATTTCCGACTGTGACTGATCAGACCAATATGAGATCAGAATGCTTTACCACAGGTTGGGCACCCATAGTCCATACGAACAGCTGGGGAGGATTCTCTCAACTGGTGCCCCTCACATTTCCTTTGAGCTATTCAGTTCTGCTTCACTCATAGAGCACACTCTTTGATGAGAATATACAAGGCTGGGCGGTCCTATGTCACAAAACCAATTCCAAAGTTTTTCAAAGAAACTTTGAGTTTCCAATATAGTGCTTTTTTTCTAATCACTGTGAGATCTTGCCCTATGTGAGTTCTTTATAAAATAGTCTTTTTGGCAAGAGTACCTTTGGCATTCAACCAACATGGCTAATAATCCACTGAAATTGAATTCTCTATAGTATAGTTTGAATGCTTGGCAATTAAGTTTGAGAAAGGACCTCAGTGTCTGGTATCTTATCCTGCCAAGTGATCTTCAGAATCTTTCTAAGACATTTTAAATTGAAATGATTCAGTTTCCTGGCATGACACTGATATATTCTCGTTTTAGCAGGCATAAAACAATAAGGTCAGCACAACAGTTCTATAGATCTTCAGTTGAGTAGTCAGTTTAATACTTTTTCTCTACCACTTTCCTTCAGAGCTTTTCAAACACTGAGATAGTTGGCAATGTGTGTGCCAACCTTATTAACAATGTATGCCTCCCTGGAAAGTATATTGCCAAAGTGAACTTATTCACATTATTCAAAACTTCTCCATTTGCTGTAATCAAAGGAAGTGCTATGTTTTCTTGATATTAATTGTAAGGTCAAAATTAGCACAAGTAGCAGAAAAGTGCTTTATATTTTGTTACATCTCAGCTTCAAGCTCTCAGCTTCAGAAGCTTGAGTGCACAATCATGTGCAAATAGCAAGGCATCCATCAACATTCCGTCCCTCTTTGGTTCTGAGTTATAACCTTTTTTTTTTTTAGGGTTTTTTTTTTTTTTTTACAAGGCAGTGGGGTTAAGTGTCTTGCCCAAGGCCACACTAGGTAATTATTAAATGTCTGAGGCCGGATTTGAACTCAGGTACTCCTGACTCCAGGACCGGTGCTCTATCCACTGCGCCACCTAGCGGCCCTGGTTATAACCTTTTTAAGTTGAAGAATTGACCAACAGTGACCTTGATGTCACATTTGTCTTTATCAAAGCCATTTGACATGACTGAAAATACCATGCTAAAAAGCATGAGAGGAACACAACCTTGTGTCACTCCATTAGTGACTGAGAAAACATGAGAGCATCCTCTAGTGTCCAGAACTCAAACAAATATGCCCAGCATTAAAAAAATCAAAAAGCTTTTGCAGAAATAAAACCAATGCAATCAAAATCAAAAGAAAAGCAGAAAACTGGGGGGGGGGGAATTTTTACAACAAATATTTTTGATAAAGGCTTCATTTCTCAAATTTGTAAAACCACAAACTATACCCCAGTTGATCAATGGTTAAATCTATGGATAGGCAGCTTTCAGATAAAGAAATCAAAGATATCTGTAGTCATATGGAAGAAAAATGCTCTAAATCATTATTGATTAGAGAAATTCAAATTAAAATGTCTATTAGATTGAATAATTTCACAAAAAATGATAAATATTGTTAGTGATTTAGAAAAACTGGGAAACTAATGCACTATTAGTGAAGTGACTCAACTATTTATTAGTGTAGTGACCCAACTGACTCAACCATTTTGAAGAGGAATTTGGAACTATTCCCAAAAGTGCTATAAAAGTGCATACCCTTTGATCCAGCAACAACACTACTAAATCTAGATCCTTAAGGCAAGAATGTTAGCTAGATTAGTTTGATTGCTTCTAGGAAAATGCCACGCCACCATCAACAGTCCCTATGCTCCCACCATGAAAAACACTGATAAAGTTGAAGAAAAATGTTATGAAGACCTGGAGACACATCATCAATGCACCAAAAGAGGGCAAGCATGCTAGAGTAGGCTCAGATTACTAGACATGGCAGGCAATCCTTCCAAGGAATGGAAACAGCAACAGCAATGGTCACCTTCTACTGAAGATTTGTGCATCTCATGAACTTCTCGTCACAGACACTAACTTCTGTTTACCTAAATGCAATAAAACTTCCTGGGTGCACCCTGGTAGCAAACATTGGCATCTGTTAGACTATATGATTTTAAGGAAAAGAGACAGGCAGGATGCGAGAGCGACAAAGGCAATGTGTGGTACAGAGTGCTGCAATGATCACAGGCTCATCCTTTCTAAGCTAAATATTCATATTCAACCAAAGTAGCAGCCCCAAGGTAAAATGATAATAGAAGAATTAATGTCAAGAGATAAGTGTCTCTTTGAAGAGGTACAGTTTTTTGCTAATTTGGAGGGAAAACTGATCCAACACACAGGCCACACAGTTGATTGTGCCTCAATGCAGCCTCTGAAACTGCGATGCAACAAAGTATGGATTGATTCTCTTCTGCTTGTGCTCATTTTGTTCTAACAATTAACACCAAGAAAACACAGGTGCTCCATCAGCCAGGACCCCACCATCCACATGTGGAACCATTGATTACTGTAAATGGAGAAGTTTTGAGTCCTGCGGACAAGTTCACTTATCTTGGCAGTGTCCTTTCCAAGGAGACTGACACACTCATTTGCCAGAGCTAGCTCACAATTTGGGAGGCTCTAAAAGAAAGTATGGGAGAGAGGAGGTATTAGACTGACTGCCAAACTGAAGATCTACAGAGTTGTTGTATTGATCTCATTTCTGTGTGCCTGTGAAACCTGGACAGTCTACCAGTGCCAAGTTAGGAAACTGAATCACTTCCATTTAAATTGTCTTAGGAAGAGTCTGAAGATCACCTGGCAGGAAAAGATAACAGACACTGAGGTCCTTTCTGGAGCTAAACTGCTTAGCATTCCAATATCTATGGAAAGTGCAGCTATAATGGATGGGACTGTTAGAATGCTAGACATTCACTTGCCCAGAAAACTATGTTTGGAGAACTCACACAGGGCAAGTGCTCACAAGTAGGTCAGAAGAAATGATACTGAAACACCCTCAAGGACTCATTAAAGAACTTTAAAATTAATTGTACAGCTTGGGAGACACTGGTGTGGACCTGTCCAGAATACCGTGCCCTCATGAGAGAGGATGCTGCACTCTATGAGGAAGGCAGAATTGAAGCAGCTCAAAAGAAATATATGTAAGTTTAAGAGTACCAACCCTCAGTGTACACATGAACTATTTGTGCCCAAACTGTGGTAGAGCATTCCAAGTTCATATTGGTCTGAACAGCCACAGTTGGACACACTGTCATTTGTCTCAAATATGATGTCACTTTGGTTTTCTTCAATTAACGAAAGACAAGAACCAAACAACCAAAACCTTAAGACATTAAAGAAAGGGAAAAAAATGATCAATTTTTATAAAAAATGTTTATAGCAGTTTTTTGTGGTACCTAAGAATTAGATATCGAAAGGATATCTTTCAATTGGGAAATGGCAAAACAAGCTGTGGTATGACTGTGATAGCATATTATTGTCCTTATAAGAAATGACCAAGTAGGATGACATCTTTAGAAAATTATGAATATTGAAATATTTTACATGATTGCACATATAAAACCCAAATCAGATTGATTATATCTTAGGGTAAGGAGGAAAGGAGTGAGGGATAGAATATAATACTCAAAATTTAAAAAAATATTTTGTTTCAACCTGTAGCTAGGAAAAAAATAAAATGTGATTTTTAAAAAAAAGAAATGGTAAAAGAAAATCCTAAGAAGACTTTTATGACTAGAGCTAGAAAGACATGAGCAGCACCTGCAGCACAATTTTTGCTCTGAACACAATTTTTACACTTCAAAGGATAAGAGTTTGTCCTGGCATCAGGGACCCATCACTGTCATGGATCTTCAAATGCTTCAAGGAGAGGTTAGCCTAAGAAACAAAGAGGAGGAGGAGGAACAATGTTTGTTAAGAGCACTTCTCCTGGTAGTGAGTTTTGTAAGTTAAACAGGCCAAAGAAAAACTAAGGAGTCAAAGGGAAAGAAATCATACTGTTTTATTGGTATATAGAGGTCAGTGGCAGGGCAGCTAAGAGATAGAGGTCCACACTAACGATACACAAAATAAGATATATATAGTAAAACCAAATAAAGTCAGCTACAAGTCAGTTTTTAGGATTACATAAATATAATGAGTATAAACAAGTTATATAACAGTAACTATATCCAAGCCCATATAAGTTCTTTACATTCAGATTGATTATATAACCATTTCTAAGTGAATATCCAAATATGGGCCATACATCTGGATAACCATGCCTAGGGGAATACAGTACTCCATTCGGGTTCAGACATGAGTTTTCACCTCTGGCCAAGTCCAGTTTAGAGAGGCTAGCCTTACACTCCACCCCTTAGATTCCATTAGGTCATGAGCAATCAAAGGGCCTTCCTCATTGCCAGGGATGAGCAATGCATCCAAAGACCATAACAACAATATAACACACAACATCCACAAACAATAAGCAGAGATAGTAAAAGCACCTTCCAAAGGTGGGTGAGTCTGATCCACCATTCACTGAAAGGATCACCAGATAAAGCATCTATAGTGGACATCTTGGTGAGTAGTTCCAATAGCCAGAGTGACATTTTTAAGATTAAGAATATACTCACAACAATTAGTATGAATCAAAGCAAAAGTTAATGACAAATAGACAAATGCATTATAGGAAAAATCAAAGGCAAATCCCATCCATCCAGGATACAGTCAGTTTGTCCTGCCTTTGACAACACAAAGCAGGAGTAGGAGCCCTCCCAGGGTGTATCTACCACATGGATTGTCCCAAGATTTAGGAATACAAAGGCCCGTAGGTACAAGGTCACTGGTGGGATGCATATTGACCAAAAAGAAAGTACAACTTGGTCCTTCTTGATCCTTTCCTGTTAGGCACCTAACATGTAAGGTGGATGGTGGTCCTGTCACCACCCAGGGACTTTCCAACAGTCCTTGCTCAAGCACAGTTCCCCATGAGGCTACAAGAGTTACCCAAAGCTTGTCTATTTGCATTGGATCCTAGGGTCAGGATCAGCCAACCAGTGCCCTGGGCTCTAAAAAATTAGGGGATGGTAGCAAAAAGTTGTTCATGTACCCATACTGTGGGGTCAGAGAAAGGGTCCTGAGAAGCAATCTGAATATGTAATGAGACTTGAAATTTGAAGAGTTTTCACCTCCCCAGGGAATGGGCAGCTATGTTGTGGGTACTTGTTGAGTCCATAACATGGTCCATTGGTGGGACATCCACCCCTTGAGGGTATTCTTGTCATCTATGAGGCCCTGTTTCAGGAGCCCATTGTACTCTTCTATAACTCCAGCTGCTTGAGGATTATATGGCACATGATGTTTCCAAATGTCATTGGCTGTATCCCATTCCAGAAGCCCATGAAGTGAGTACCTCTATCACTTTCTATCTGTAAGGGAAAACCATAATTTGCTCTCAGGAGCTCCAGTCCTTATATGATCGGCTTTTGATCAGGAGTGATGGTGGGGTGTGCAACCAACAGATCAGTAGTTGTGTTAACAGCAGTGAATGTGTAAGTCCAGAGACCCACCTTTGATAGAGGACCTATGAAGTTGACCTGCCTTCACTGCAAGGGGCCATCACCCTGTAGAATATATCTTTGTGTCAAACGTCTCTTCTTAGGCTGCCATAGGGAACAGGTGGAATATTTGGTAGGCATGGACACTACTTTCATATAAGAAAGTAGGAGATTCCACACCTGGGCTATAACTCATAATTTCTACTCCAGGATGTGGGGATGGTGAGCTGTAGCATAGAATACCTCTACTTCATTGTTATGTTCCATGTTCCAAAGATCTTTCCACACAGCCTGATCCCACAAGGGTTTAGATATAACCAGTCACTGCTTCACATACCAGAAAGATATTCACAGGGTCAGATCCCGACACAATGCCCAACCGTCAGTATAGCTGGTGACTGGAAAGGATTCATTCATGGCCCACCATTTGCAGTTGTCCTAGGCCAGTTTCCCACCATATGGTCTCAGCTGCAGGGTGGAATATAACTGCTAACCAGACTACAGGAGTACCAGAGCTTGACCTGTTGGTGTATCAGGCTTCCAAGGGTACTGAGCCAATGCCCATCTTATAAGGGCTTGGCTCCATGTCCTCCACCATCATAGGTTGTGGGGCTGTTCTGTCGTCAATATACATGACAGAGTCCAAGATATTTTGTAATTCCTGGGCCAGGGGGCTGCTGCTCAGCTTTCCACATCGTTGCAGATGAGCCCCCCCCCCCATTTTGCCAGTGCAGTTAACTGAGTGACACCACTGTGGAGCTACGATCTAATCCCACACTCATTCTGTGATGAGCTATGTGCTCTGCACAATCCCAGGGTTGGTACCTGTTTTCGCTTCTGTTTCAGGGAGAGCAGCATATACAACCATCAACTGCTTTTCAATGAATATGTAGTATTCCCTAGCCACAAGTCAGGTCTGTGACCAGAACTCAATGGGCCAGCACAGGTGTTCTGTTCTCTGCCACAAGCCCCAATTGAAGCCATGAGTGACATGTACATCCAGTTCACAGGGTTGGGACATATCAATAGTTGTCAGCAGCTGGGTTTGTTGTATGCCTCACTTAGCAGCCTCAAAGGGCATCTGTTCCTGGTCCCTCCACTCCCATGGGGTGCCCTCTTTTGTAAGTCTGTATAAAGGGTACAGGACCTGGGACAGATGGGGCATAAAAGCCTACCATTACCCAAGCAAACCCACAAACTCCTGCAATCTCTTTATGATTGAGGGGACTGGGAATACTTGCACCTTGTCAATCAGTTTCTGGCATCACTTTGGTCTTACCCAACTAGACAACTGCCAAGGACCTAACCAATAACCTTGGACCTTGGCTTTGCCACAACTCATCTGCATTTTGTTAGATGGGCTAAAGCAGGAGTGGCCTTTGAGAGGTCTGCAAGAGAATCACTAGTTAATAACACACCATCAATGCAATGAAACATTACCATCAATTTGCCAAATTCCTGGTGATTAAGTTATAACACAAAATAGGGTTGTGCATATACCCTTGAGGTAATACAGTGACAGTTCATTGCTTCCCTGTCCATGTGAAGGCAAACTGGTCTTGACTCTTGAGAGCAAAGTCTATAGAGAAGGCATTTGGCAAGTCTAAATCATTTATCTGAATAATATATATATATATATATATATATATATATATATATATATATATATATATATAATTCCCAAACACTGTGACAATTGGTCCAAAGATCTGGATGGACTACTGAATGAAGTGGAGGTGTAACCTTGTTCAATTCCCTGCAATCTACTGTCATTTTCCAGGAACCATCAGGCTTCCTTCTCAGCCAACTGGAAAGTTAAAAGGACTGGTGGCAGAGTGGATGACAATCACCTTTTCCAACTCGTGTATGGTGCTTGTATTTTGATGGGGCCTCCAGTAACTTGTATTGCTGAGTGTTGCTGATTTGGCATGGTGAGGGAAGCACCAAAGGAGAGTGTTGGGCATGACCCCTCAACACAGCCTTTACCACATGTATGCAGAGTAGAAATTTACCAGTAGTGGTTTGTAATCATAAACCTCACAACTTAAGGGTAGGAGATAAATACACAGTATACTCTTGGGGGAAGAGGCAACCAGTCAACAGCCAAATGAACATTTGTTGCCTTGACCAATATGCTCTTTCCCCCACAGCCAACAATTTCTACCAAGGGTCCCTCAACCTCCTCTGGGTTGCCTATAGCAGAGTACATTCAGCCCTGGTTTCAACCAAAACTAGTATCTTCTACAGAATTGTGGGAGATCAGTGAATAGGTAATTCCACATGAGGCCTCCAGTCTCCTGTGACCCCCTCCCATAGGGGTCACCAAAACTGGGGGAGTCCCCCAGCCACCAAACATTAGCTCCTCCTCACTGCCAGCAGATTCTGCTTTATTCTTCAGGAAATCCTCAAAGTGCAAGGCCCTAACATTACCTTTGACATCCTCTGCCAGTGAGGGCGTGTGGTTTGTGTTTCCCTCCTTGCTGGAGGAAGGTTAACTAATGCTCTGGGCACAGCTGGCACCACAGTTCTAGCAGCAGCTTGTTACTTTTCCCATCTAGTCTGCTCCTGCCTCCATGAGATCTGCCTACATATGGGTGTGAATGATACCCACCAAGCCTTTGCCCCCCCCAATGCACTTGGAGTAGCTGTCCCCCCCCCCCCCCCAGGACATACCCTTGTCCTCTCATCACTTTAGCCTCACCCAGATCAGCAATCATCTGGGTAAGGCCCAATATTGGCTGATTCACATAAAAGATATGAATAGTAAGTAGGGAGCTAAAAAGGGTCATGGGGTGGTCATCAGGACAAGGTCTCACTATTAGGATAAAGCTTCTTCATCTGGTCTGTTGGCCTGCAAAGTATAAATTGCACTTTCATGCCATCTTCTGGAACATTTGCTGAAATTCAGCCCAAGTTTGCCATTAACCTGGTTCAGAGATTACCAGCATTGGACCACACTGCCCTATCCTACATCCACAACCCACTCCAGCCAGGAATGATTGCTTGGACTACTGTCTGTGTTCTTAGCCTGTCTGAGCCTTGGGTGCATTGTCCTGCCAGTGAGATTCCTTCCATCCCCAGATCCTCCAGTCACATTACACAACTAGGTAAGGGCTCTACAAGCTTCTACATAAACTCAAACCCCTGCTCCAGGAATTCAGCCTGTGTATGAGGGGTCATGATGTTATGGACCATCATCTGAGATGGGGGCAAGGGAACATATTCCTGTGCCCAAGAATATTGGGATTTAATCTTTTGGGTGATAAATTACCCTCTCATTGTCCTCATCAGAGTTACTCAAAATAACTGACTTGGACTGGAACTCTGCAGCAAGGATTGCTTTCCTTTCCTTCCTGGTCCACTCCCAGCTCATCTTTTTCCACTTCCCCAAATCTAGTTTGTTCCAAGGACTCTTCTGTATCTCCCAGAGGGCTGCCAAAAACCAGTCCATTGACCCAGTGGCCACCTAAGTGCTTCTCTGTGTTATCAGAGAGAGACCCCAGTACCCTCTCCAAGGAGATAGGGCTTCCAAACTCAGAGTCCCAATCTTGGAGTGGCACCCAGACTAACAAAATGGTAGCCACCAGGTGCCACATATTGATATCTGGCCATTTCCCTATTCCACTCTCAGTTTCCATAATGGCCTGAGCTGACCCATCCTGCCCACTATGCCAATTTTATGTCAGGAATTCTTTGCCTGGCAGCAGGTTCTGAGTCACAGAACAAAGAAAAATTAGGGAGCCAAAGGGGAAAAAGTCATCCCATTTGTTCGATATATAGTAGTTAGTGGCAGGGCATCTAAGAGATACAGGTCTAGGGTAACTGCATACAGATAGCCATCTATCTATCCATCCATCTATCTATCTATCTATCTATCTATCTATCTATCTATAAATAATTAGGTTTTAGGGTTACATAAGCATCCTAAGTATAAACAGGATATATGAGTAGCTACATCCAGACCCAAATAAGGATTTTGTATCTAGCTCACTATGACTAAAGGAATACAGCCACATTACACCTGGGTTAAAATCTGGGCTTTTATTTCTAACCAAATCTTGCCTCATGTGTTCTTCCTACAAAAAACAAAGTCCATCTCGTGTAACTTAAAGGAAGTTTATGTTTTATACTGTATAGTGAGCCATCTGACTGGATGTGAATGCCATGTATGGGTTTGGGTGTGAATTCCCTTAGCCTTGGTCTGTGGGAGGACTAGCGGATTTGAGAATATGTGGATTTGTGTGAAGACTCATTCCTCTCCTCGCTATATCTCCCTGCCACTATTGCTACAAAAATAAATGATATGAATATCTTCCCCTCAGCTCTCCAGCCTTTCTTTGGTCTGTTGGAATCCAGAAACCTGCTGTTAGGAGAAAAGCCTTGGCCATCCATGTGCTATCTCTGTGAAAGTTTAGTGTTTCATGCCTCTCTGTACTGCACTTGGGATGATAAAATCAATCTCACTATCCTGTGTCTGGTGAGAATGTAATATTATCAATTCCCAGACACTGAATTCAGGAGGGGAGGACTTTTTGTGGGTAGTGACTCTCCCTCCAATTGCTCCTCTACCAAACTAATACACACAATTTGTAAACAACAGACTAACAGCTTGATCTAGGGAAGATTGAGGATGGGGAGGCTCTGGAATGGAGCTATTGGGGAATGACAAAGGGAAGTCTGAGTCTGGGAGACAAAATCCACTCTGGGATTTGGTAGTTGAACTACTGAAAATAGTTGAGGCAGGGAAGCAGATTTGGATAAGAGGAGCAGATGGAGAGTCTGAGAGACAAGTCATTCTAACAAAGGTTCATGGCAGGGAGCTCAGGGACTCTAAATCGAGAGATGGGACTCAGGTGAACACTGAGCCTTGGAAAGGATAACTGGATCCTGAGGTCTAACTAGGAGCTAGCTAAAGGAGGACTCCAGGGACCCTGAGGTAGGTTTGGAAAATGAAGATAGAGTCATATGACTAGGATGTGATAGGGAAGAAGAGCCACAAGTTCAGATAAAGGGAGCCAGGAAAGAACTTTGATAACTGTAAAAACATAGGGTTCTTGAGGAGAGAAGGAAGGACTCTTGATCACCAAAGGAGCTGGGTCTGAAGGCAGGACAAATGAATGTCTAACCAAAAGGTGGGGACAAAGATAGGAAGGTTGAAATCAAGGCTCCTTGATTCCTATAGGCAAAATCTGAACTTTGGGAAAGTGACACAAAGGAACAACTGAGAATGGTGATCCAAGAAGTCTGGGAAGTGACTGGGAGTCTGGCAAAGAAATAGGGATGAGGCGGGGCGGCTAGGTGGCACAGTGGATAGAGCACTGGCCTTGGAGTCAGGAGTACCTGAGTTCAAATCCAGCCTCAGACACTTAATAATTGCCTAGCCATGTGGCCTTGGGCAAGCCACTTAATCCTTTTGCCTTGCAAAAAAAAAACCCTTAAAAAAAAAAAAGATAGGGATGAGGAGCTTTCTAGCTGGTAGACTGGAGAGAGGGCTTCTCCAGGCAGAGCTGGAGGACTCTCCCCATTAGGTCACATGAATTGAGTGGTTGGTTCTTGTCCTTCATTATTGAAGAATAAAATAACATCATATTTGAGACAAGTTACAGCGTGTCTGGCTCTGGCTGATCAGATCAATACAAGTTTCAGATGCTCACCACAAAGGTCAATAGTCCATGTGAATACGGGGAGATTACTCTAAACTTACATATGTCATGTTTGCTTTGAGCTACTTCAATTCTGCCTTGCTCATAGAATGCAGCACCCTCACTGAGCTTGTCATAAGTCAGATGAGTAGAATCTGACCCAATGGCAAGGACAGCCAGCAGAAGCCAGGAAACATTGGGGTCTCTGTCTCAGACCTACCTGGGATATACATGCACAGAGCTGGCTTCCAGGAGGCAGAGAGGTCTTAGTGTCAAAAGGAGAAAGGAAAATAATTTGAACTCCAGGGAAGGCTCCTACTTCCAGCCAGCCCCTCTGGGAGACTCTTCATAATCCGAGGAGCACCACCCTGTGCAGCCCTGAAGTCCCCAAGATCCTCCAACCACATCCACAGCCAGACTCAAGAACCCTGACTGCCTCTCCTCCCTGAGTCAGACCCTCCTTTACTTGGAATGATTATTCCACTGAAATGATGATTCCTTCTGCCTAAACTCCAGCCCAGGAAGTTAGGTGGCACAGTGGATAAAGCACTGATCTTTGAGTCAGAAGGACTGGAGTTCAAATCCAATTTCAGACACTTGATATTTATTTAGCTGTGTGACCTTAGGCCAGTCACTTAACCAGAAGCCATATCCAGTTGCCCTGATTCCTATCTGGCCACTGGCCCAAGAGAAGAAAGGAAGGCTGTTGACTCACAAAGCCCCACTCCCCCTACTCAAATCCAGGTCACATGCAGTCATGATATGACCCTCTGATATCATGGTCTTCTTTGAGAATGAAGGACAAACATCAAGCTCTACCCCCCAACTATAAGCTCCTCCCCAGGGCTCAAATTTCACCTTGGTCCCAGCCCACCAGTTTAGTCAACTCTCAGATCTCCCCCTCTCCAGGGCCTCTACCACCTTCCTCCTCAGATTCACCTCCTCCTCCTCCTGAGCAGAAAGACTGTCAAGCTAAAACTGCAGCACCAGCCTAACTGAAAGAAATGGAGCCTCTACTTTGAGGAACTGGCAGCAAATGGCTCTTGGGAAAACTGAAGGTCAGATACAACTTGTACATGTAAACCAGGTTGGAGTGTACTAAGTTGTTCCCAGTCAGATGTGCTGGACCTTCTACAAGCAGACCAGAGATTAAGGCAAAATACACAAGAAACTGGACATTGAGGTGATATGACAAGGAACTGTAAGAATAAGAATGAGAGCTATTTGGATTTGAATTGCTTTATCCTACTCTGAATGCAATCAGTCTAAAATGTCCCAAGTGACAGTTAGATGAAGTGCTTTTTCTATGTAAGAAAATTCAAAAATTCATTGAACAGAATTGATGTGATTTTGATCCAAAATTTCAATCTATCACATTGTTCTGATGCAGTAAGGGAAAACACCTCCAAGTAAAATGTCTTCCACATTGATTACATTCTTAAGATTTCTCTCCAGTGTGGCTTCTCTGATGTTCAGTAAGAAGGTATCTCCGTGTAAAAGCCTTTCCACAATGATTGCATTCATAAGGTTTCTTTCCAATGTGAATGCTCTGATGTTCAGTAAGACGAGACCTTCGAGAAAAAGCCTTTTCACATTGATTGCATTCATAAGGTTTCTCTCCAGTGTGGCTTCTCTGATGTGAAGTAAGAAGGTACCTCTGTGTAAAAGCCTTTCCACATTGATCACATTCATAAGGTTTCTCTCCAGTGTGGCTTCTCTGATGTGCAGTAAGACTAAATTTCCATGTAAAAACCTTACCACATTGATTACATTCATAAGGTTTCTCTCCAGTGTGGTTGTTCTGATGTGCAGTGAAATGGGCCTTCCGAGTAAATGTCTTTCCACATTGTTTGCATTCATAAGGTTTCTCTCCAATGTGGATGCTCTGATGTTCAGTAAGGTTGGATTTCTGTCTAAAAGTCTTTCCACAGTGAGTACATTCATAGGGTTTTTTCCCAGTGTGGATGCTGTGATGTTTAATAAGATTGGTCTTCTGTGTAAAAGCCTTTCCACATTGATTACATTCATAAGATTTCTCTCCAATATGGATTCTCTGATGTGCAGTAAGACTACCTTTCCATGTAAAAACCTTTCCACACTGATTACACTCATAAGGTTTCTCTCCAGTGTGGATTCTCTGATGTACAGTAAGACTACCCTTCAATGTAAAAACCTTTCCACACTGATTACATTCATAAGGTCTCTCTCCAGTGTGGATTCTCTGATGTGAAATAAGAAGGTACCTCTGAGAAAAAGTCTTTCCACATTCATTACATTCATAAGGCTTTTCTTTCTTTTGGGTTTTTTCAGGTGTAGCACAGAATTCTTTCCATGTAAAGTTGCAGGGATTCTCATTTATGACTCTTTGCTTGTGAGTTTCTTTCACAGAAAGGTGTAGCTTCTCAGTAGTCTCCTTCATTTCAAGTCTGATTCCGTCTTCTAAAAGAAACAAACAATAAAAGAAGCACTCATACACTATACACACACACACACACACACACACACGCATATATATACATTTATATCCCATTCCCACCACTGGTAGAACCTAAACGTATTTATTTTTTATTGCCCTAGATAAAGAAAAGTCTTCAAACTTTCATGGAAATAACTATACCAATTTGAATGCTTCTAGTTCAAATCCCGAGGATGATTTAATTTACAAAGAGCAGGACATGCAATCACATGGGACCCTCATAAAAAATGTATTCCTAAAGGGGGGCCAGCTCAGGCAGTGAATGCACAATGGCCTTCTGACTTGATCCAATTCCCAGCAGTTGTGACTAGTTCACAAGTATGGTGAATGGGCATGTTCAGGTCACACTATTTCACATATCTCCACTTTCAACCTTTGCATTTCCCTTTCACTGTCTGTATTTTCAATTCTTTCTTCATAGATACAATGACTTTTGGTACACAGATAATCATTTCAATTTATTTTGAATACAAATTATTTCATGATCCATGTTACCTGTAAGTACAATGTAATTTCCTAGTAATCACTTTCAATCTTACTTTTTTCTTTTGCGGCATCTGACGTCATATGCAGAATACCAACACTGGTTTTTTTTTGTATTTACCTGAAGCATAAGAGATTTGTTCTGACCCATTACTTTTATGGAATAGTCATTAATTCCTTCTTTTTAAAAAAAGATCTTTATATGGCACTGCTTCCTAAAATAAAATTAAAATCCTTCTAAAACACATGATTTAAAAAAGTATGTTTCCTATATCTGAAAATATGTGTCTCATGGAAGAATTCAAGTTAATCCTCCTTTTGTAAGGAAGGTGACAGCATGCTTCACAATTAGTCTTCTTGCCATTCTTCCCACTTAGAGGTTCACATATTCCCTGAAGGACTGGTCCAAAGGATATGAGCTAAAAATTTATCCATGGCAGCTTAAGCAGTAACTATTTGTCTAATTTGGTTGCAAATATATTTATCCTCTGAAACAAAAAGTATGTTTCAACCTTAATGGCTATGTTTCTATAATGATACAAAATTATCTTGAACAGCAATGCACTGCTTTTGAGAATTATATAATGATTATATCAGATTGTAGGGTGTGTTCAAGGAAGACTAATATCTTGGTATGAGGGTTATTGAGTACTTTTCAGGGCTGCTTTCCCCCTTTTATGTCCACCTGAGCCACCTCTCACCTGTGGCTCCAAGAAGCTATAGCATGTATAGTGGCCACTCCAGGAAACCATTTAGGCAGGCAGACTAAACCTGGTTGAGGGTAACTGAAGGAGTCTCAAACTCATTGGTGAGCAGTGGAAGGTGTCTACCCCAAGCATGTGAAGTCTTCCACTGGTGGAATAGGCAGAAGAGAACAATAGTTCCAATGGCCATGAAGGCAGCTGAAGCAGGTGCTTTGGAATGCTTAGAGGTTGGTTAGACATCGAAGACACCAAGGTCATCCACTGCATCTAGTCATCACCAGCTTTCTTCACTTTATCTTGCTATGCTGGATCAGGATGATGTAGGAAGAGAGACTGAGGCAGTTGACATTGTGCAGCTCTACCTCATTTAAATCCAGTTTACACATGCAATAAAACATATCACTAGTAACCATTCCTCAAAGTCCTATGGCGACAGCCTGGTGATGAAGCAGCAGGTGCAGATACACTGGGAGCTGTAGTCACATCCCGGCACTCAGGCGGCCCAGGTCATAGGGTCATTTCCCCAATGAAAGCAGAAATGAGTTTCAGCAGTCCCCTGAATGCTTGAGCAGTCCTAAGGATCATGCTGCTCACCTTCTGTTGTGAGGAAGGGGCTAGAAAAGGTGCCCTAAAAATTGTCTGGTTACACAACCCTGGATTGATTACTGTAGCAGGCAGGGAGCCCATTATGTGGTTGGGACACAAAAAAAAATCTAAAAGAAATTCATCAATAAAAATTCCACTCACCGCTGCTGCATGGAACTTGTGCACACTCATAGACAACACAAGGACCAATACACCTGAAAGATGAATAGTTCATAACTCAGCAGATATGGTATCCAAGTAGCAGCCCTGAGCAAAACAAGGCTGGCAAAGGAAGGGCAATTGACCAAAGTCAGAACTGGATACACATTTTTCTGAAGTGGCTGCAAGGAAGGGGAATGCCATGAAGCTGGGATAGATTTTGCAATCAAAACTAATCTAGTCAGCATTCTTGAATGTCTACCAAAAGAGTGAACATCGGGCTCATGACAATGAGATTGACACTGAAAACAACATGCCACCATCATGACAAAGTGATGAAATTTTTAAAAAATTTATGAATACCTGGAGACGCTTATCATCAATTTACCAAAAGAGGACAAGCTTATACTATTGGGTGATTTTAATGCTAGAGTAGGCTCAGATTACCAGACATGACAGGGAGTTCTTGGGAGGAATGGAGTGAAGACTTGCACATCTCATGACCTTCTCATCACAAACACTGTCTTTCATTTACCTAAATACAATAAAACTTCCTGGATGCACCCTTGCAGCCAACATTGATATCTATTAGACTATATGATTGTAAGGGGAAGAGACAGACAGGATGTGAGAATGACAAAGGCAATGTGTGGTACAGAGTGCTAACAGACTCATCCTCTCTAAGCTAAATATTCACATTCAACCAAAGTGACCTTCCCAAGGTAAAAGGAATACTAGAAGAATTAATGTCAAGACATTAGAGTGTCTCTCTGAGGGGGAACAGTTTGTTGCCAACTTGGAGGGAAAACAGAGCCAACACTCAGTTGGCCAATATGGAGCAAAAAAAGAGTGCGCAGATTTCAGAGATCTGGTACACAAGACTACATTTGCTCATTGAGGCCAGAGCATTCCCAAAATCCAAGATTGGTTGATGAAAATGATAGGGAAATACAGAAGCTGCTAAATGAAAAATGAGAACTCCATAGGGCTTACCAGAAAGATAGTACATCCATTTCTAAGAAGGCAACATTTCATTCCATCAAAGTAAAGTCCAAGTGAAGCTTAGAGAGATGCAGGACTCTTGGCTCAGTAAGAAGACAGATGAATTTCAGTTTTATGCAGACAGTAACAAATCAAAATGCTTTTAAGGTGCCCTGAAAGCTATTTATTGGCCAAAGACATATGGTGTACCTCAGGGACTTGGTCCAAGAGAGGTGGGTTGAACACTCCCATAGTGTTCTTAACAGATCATCATCAATTAATGCAGAAGCCACTGACTGTTTACCTCAAGTTGAAGTCAGTCAACCCCTAGCTGAAGTTCCAAATGAAGATGAGGTTTTTGAATGCCATTAGGCTCCTTTCAAGTGGCAAAGCACCTGATGCTGCTTCTATTCCAGCAGAGATCTACAAGGTGGGTGGGTGGGGTTTTTTCCAGGTTATATGGCATGAAGGTGTTATCCCCCAAGAATTCAAGGATGCCTCTCTTGTCCATCTCTAAAAACATAAAGAGAATAGACTGTCCTGTGACAATCATAGGGTATTTCTCTTTTAGTCATTTTTGAGAAGATTCACCAAAGTCCATCTCAATAGGTTGATCCTTCACCCAGATGATGGTCACATCCTTGAGAGCCAGTGTAATTTCAGAAAGCCTCCAGGAACAGTCAATATGGTGTTTGCTGTCCAACAGTTCCAGGCAAAATGCCAGGAACAGAACAGAGGTCTTTATACAACACTTGTAGAACTGATTAAGGTCTTTGATACTGTCAGTTTGAGGGCTTATGGAAAATTATGTCAAAATTTGGTTGTCCTGAAAAGTTCATCAGTATTGTACATCAATTCTATGACAACATGCTTGCCTGGGTTCTGGATAATGGACAATGTACTCGAGATTTACCACTCACCAATGGAGTGAAACAAGGATGTGTCCTTGTTCCCATGCTTTATAGGGTGATGTTTTCAGCCATGTTATCAAACACCTTTACTGAAGATAAACACGGCCTCAAGGTCAGCTATCATACTGATGCTAAATTCTTCAACTTGAAAAGACTAGAAGCCAAGACCAAAGTGGAGGGAGTGTTGGTGTATGATCTTCTGTTTACAGATTATTGTGCACTCAGTGCAATCCCTGAAGCTGAGAAGCAACAAAATAAGGATGATTCTCTGGTGCTTGTGCTAATTTTGTCTAACAGTTAACACCAAGAAAATTCTGGTGCTCCATCAACCAGGACCACAGCGTCCATATGCAGAATCATTGATTAAAGCAAATGGAGAAGGTTTGAGTACTGTGGACAAGTTCACTTACCTTGGCAGTGTCCTTTCCAAGGACAAACGTATTGCCAGAGCTAGCTGAGCATTTGAGAAGCTCCGAAAGAAAGTGTGGGAGAGAAGAGGTATTAGATAAATACCAAATGAAGACTCATGCTGACCTCATTACTATATGCCTGTGAAACCTGAACTGTCTACCAGCACCATATCAGTAAACTGAATTGCTTTCATTTAAATTGTCTTAGGGAAATTCTCAAGATCACCTGGAGGGAGAAAATACCAGACACCAAGGTCCTTTCTCTACCTAAAGTGCTTAGCATTCCAAAATTATTAAATAAAGTGCAACTATGATGGGCTGGGCATGTGGTTAGAATGTTAGAAGTATGCTAGCCAAACCCCCCCCCCATTTTATGGAGAACTCAAACAGGGCAAGCGCTCACAAGAGGCAATACTATGACAACCTGAAGATCTCATTGAAGGACTTTAAAATTGATTGTACAGCATGGGAGACACTGGCACAGGACTGTATAGCATGACGTGACCTCATCAGTGAAGATGCTGCACTCTACAAGGAAGACAGAATTGAAGCAGCTGGAAGGAAACATGACAAACATAGGTGGTAGAGCAAGCTAAGCTTGTACTGGTCTGATCAGCCACAGTTGGACACATTGTAATGTTTCAAACATAGTGAAGTCATTTTTGTCATTTTGGTCTTCTTTGATAAAGGACAAAACTTCCAGCCAAGATGACGGAGAGAAGATGGGCACTGTATTAAGGTGTTCCTGGTATCCTCTCAAAAATAACATGAAAGAAACTTCTTAACAGAAACTCAATAGACAAAACCCAAAAAAAGAAGGTAGGAGAAGAACAACTACCAAAAAGGTCTGTCTTAGGGAACCGTGGGTGAACAGGGGATGGAGACCAGAGGCAGCTGGGAGAAGCCAGAGAAGTGGCCTCAGCCACAGAGGCTTAACCAACTTTAGTGGAGTCTTTAGGCTGGGGGGGGGGGGTCTGCATGCCTGGAAATTGTCCAGCTAGGTGCAGGACTTGAGCTCCCCAGTTTTAAGGAAGCATTGTTCCAAGAACAAACAGTATTCCCCCCACCCCCTCAGGCTCAGATGGACTACAGAGACTGGCTTCCTCACCCAGGGCCCAGCCCATAGTTCAAGGTCAACTCAAAAACCCTGCGGCCCCTCCTCACTTCCTCCTCACCCCCTCCCCCCACTCCCTCCAGGATTGGGAGAGGGCTTCAATCACTCCAAAGAAAGCAACCAGCACTGCCTACTGGTGGGCCCTTGGAATTACTAAATCGAGTGAACAAAGCCTCTGAGAGCTACTAGAAAAATGAAGAAAAACCAGCGAAAAGGGGGACCCATAGAGAAATACTTAGAAGAACCAGATTCTGACCCAGAGAGATCTAGTACTTCTATATGAATTGGTTTCCAGCCCAGAAAGACTTCCTGTTAGAAATCAGGAAGGAATTTAAAAATCAATTGGAAAAGTTGGGAAAAGAAACTCAAGAGAAAATTAACATGTTGCAAGAGAAAATTAACATCTCGCAACAAGAAAACAAATCCTTGGAAAATACAATTGGACAAATACAAAAAGAAAATAATTTTCTCAAAACCATACTTGGGCAAATGGAAAATTCCTTCAAAAATAGAATTGACCAATTTGAAAAGGAATTGCAAAAGGTAAACGAAGAAAATTCTTCTCTAAAAAAAAAAATGGAACCTGTGGAAACTAATGACTTCATGAGACAACAAGATTCTGTTAAATAAAAGCAAAAGACTGAAAAAAAATGGAAGAAAATGTAAAATACCTCATCAGCAAAACCAATGATGTCGAAAAATGATTGAGAAGGGACAACCTAAGAATTATGGGGCTTCCTAAAAACACTGAAGAGAAAAAAGGTCTGGACTTAATATTACAGGATTTAGTGATGGAAAACTACCCTGATATCAGGGAACCAGAGGGCAAAATAGTTATTGAAAGAATACATTAATCCATTCCAGAAAGAGATCCTAAATTGAAAACACCAAGGTATGTTGTGCCAAATTCCAGAACTATCAGATAAAAGAGAAAATCCTGCAAGCAGGCAGAAAGAAACAATTTAAATACCAAGGAGTCACAGTAAGGATTATGCAGGACCTGGCTGCATCAACATTAAGGGATGGAAGGGCCTGAAGTGAGATATTCTGAAGAGCAAGGGAGCTAGGAATGCAGCCAAGAATCCACTATCCAGCAAAGCTGAACATTCTCTTCTGGGGGAAAGACAGACATTTAACGAAAAGGGAGACTTCCAACATTTCCTGAAGAAAAGACCAGAGCTAAATAGAAAATTTGGACATCAAACAAGAAGCTCAAGAGATGCAAGAAAAAAAAGAGCAAAGGAAAAAACTCTACTCTCCAATAAGATGAAACTGGCTATATCCCTAGCTGGGAGAAAGACTCCAATAAAGGTCAAGAATCAGTGATTCTATCAACCTGACTGTTTTTGATCAAGTACAGCACAATTTTTTACATTCTCAACAATTTGCAAACTTCCAGGAAGGCTTGATATTCATGTGGAAATGGTCAAAGGCATGGAAAGGCCCTTATCATTGAACCAGAAGACTTCTCTCATTCCTAGTTGACTTTGTAATCACATCTCATTTAACCTGTACTCAACCAGACCAAGATAATACTTGAGTTTGAATTCTTGCAGCAGTAATGGAAGGCTAATGGAAAATCAAGGTCCCTAGGCATGCATAGTAGAAAGTATCATGAAAACCTCATGTCCCATCACAACCGTTCCATGAAAACAGACTCTAAAAATGCTACATTGAAATGCTGAGTCATTTTCTAATTTGAACTTAGTTTCTATTTATGTTACTCTTCTTCTGTCAGATTCTCAAAGGAAATAGCTGGCATCCTAAGTTACTCATTCAGTAGAATTCCAGTGAAAAGGTAGTCAATTTTTCCATAGAAAACAAAATTGTAACTGAAGAAATTCTAGCCTTTCAAAGGTTGTTTTGTATCTAAATAGTATTAAAAAGAAAAAAATTACCAAATTTGTAATAGTAATTAGCAATTCATTTTCACTTGTTTGAGAGTCTAAAAATAAGATGAATTTCCATTCCTGAGAGGGAGTTTGTCAAATTCAATATCCACTTTCTACCTCATAGATGTATGAGCATTTTAGCCATATTCTCTTCAAAAATCTGAATGCTACTATGGATAGGATTAGTTTATATATATATATATATATATATATATATATATATATATATATATATACACACACACACACACACACACACACACACATTATTAAAAAAACAAAATAACAACATTTGCAATGGACCTGCAAATAAATCATTTAAAAAGTAATTAGCAATTCATTTTGACTGATTTGTGAAGTTAAAAAAATCCATCCCACAGTAGGAGACTATGTCGTTAGGCAAATCAGAGGACTCCTGTTTGCCTCAGTTTTTTGTAAAATGGGCATAATAATAACACCAAACTTCTAGAGTTCTTATGAAGTTAAAGTGAGATAATACTTAAACAGTACAGGACACATAGTAGGTGCTATATAAATGCTAGCTATTACTTCTCTTTGATTTTGACTTTTTAATTCCCAGTGTTGTTCTCCTTCTTAAACCATTTTCACTCCTTGCATTCCTTTATTTCCCTATTGCCCTAAATTAATTTTCCATTTTAAAATAGTCTCTTTTCCAAGGATTAACTCTTGTTAGTAAACTGGATTCTGAACTCTGTGACAGCAGACTGTCTTTTGTCTTTCTTTGTAAACTCGTGGCTTAGCTTTGCTTCTTAGCCTTTTTATCAAAGAAGACCAAAATAACATCACTATGTTTGAGACAAATGACAGTGAGTCAAACTGTGGCTGATCAGCCCAATATGAGCTCAAAATGCTCTACCCCAGGTTGGATACACATAATCCATATTAACACCTGGGGTGCTTACTCTAAACTTACATATGTCATGTTTTCCTGGAAGTGGCAATATCATTGTCATTAGCCTGTAGTTCACTCCTTTTGGTAGGTATCCAAGAATGTTGACCAGATTAATTTTTATTGCAAAACCTTCCCCAGCTGCATGGTGTTCCCCTGAACTTCAGTAAGCTGGCTTCATTTGCCAGCCTTGTTTCACTCAGGACTGCTATTTGGATATGATACCTACTGAATTCTCTTGCAGGAGCTACTTGTCTTTCATGTGTATTTGATCTTTTATTGTCTGTGAGTTTGAAAACATTCCATGAACCAATGGTGAGTGTGATCTTTTTTGAAGAAGTTCTGGTAGATTTTTTTTTTCTTGATTCCACTGAGGGAGCCTTGCTTGCTCTGGTCATCAGATCAGGTTAGGTAAGCAGAAGATTTTTAGGGAACTGTTTCTAGCCCCTTCCTCCCATCAGGAGGTGAGCAATGGTATCCTTAAAAGGACTGTTCAATCATCCAAGGGGCTGCCGAATTTCACTGCTGCTTTCAATGGAGAAATGACCCTATGTCCCGGGTCACCTCTATACAAGTCCTAGTGTAGCTGCACCTGCTACTTTGTCACCTCCTATAATCACAGGACTTTGAGGAATGGTAAAATGGTATGGGTGATGTTTTGATGTGTGCATAAATTGGATCTAAGTGAGGTAGAGTTGCACCAATTCATCGATCTCACTCTCTCTTTCAAAGTTATCTTGATCCAGCAGCAAGACAACTGGTGATGGCTGTAGATGCATATATGACCTTGACATTTTTGGTGTCTAACCAAGCTCTAAGCACTCCCATTGTACCTGCTGCAGCTGCCTTCTTAGCCATTGAAACAAAGTGTTCTCATCTACCTATTCCACCAGTAGAAGACTTCACATACTTGGGATAGATACCCCACACATCTCACCTATGAATTTGAGACTCCCTTTCCATTCTAAAATGGTCTCTTTCCCAAGGATCAACTCTTGTTAGTAAACTGGATTCTGAACTCTGTGACAGCAGACTGTCTTTTGTCTTTCTTTGTAACCTTGTGGCTTAGCTTTGGTTCTTAGCCTTTTCATCAAAAAAGACCAAAATAACATCACTACACCTAGTTTAGTCTGCCTGCCAAAATGTGTTCCTGGGTGTGACCACTGTGCATGCTATAGCTTCTTAGAGTCACAGTGGAACTAGGTGGTACAGTGGCTAGAGCACCAAGCCTAGAGTCAGGAAGATTCTTCATTCTGAATTCAAATCTGGCTCACTAGTGTGACACTAGGCAAGTTATTTAACCTTTATTTTGGGGGGGCATAGGGTGTACTCAAGGAAGATGAGTTCTCTTATGAGGGCTGCTGAGCTCTATTCAAGGATATTTTCCACCTTTTATGTCCACATGAGCCACCTAACTCTCATGGCTTAGCCAAGTGTCTAAAGCATCAGGTACAACACAACAGCTTTTCCAAATCTTTATATTTATCAAGAACTATCTTATCCTCATCTCAAATGAATCAGATTTCTTCTCCTTCTTGATCTCCATATCAGATGAAAAGATTATTCTTCTTTTTGTTAAAGAAAATTCCTTTACATTTGCAAGTAATCTCATTCTAGCCCATCAACTGGTGTGTGTGTGTGTGTGTGTGTGTGTGTGTGTGTGTGTGTGTGTAAAACATTTTTCTGGATACATATTTCTAATTATCAGTTCTTTGTATGTAGCTAGCACCTTTTTTATTTGCTCTTTATATTTAATTTGGGTCTTTATAAGAGTCAAAGAAAAAGGAGACTCCCTGAAAACTGTCTCCCCATTTCATTGCTTGACTGAAACACATCCCGTGAAAATTAGCAATATTCTTAAAATTGTCAAAATTCAATGACTATCACTTAATTCCAATCCATTTTGACTTCTCTTCAAGCATTGACACAGCCAATCTCTCCCTTGTCTTGATATTCCTTTTTCTATTTATTCTTTCCTGGTACTATCTCTACCATATTCAAAAGGAAACTCATTCTTTCCCCCCAAGCCTCCCATCTTCTTTTAATCATAATGCTATTATCTAGTTGTCCAGACAAATGGAATGCCATGTACTATTCATCAACTCACACATGTTCCTACTCCTGACCCACATATTCAGTCTGTTGCAACATCCTATTGATTCTGCCTCTCTAACATTTATCACATAATTTCTCTCTCAATACTATTCCTTTCTTGGTTCAATTCCTAGCCTCCTTGCAGCTGAGATACTGTAAGAGCTTGCTGGTTGTTTCAGTTGTTCCCAATCTAATTATTCCTCTGCCCAGTTGTCAATTTCTTCCTCCTAAAGCTCTCACCTGATCATGTCACCATCTACTCTCCAGCCTCCATTGGTTGCCCAGCAAAAGAGCAAATGTACAATGCTATATAGGGTGTTTAAAACATTTCATCATGGCCCCCTTCATATATTCTATAATCCAGTGGAATGGACCTCCTTTATGTTCTGGGAACAGGATGTTCCACCTCTGGATTCCATGGACTTCTCTTGTCATTCCTGTTGCCTAAACTACTCTGTCTTCCCTGATGCCCCAGCCTACTTAAATTTAAGGTCTTCCCTAATTTATCTTGTCCATTTTGGACAAGTTGTGGATGCCTTCTCTGTCCCACCAGACCATGAACTCCATGGGAACAGAAATAACTATGCACCTTTTTATGTAATTGTTGCTTTGCAGGGTGTGGAATTTAGTTGTTTGTTGAATTGAAGGTCTAAGAAAAAGCACATATAGAATAACCTAGCCTCCTTTTACATTTTCAGAAGAATTCCCTGCCTTATTGAGTCATTTCACTCAATGTCTTCTTTTGGAATCACAGATTGATTTCTGGGAATGAGAGGCCATGGAGTCCAATTCCTTCATTTTATAGATGGAGAAATTGAGGCTCAGTGGTTTAGTGACTGACCCAGGAAGGCACTGCTAAGAAATAACTGAAAAAGAATTCTAAGACAGGTCTTCATGCCCCCAAATATAGCACTTGCTTCACTATAATACATAGAAGACTCTCGTAAACACAACTTTTATATACCTGCTTTCACCTGACTCACCTGGACAGCAGCTCCTCAGGCTTTCTTGTTTTGATATCCATAGAGCTTCCCTTTGCTCAGAATAAGAAATCACATCTTGTCTGGGAACTGGAAGTCCTGGGTAGGAAAATCAGTTAGGAATGAAGATGAAAGGAAATTTGAATTTTAGTTAGGGCTTGTAATGCAACTAATACAAAATAGGATGTGGTGTTTTGAAAAATGGACAAATCCTTTGCCCTTGCCCCATCCTGTCACCCATTTTAGTAGAAACTCAAGCCCCAGAATCAGGAATGTTGAAAAACCATCCTGTGGGGGAAACCCTGTTGCATGGACACTGGTAACTTGAACTTTTCTCTCTGTAAATTGATCAATGCTCCAAAGCCTTCACAGAAGGGAATGAAGATATTCCCATTGATTGCAGACTCAGTGTTATCAGGTGAAGTGTCCTTACCCAGAGAGAGCAGATTCTGGACATTCTCCAGCATGACTTCCTTGTATAACTGCTTCTGATGATGGTCTAAGAGGTTCCACTCCTCCTGGGTGAAGTCCACAGCCACATCCTTGAATGTCACCAACTCCTAGACCATCAAAAGTCATCAGATGTTGAATGGCCAGATTCTTCATAATTAGAGTCCCCCCCTCATTAATTTTAGGAGAATTGAAGCATAGAAAAGACATTTCTCCAGAGGTCATATATCCTGTATGAGAGTCCGAGTCAGCTCTAGAACCCACAGTCATTAAGAGACTGATGGAATTTTGAGAAAAGTATTTTATGTGATCAGTTGGAATAAAGCTGAGAAATGCCTTACAAATCTATTTCACCCTGTGGAATTATGGAGAAAGTCTGTGCTCTTCTGTTAGATGGTAAGTTGATTGGTAAAGGAAAAAGAGAAAGAGTGATGTGAAATTTCTTCCTTAACAGATGTGATAGGAGATGACAATATTAGTCAGAAATTTTCAGGTTCTCTAGATTTCCTCCATAAACTGAAAAAAAATCTTCACAAAATGAATGTACAGCAGCGAAAGTAAAGGGTTAAAGTTCTAGGACTATAACTTGAGAGAACTTAGAGAAAACAGTAGGGGCTGGAGGTTTGGCCTAAATGAAGTATAAACACCCCATTGAATCAATAAAGAAAAAGTCTTAAGGGGAGGCTAGGTGGCACAGTGGATAGAGCACCGGCCCTGGAGTCAGGAGAATCTGAGTTCAAATCCAGCCTCAGACACTTAATAATTACCTAGCTGTGTGGCCTTGGGCAAGCCACTTAACCCCATTGCCTTGCCAAAAAACCTAAAAAATAAAAAAGAATCTGGATATGATGTTATAAGAAATTATCAAGGAAAACTGTCCCCAAGTCCTAGACAAAGATGATAAAGAAGGAAAAAAAGCATTTACCAATCACCACCTGAAAAAAGTTCATAGGAAGGAAATCTACAAAAATGTCAGAGTCAACTTTCAAAGTTCCCAGGTTAAAGAGAAGATATTTTAAGCAAAAAAAGAAAAAGAAAATATTAAATACAGTGGAAAAAAATCAGAATTTACAAGTCCTAGCAGATTCTATACTAATAGATCATAGTTCTTAGAATATTATTATTTCAAAGAGCATTGCATCCAAGAATAATTTCTCTAGTAAAGCTGAGTATAATCCTAAATGTGTAAAAAATGGATATTTGATAAACTGAAAGACTTTCAAATATTTTTAACAGAAAGACCAAAACTCAATGAAAAAATATAAGGAAATCATTAAAGATGATTTATAAAGCACTGATTAAGATCAACTGTTTACTTATTATAGAAGAAAATGTCATTAATATTAGCAATTATTAGTTATTCTTATTAGCAATGCATTGTTAAAAGTGTTTTCATTACTATGGTGATTTAATAAAAAGACTGTGACTGAGTTGTGTATGATGAGGTGATTCTAAAAAGATATAATTGGGTAGATAAAGTGTCAGAGGAGAAATTTTCTCATAAAAACAGGGCACGAAAGGAAGAACTAACATAACAGGTGTAGGAAAAAGAAATGCAATCTGTCCTCTCATCTGAGATGACCAGGAAACAAGATACACATCTGAAGACCTTTAGAAGACTTCTACATTTCAGGAGAGGTGAGAAAACAAAGGGATATGGTGGAGCAGGAACTTTTGGAAGGACATATATATTAAGATTATGATTAGTTGTGGACAAAATAAGAAATAAAGAGGTAAAGCTAGAAGATAAGATAACAGGATTAGAGTGAAAAGATAAGAAAGGAAATAGTGAGTAAAAATAAGATGGAGGGAAATTTACAAAAAAATAAGTGTAACTTTGAAGGGAAAAGGGATGAACTCACCCACAAAATGGAAACAGAAAGTGAATGAATTAAAAATCAGTATCCAGCTATATATTTTTGCAAGAAACACATTTAAAAATGAAATACAAGGGCGGCTAGGTGGCACAGTGGATAAAGCACTGGCCCTGGAGTCAGGAGTACCTGGGTTCAAATCCGGTCTCAGACACTTAATAATTACCTAGCTGTGTAGCCTTGGGCAAGCCACTTAACCCCATTTGCCTTGCAAAAACCTAAAAAAAAAAATGAGATACATAAAGCAGTGGTAGCAATTATGATCTCAGGTACAAAGTACCATATATAATGAAGCAAGATGAATACTGAACCTATATAAACTAAATAGTATAGCATCTAAATTTTACAAAGAACAGCTAAATGAAGAGGAGATAAATAGTAGTATTTTAATAGTGGGTGAGTTTAACTTTCCTCTCTCTGAATTAGAAAAATCCAAAAAAAAATTAAGTAAAAAGTTAAAGAAATAAAAGGAATTTTAGATAAACTGCATATATCAGGAAAGAAGTGAATGGACATAGAAAAAAATACCTTCTACCTCAAAGGTTTCTGGTACCTTTACAAATACTGACCACATATTAATGAAAAAGAAATTGATAGTTGCAAGCAGAAAAATTAAAAGTGTCCTTTTTATACTGGAAGGCAATAAAAATTCTATTTGGCAAGGGACAAAGGAAACATTAAAAAATGATGTTTCTCCTTTATTATTGAAGAAGATTCTGATATCAGAGAAGTGATTCCATGACATGCATGTGATTTGAATTTGAGTGAGGGGATTGCTTTATTACATCACCTGCCTCACTTTCTCCTCCAAAGTCATCTGGATTCAGTGGCCAGTGTGTGGCAGGTATTCCTGCTTTTATGCTCATGGGAATACTTCATGGTTGATCTTTTTATTGCTTGAGTGATGCTCTGACTTTAAAGTATCAGCTAGGATGCCAGAGAGATGAGATTTCATGGTTCATGGTGAGCCTGCCCTGAACATTACAGGACTTCACCACACATCTCTAAGTTACAAGTATATCTTTTTGTTTCAAGTACTTACATTACATTAGAACATGATGGGATAATCTTCCTCTAAAACAAAAGTCACCCCTTTAGGTTGTCTTATGGAATTAGAAAAGGCTTGGTCTTCAGTAAGAAAAATCTCGTAAAATTTTGTAGCAAAGTTTTGCCTCAGTATAATCTGGAGTATCAGGGAAAATGGCCTATTAATGGGACACTAATATATAATACCATCTTCCAACTGGATCTGTTCTACCACAACACAGGCAAGTTGACAGAACTCTATTATCTCCAGCTTTTATGACCCTTGCCCAGAAGCAAGATCTGCAGCAGAATTGCAAAGTATTCCTGACTAAATTTGTTCTGGAAATAAGGAGTAGGTAAACCTCACCATTCAATATTCTGGATTCCTCTATGTCAGCAAGGTCCCAATCCCAGCTGCTCTTCCTATACCAAAGTTGAGCAATCTGTATCAGGACACTCAGGAGCTTTTGAAAACTATCCACACTTCTGTTCATCCCAAACCAGGTGTGGGACTCTCTTTTTATCTCCACCTAAGACTGCTCCTTCCCAGGTTTCTGTAAGTCTGGACTCTACTAACCTTATTAGGAATTTCGTCCCCTCAATTAAATCTGACCTCTCTGGAATGAAACTGATCCCCAAGGGGTTACCTGTAAGGGGGAGTCATCAAGTTTCAAGTCCCTTTATCACTGTATGACCTTGCACAAGTCAAAGAAACACTTGACTAATATTTGGAAGAATCCATTAAGGTTATTGAAGAGTTAAGAAACTAGCCCTACAATTTGAGCTTTCTGAGGGAGATATAAACATTCTAATACCCACTTGCTGTATAGATGAGGAGAATATCATTGAGAGTGATACTTGCAGGAAAACATTATGCTACTATCATCAGTGCCTATGCTCCTACCATGGGAAACCCTGGTGATGTTAAAGAAAAAACTTATGAAGACCTAGAAAACCTTATCATCAATGTACCAAAAGAGGATAAGATTATAATTCTTTTTTTTGTTGTTTTTTAGTTTTAGTTTTTGCAAGGCAATGAGATTAAACGGCTTGCCCAAGGCCACATAGCTAGGTAATTATTAAGTGTCTGAGGCCAAATTTGAACTCAGGTACTCCTGACTCCAAGGCCAGTGCTCTATCCACTGCACCACCTAGCTGCCCCAAGATTATAATTCTGAGTGATTTGAACACTAGAGTAGGCTCAGACTACCAGACATGGCAGGGAGTCCTTAGGAAGAATGGAGATGGAAACAACAGCAATATTCACCTCCTACTGAAAACTTGTGAATCTCATGACCTCACCACAAACACAGTCTTACATTTACCTAAACATAAAATTTCCTGGATGCTCCCTTGCAGAAAACATTGGTATCTAATAGACTATGTGGTTATAAGAAGAAGAGACAAACAGAATGTGAGAGTGACAAAGGCAATGTGTGGTGCAGAGTGCTGCATTGATCACAGACTCATCCTTTCCAAGCTAAATATTCATATTCAACTAAAGCAGCCACCCCAAGGCAAAATGACTACCAGAAGAAATAATGTAAAGAAATTAGAGCATCTCTTTGAGAGGGAACAGTTTGTTGTTCACTTGGAGGCGGAGCCAACACATACTTGGCAACAGTGGAGCAGAAAAAGAGTGGGCAGCTTTCAGAGATTTGGTGTACAGGACTGCATTTGTTCATCTGGGTCAGAATACTTGCAAACATCAAGACAAGTTTGATGGAAATGATAGAGAAACATAGAAACTGCTAAATCAAAAAAGATAATTAAACAGGGTTTACCAGTAAGATAGTTCATCATTTCTAAGAAGGTAGCATTTAATTTCATCAAAAGTTAAGTACGAGCAAAATTTAGAGGGATGTAGGATTACTGGCTCAATAAGAAGGCAGATGAAATTCAGTTTTATGCAGATAGTAACAATCCAAAGTGCTTTTATAATGCTTGGTAGGGTATATATGGATCAAAGACATATGGTGCATCCCAACTACACAGTGCTGATGAAATCATATTAATTAATGACAGAGACATGATCCTAGATAGATTGAACACTTCCATAGTGTTCTTAACAGACCATAAGCAATCAATGCAGAAGCCACTGACTATTTACCTCAAGCTGAAGTCAATTTGTCCTTAACTGAAGTTCCAATTGAAGAAGAAATTTTTGAATGCCACATCACCAATGTGGCAAAGCACCTGGTGCTGATTCTATTCCAGCTGAGATTTACAAGGTGTGGGGTCCATTGCCCATCCAAAAGCAGACTGAAATTTTCCAGGTTATAATGGCATGCAGAGTTTATCCCACAAGAATTCAAGGATGCCTCCATCATCCTTTTCTATAAAGGTAAAGGGAATAGATTATCCTGTGACAATCAGGGGGGTGTTTCTTTTTCAGTCATTTCTGGTAAGATACTTGGCAGTGTCTTTCTCAATAGGCTGATCCTTCACCTGGAAGATATTGTGGCTTCAGAAAGGGAAGAGGAACAGTCAAAATGTTTGCTGCCTGACACCTCCAGGAAGAAGAATGCCAGGAGCTGAACAGAGACATGTACACAATGTCTGGAGATCTGACCAAGGCCTTTGGTACTGTCAGTCATGAAGGCTTATGGAGAATTATATCAAAATTTGGTTGCCTGGAGAAGTTCATTAGTATTTTATATCAATTTCATGATGGCGTGATTGACTGAGTTCTGGATAGTGGATGATGCTCTTGAGATTTCCCAGTCAACAGAGTGCTGCACAGACTCATACTTTCCTAGCTAAATGTTCATATTCTACTGAAGTGGCAGCCCCATGGTAAAATGACTACAAGAAGAAATTAATGTAAAGAGATTACAGTACCTCTCTGAGAGAGAACAGTGAAACTAGGTAAAGTCCTTGCTCCCATGCTTTTTAGCATGATGTTCTCAACCATATCATCAAACACCTTCACCTAAACAAGCACAGCATCAAGGTCAGCTACTGCACTGATGGTAAATACTTCAATTTGAAAAAGTTATAGACCAAACCAAATTTGAGGAAATATTCGTGCATGATCTCCTTTTTTGCAGATGACTGTGCACTCAATGTAGCCTCTGAAGCTGAGATGCAACAAAGTATGAATTTTCTGCTGCTTATGCTAATTTTGGCCTAACAACAACAAGAAAACACATATGCACCACCTTTGATTATAGCAAATGGAGAAGCTTTGAATACTGGGGATAAGTTCACTTACCTTGGCAGTATACTTTCCAGGGAGGTACACATTGACAATGAGGTTGATACATGCATTGCTTGAGCTAAGTCAGTATGTAGGAAGCTCCAAAACAAAGTGTGGGAGAGAAGACTGTGTATCAAATTGAAGGTCTACAGGGCTGTTGTGCTGACCTCATTGCTGTATGGCTGTGAAACCTGGACATTCTACCAGTGCCATGCCAGGAAACTGAATTGCTTCCAATTAAACTGTCTTAGGAAGATTCTGAAGATCACCTGGCAGGAGAAGATATCAAACACTGAAGTCCTTTCTGCAGCTAAACTGCCAAGTATCAAACATTACTATAGAAAGAGTACCTACAATCGGCTGGTCATATTATCAGAATGTCAATTATGTGCTTGCCAAAAAGACTATTTTTTGCTGAACTCACATAGGGCAAGCACTCACAAGGGGGGGTTAAAAGAAGTGATACCAGGATACCCTGAAGTTTTCTCTTAAGAATTTTAGAATTGATTATGCACCATGGGAGACACTGGCATAAAACCACCAAACATGGCTTGCCCTCATCAGAAAGGACA
The DNA here is from genome assembly GCF_037893015.1 of Macrotis lagotis. NCBI lineage: Eukaryota > Metazoa > Chordata > Mammalia > Peramelemorphia > Peramelidae > Macrotis > Macrotis lagotis. Next base: position 698,954,716 of record NC_133666.1, read on the forward strand.
CTGTGCTCTATGAGCGAGGTATAATCGATACAACTCAAAGCAAGTGAGAGATATATAAGTTAGAAGTAACTATCCCAGCCTGACTTGTGGTAGAACATTTTGAGCTCATATTGGTCTGATCAATCATAGTCTGACACACTATAATTTTGTCTCTAATACAGTGATGTCATTTTTTTCTTCTTCAATAATAAAAAATAAGAACCAACCAGCCAACAGATGAAGAGAAACGGATAATCTGGAATTAGGTCCAGAAGCCTGGGGATAATTTGACTCAATCATAAGTTAGTTACCCCCCTGGGGCAGGTGACCCACAGTTGAATTATGATAGAATTATCAGGATAAAGGGGATAGGGAGAGAAGGGACCATAGGATAACCTGCCTGTCAGAAGGCATATGATAGGATATTAAAAAGAAGGTGAATTATGAGAAGCTTAAAGAGATCACACAAGTTCTCAAGAAGAATCCTGCCCTTTTTCAGAATAGACTCATGGAAGCTTTGAAGAAATAAACCCACCTAGACCCTTCTTCTATTGAAGGAACTGCCATCTTTGGCATGAATTTTATTAGCCAGTCCATCCTAGACATCCAGCAGAAGCTTAAGGAATTAGATTTGGAACTCCAGACATGAGTAGCTCAGCTGTTAGAAATAACTTTTGGAGTTTTTAATAATAGAGCTCTAGCTGTGGCAGAAGAAAAATCCTCTAGAAGATTCGGCTCCTGGCAACTGCCAGGACAAACTGCCCAGATTCTAGCCACTCTGACTGATTCTTTGGGTAAGGTTCCCAACCAGGGGAATACATATTTCCAATGCAATGCTTGTAATTATTGATCACATGACATGAGTGCCCTTTCAGGAATCCTCTTGGAAAAGGGTGGATGAGGCCATGCCCATTCTTCAACAGGAGAGATCCCATGAGTTTTCTTCCAGTAATCTTCCCAGAAGGGAACCTCTGAGGCCATGCCTGATATGCAAATGGACAGAGAGCAGGTTTGCCCCCAGGGTAGACATGATGGTCCTTCTGGTGCCCTGCCTTCCAATTTCCTTAGGACAAGGATCAGTGAGTCCTCAGATTCAACCTGGTTCCCTTCATTTCAATCACTATGGCCAAATCCAGGGTAAATATAAATGTGAAAGGTAAGCAAATTAATTTTCTTATTGACCCTAAAGTCACATATTCTGTTCCATTTGGCTCAAATAAAACCCTTTAACTATAAGAACTCAGACAAGGCAAGCACCTTGGAGGTCTCTCTCCTTAAGAACTTTGGACTTAATTATAAAGGACAGGAGACACTGGCACAGGACTGCTCAGCATGGCATACCCTCATAACATTGGGTGCTGTGCACAAGCAAAGCAGAATTGAAGCAACTCAAAAGAAACATGAAATGTATAAATTTAGATGTCATTGTGGTCTTCAATATCGAAGGACAAGAACCAACCAACCATGAGGTTATGGACTTTGACAAGAGACATATTCTCTACCCTATCAGTTTGAGAACTTGTTTGAACATGCTCTTCTTATTCCTCCTTTTTGTCCTGTCCCTTCCTGAGGAGGGATCTAATGGTAAAACTGTATACTCAATTTTCTCTTCCTAAGCCTCCTATACCTCTATTTTCTCTACTTACTAGAACATCTCATATTTCCTTAGAAGAAGGGGACTTGCTTGAATCTAATGTATGGATTCAGGGAATTCCTGGGCATGTTACCTATGCTGCCCCAGTTTCTGTTTGCCTTAGGGATTTCTAATACCGTCCCTCACTGGCAACAACATTATCTCTAACCTGAGGGCTGCTGCCTCTGATTGACAAAGGTTTTAAGCATGGACTGCTAGTCCCATGTAAATCTGCATGTAATTCACCTATTCTCTCAGTTAAAAAGTTGAATGACACATTCAGCATTGTGCAAGATCTAAGGGTGGTTAATGAGGATATTGTCCCAATGGACCCCATCACTTCAAATTCCTTTACAATCCTTTCTCAAATTCTAGGGTATAGAAAATGGTTTTCCACCTTAAAGATGCTTTCTTTTGCATTCCCCTACATAAGGACTCTCAATTTATTTTTGCATTTGGATAGACAGCTCCAGAAAAATCAAATCTAAAATAGTTAACCTGGACAATGATGTTATTTCATGGTTTTAGAAGTCCTCATCTGTATGGCTAGGCCTTGGGAAAAGATATGAAGTATTTAAATCTAATTAACAGCAGCTTAATTCAGTATGTGGATGACATGTTGATCTGCAGCCCAACATGGGAGATTTGCCTGAAGGCTGTTACCTAGACCCTTAATTTCTTAGTCACTAGGTTATACAAGTCCAAATAGCCTGTCAATCTATGAAATATTTGGGTCATGAACTCACTCCCACCTCCTGTTCACTGATTTCAGAGAAAAAGAAAGCAACCCTGTTCATTCTTACCCCAGTCACTAAAAACACTGCATACCTTTTTGGGCATAGCTGGGTTTTGTTGAATCTGGATGCCTAATGTACCTCTCTTTTACTAGATTGAGGTCCTGATCGGTAAAAGCTTTTGATACTTTAAAGGTTAAAAAGACCACCTGCACCGAGGGACCCAAAATGTAGTTATGAAAGAACTTTTGGATTCTTTATTGATTTCTTCTGACAAGATCCCCTGAGAAGTTATAATGGTTCCCTGCAGTCTAATGCCTCTTTAGTACCCTCTGAGAATCTCCTTGTTGATTTCTTACAGCTTACTTAGATATCTTGCCCTGCAATCTCTCTGACCCCTGGAAAGCTGAGGTCTAGTCAGACTTATGGAATCATTTGTGCCTCTGTGGAATGTCCTTTCCTATTCTTCATGAAGAGGGGGACATCAAGAGAAATGCTACAAACTGGAAGCCCCTGGATCCATTATTTTTACCAGAGTGCTTGTCTCCCTTTAAACCTTCAGATATTTGTGCCTTTGACTATGTGATTGACCCTCTTTCATTTTACAATGTTACCTCAAATTTCTGCTTGAGAAGACAGAAATGAGGTTGCTGGGAAAGTGCCCTCTGGTATCTGAAGAAGGGAGTAGAATACCTTCTGCCTTGGTTTGAGCATATGAACCAGGAACTCTTCTTTCTAATCTTATTGCAATCATTAACCACATAGCTAACAAAACTGTACATGCTTTCTCTAACCCACAAGAATCCCTGAAATCTTTAAACAATATGGTCCTGGAGAATAGGATAATCCTAGATTATCTCTTGGTCTCCAACAGAGGTGTTTGAGTACTTACCAACACCTCCTCACCCAATAGAGTTAACATTGAATTGAGTATATCATCAAAAAAGCTGCCTGGGTGAAAGAGTTTTCCCAAAATCTTCCTCTGGGTGTTGTTCCTGTCTTTTTCTCCTCAGAGACTCTTATACTTTTTCCCACTCCTAACTATTCTTCTCTTGCTTATTTTTGAATCTTGATTGCTTAATCTTGTAAGATTGGTTTCCTCCAGGTTGGAAGCACTGCACCCCTAACTAGTGATGCCAGCTGGATATCAATCTCTACCCAATCCTGGAAGCCAACATCCCTTGTATTCTGCCTCAGTCAGCCTGAATGCACTTCAAATAAGACATGCTAGGCAAAGACAGCTCTATGTTTTTCAGCAGGAAACAACTTTAGAACATAAGTGAGTTACTGTTCCCTAAATGAATTTGAGATCCTAACCCTTGAGGGGGGAAATGATGACATCATTAAATTTCACTGATGTACCTTGTTCTCTCATTTAATAAATAGTCAAATGATATAAACAGTTTTCAGAAAAAAAGCAATCAATTCTATCTTTAGTCATGAAAAAGTGCTCTAAATCACTACTGATAAAAGAAATGCAAATTAAAAATAAAAACTCAGAACTACCATCCCACTCCTATCAGACTGGCTAATATGACAGGAAAAGGAACATGACAAAAGTTGGAGGAGCTATGAGACAATTAAAACAGAAAACAATTTGGAAGTATGCCTGAAGGGCTATAAAACTATCCATACCCTTTGATCAAGCAATATCATTACTAGTCTGTATCTTTAAGAGATTTTTTTTCCACAAGGCAAATGGGGTTAAGTGGCTTGCCCAAGGCCACACAGCTAGGTAATTATTAAGTGTCTGAGACCGGATTTGAACCCTGATACTCCTGACTCCAGGGCCGGTGCTTTATCCACTGCGATACTTAGCTGCCCCAAGAGATTTTTTTTTAAAAAAAAAGGAAAAGTATTTATGGGTACAAAGTTATTTATAACAACCTTTTTAGTGATGGCAAAGAATTGGAATTTGACAGGATGTCCATTAACTAGGAATGAATAAAGAAGCTGTGGTTATGATTGTGATGAAATACTATTGGGCTATAATAAATGGTGAAGAGATAGATTTCAGAAAAGCTTGAAAATATATACATATATACATTAACTGCTGCAAAGTGAAGTGAGGAGATCCAGGATAACATTGTGCCTGATAAAAGGAATAGTATATGAAGATCAGCTGTGAACAAGTTAGCTATTCTCATCAATACAATGATCTAAGACAATTCTGAGGGAATTAAAATGAAAGGTGTTCTCAATCTCCAGAGTGGAATACTATTTTTCTTGGTGGGAGGGGAGTTGTCTGGGTTTTCTTTCACATCATGAACTTTGTGAAAATGTGTTTTGCACTACATAAGTATAATCTAGGTCAAATTGCTTGACTTTTCAATGAGGCAGGGAGGGGAGGAAGGAAAGGAAAGAATTTGGAACTCAAAATTTGAAAAAAATGTTAAAATTGTTACATATAATTGATTATATAGAGAGATGTATTTAAAAAATAAATGTAAAATGCAAAAATAAGTCATTTTTACATGTTATTTGAAAAAGTAAAATTATATTAAAGTATTTTTAAAAGACATAGAACAAATTAATGAACTGGGATTAATAGATATCTGATCAATAAAAAAGACCATATATGTGTAGGTATGTATTTTTTGATCAGTCATGTTCAACTCTGTGAGCACATTTGGGGTTTACTTGGCAAAGATTGAAGTGGATTGTCTTTTCCTCCTCCACCTAATTTTACAGATGAGGAAATTGAGGCAAACAGGGTTAATTGATTTGCCCTGGATCACAAAGCTAAGTGTCTATGGTCACCAGTTAAAAGATGTTAAAAGGACTCAAAGGAACAGAGTAGAGAAGAACTGATCCATAAGGAAGTCAACATGGGGAAGGAGGGTAGTATACCTCATATAGAGGTAATGACCTTAGAAAGAAAGGAGCTGAGAAGAATTTTAGATTATGGTAATGATGAAAAACAAATTTTAGAGTTTCAAAGCAGAGTGATATAGAATCACAATAAACTGACATCAGAATTTCTCAGTTTATGAATATAGAAATAGATTAGTTTTGAGTGATGGAAAAGTGAATGACATGACCCTCTCTATGTGTGTAGCTGAAATGAGATGAAGTAATAGGAGAGTGGAAATGTTTGAGAGTGTATCAAAAATTTGTTGCAGTCACCTATTATGAAAGCAGGAGTTGGGTAGAAAAGAGAGACTCTGAGTCAGGAATTGAACTCATTGAGGGAAAGGAGTATGTCCTGGGCTTCAGGAAATAACACATATTAGAATCTTGATTGGGAGTAAATATAAATTGATAGACATTCAAAGGAATTTTCAAATTCTTGAAAGGAACAGTTTGTTGAGTAATGGAAGGAGAGGGAGAATCTGGAAGTAAGAATATATATCAAAGGAAATAAAACCTTAAAAAAACAAGAATTGACCAAATGAGAGCTAATGACTTCATGAGACATCAAGAAACAATAAAATAGATGGGACTTCTAGGGTGGAGTCAAGATGGCAGTGCGAAGCTAGCATACTTAAGGAACCTTTCCCTATACAATGCTAAATAAAGTCCCTACATAGACATTAAATCTACAGATCCCCCCCCCAAAAGAAAGATCAAAACAAGTTTTCAACTATAGATGTTGTGGAGGATCTTCAGTGAAGGTCTATCTCTTTAGGAGAAAAAAGGGAAGTAAAGCCCAGCTAAGCAAGAGAGTGGGAAAGCCAGCAGGAGGCTTTTAGACACAGTACCATCCAAGTCCCAGTGGCTAGACAGCAGCACAGGTCCTAGCAGCTAGAAGGTCTCAACCTCAGACAAAGTCTGAACCCTAGGAACACTGAAGCAAAAAACAAGACTGAGTTGGGAGCAAACCTCTGCATAGGAAATGCCAGAGCTGCATGTGAAGCATCTTGGCCAATGATGAGCCAGGGAGAGACCCCAGTCCCAGCACAAAAAGCTTGGGACTATACTCCCTATACCACAGGAGCAGAGCTAAAACACTTAAAATGAGCAAAAAAAATTAAAAGAGCGCCAACTAGAGGAAGCTACTTTGCAAATGGAGATGATAAAAATGCCACCTCAGAAAAAGAAAGCAGTGACAAACTACCTACATGGGAAGTCTCAAAGGAGTCTTATGTACTTTACTCAAATCCCAAACCTCTTAGCATAGCATTAAAAAGAATTTTAAAAACCAAAGAAGAGAGAAGAAAAATGGAAAAAAAAAGAAATGAGGGGTGGCTAGGTGGCATAGTGGATAGAGCACTGGCCCTGGAGTCAGGAGTACCTGAGTTCAGATCTTAATAATTACCTAGCTGTGTGGCCTTGGGCAAGCCACTTAACCCCATTTGCCTTGCAAAAAACCTAAAAAAAAAAAAAAAGAAATGAGAGCTATCCAGGAAAATTATTGAAAAACTGACCAAAGAAATCAGGTCCTTTAAAAGTAAAAATAACCAACTGTAAAAGGAATGTAATTCTACAAAAAATACCAAATGGAAAAGGAATGCAACTCATCTAAAATTCAAATTTTCAAATTGACCATTTGGAAAGGGAATACTACTCAGCAAAAAGTAAAATTAACCAACTAGAAAAGGAAACAAAAGTTAACTGAAAAAAATAAAAACCTAAGAATTAGAATTGGTCAAAGTCTGAAACTTAGGACATTGTCTCTCCCACACCAAGATGAGTAAAGCTCAACTTTAACATATAGTTTAAAATAAAAAAGACTAAAAGCGAGAAAACAATAAAAATACTCAAACATAAAAAAGTGATTTTGATGGCAAGAAAGCTGAAAACTATAAATTCCAAATTAAGATAACAATGTAAAAAGACTATAAGTAAAACCTCAGAAAATGGTAATTGGACACAAGTCCAAAAAGAATTTCGGGAGGAGTTAAAGAAACTAATCAATCTATGAGACATCATGATTCCATCAAACAAAGTCAAATGACTGAAAAAAATGAGCAAAATGTAAAGTATCTTTTAGGAAAAACAAACTACCTGGAAAATAGATCTGGGAGAGATAATTTATGAATTATTGGTATACCAGAAAGCCTAGATCAAAAAGAAAAGCCTGGACAATATCTTTTGAGAAATTATCAGAGAAAACTGTCCAAATATACTAGATCAAGAAGACAAAATAGCCCTTGAAAATATACACAGAACCCCTCCAGAAAGAGACCCCAGGATTAAAAACTCCAAGGACTATCATAGACAAATTCTCAAATAAAAGAGAAAATAGTGCAAGCAGTCAAAAAAAAAAAAAGCAATTTAAATACAAAGAAATGCAATCAGAATTACACAGGACTTATCAGCTTCAATTTTAAAGGTCAGAGAGCCTGGAATATGACACATCAAAAGGCAAAGGACCTTGGATTACAACAAAGAATTTGTTACCCTGCAAAATTAACCATCTGTCAGGGGAAAAGAGATGTGCAATGAAATAGACTATTTCTAAAATTTCACGATAAAAAGACCAGAACTGAACAGAGAATTCGATCTTTGAATACAAGACCCAAGAGATGCATAAAAAGGTAAACCCAAAGGGGAAAAAAACAAATGTTAGTCAAGAACATTAAATTGTACACAACCCTAAAAGGGAAGATAACACTTGTAACTCTTGAGAATTCTATTTCTCTTCAGATAGTTAAAGAGTTGAAAACAGTTGAAGAGATTGTTCTTAGAGGATACAAGCATGATTGGTCTTGTCCTTCATTATTGAAGAAGGCAAAAATGACATCACTATATTAGAGACAAATTACAGTGCATCTGTTTGTGACTGATCAGTCCTATATGAGCTCAGAATATTCTATCACAGATTGGGCACAAATGGTCCAAGTGAACACCTGGGGTGTTTACTCTGAACTTATATATCTCATGTTTCCTTTGAGCCACTTTAATTCTGCTTTGCTCATAGAGCTTAACACAGTCTCTGCAGAATGAGAGCACCCTATGCTGGATGGTCCTGTACCAGTGTCTCCCATGTCTTACAATCAAAGTTAAAGTTCTTAAAGAGAGACTTTCAAGGTGTCCTTGGACTTAGGAGTACTTAGAGGCTCTATACATAATTACATCAGAAATAACTTTACTAGATACTTAAGAGGTTTGTAGTATAATAGGGGCAGAGGGTGGGATGGTGCTTAGAAGGGTTGGATATAAAGAGATTAGGAAATAATATGGGAAGTTAGATGGTGCAGTGGAGAGAGCTGTCTTGAAGTCAGGACGACAGGAGTTCAAATCCAGCCTCAGACACTTACCTTGGGCAAGTCATTTAACCATGATTGCTTCACATCCAGGGCTATCTCCAGTTATCCTGTCTCAAATCTGGCCACTAGACTCAGATGGCCCTGGAGAAGAAAGTGAGGCTAGTGACTTAGCACAACACCTCATCACTAAAATCCAATGCATGTGTTTGTCATAGCATCACCTCCCTGAAGTCCTGGTCTTTTTTTGAGAATGAAGGACATGGAGAAGCTAGATGGCACAATGTATAGAACACTGGCCCTGAAGTCAGGACCTGAGTTCACATTTGGCCTCATACACTTAATAATTACCTAGTTTTGTGACCTTGGGCAAGTCACTTAACCCCATTGCATTGCCAAAAAAAAAGAGAGAAGGAAGGACAAATATTATTATTCTTTATTATTATTAGGAAGGGATTTTATATTAATCCATACTTCAGTTAAGCAACGTTTTAGTACCATGAATGAGATGCTAAAGGGGTAGTGAGAGAGAATGTATCCCATGCTTTGGTTGGGGAGGTGGGGTAGGGCTATGGTTGAAGAACTGTAGAGATGAAAACATCATGAGGAGATATGTTTTGCTTGAAGCTTTGGCTACAATTGGAGGAAGTATGCTTGGGGGCTACAAATGATTCATGAAATGATTTGGCTTTGCCTGATGCTTTGGCTCATGTGTCCAGTGTTTGAAAGGGGGGTGAGTAAAAAAAAAAGGGGGTAAGTACAAAGTGACTATAATCTGATGTGATTCATGACTCTTGAGAAGTATATTTCTAATGAGAGAGAAGAGAGGTTACTTAGTGACTATAAGGCAATGTTGCTTATCAATCAATCAAGCAGTCAATCAAATGAATCTTTGATTGACAGTACTTCTATCAGACCAGATAAAAGGAGTATATTTTGACAAAGGGGATGTAAGTACAAGACAGGGTTAAAAAAAAAAGGACTATAATAGGAAGATAGGCATTAGTGGATAAATAATACTGGGTGAAGAGGCACAAAGACATAGTAGAGGGAAAGAAGGCAAGGTTGAACAATGAGTAAATCCTACTCAATAACAGAATATCATATATTTCCAATTGGATTTAAAAATCTATTCTACCCTACAGGGAAGTAGGGAGAGTAAATGGAAAAGAAAGAGAAGGGACTGATAAAAGGAAAGGCAAAGGTATAAGTGAAAAATAAACTTCAAGTTAAAATTTAAAAGAAAAGTTAAAGTGAAAGGGAGCAAAACACTGGTGAGGAGGAAAAAGAGGAAAGGCAAGAGAAAAGTACAGTAGGGGAAAGATAATATGAAGGGAAATATTTAGTAATATTAAGTGTAAATGTGAATGGGATGAACTCTCCTATAAAACAGAAGCTGATAGCAGATATACATTTGAAGCAGAGATAGATACACACAGGTTAAAGGTAAGGATTACTATTGTTCTTTAAGAAACCATGAATAGGGGAGGCTAGGTGGCGCAGTGGATAAAGCACCTGCCCTGGAGTAGGCCCTGGAGTCAGGAGTACCTGGGTTCAAATCCGGTCTCAGACACTTAATAATTAACTAGCTATGTGGCCTGGGGCAAGCCACTTAACCCCATTTGCCTTATAAAAAAAACTAAAAATAAAAAAGCCATGAATGGTCAGACTCTAGAGAAGCATGGAAAGAATTATGGGAACTGATGCTGAGTAAAGGGAGTAGAACTGGGGCAGCTAGGTAGCGCAGTAAATTGAGCACTGGTTATGGAGTCGGGAGGACCTGAATTCAAATCTAGTCTTAGACACTTAATAATTACTTATCTGTGTGATCTTGGGCAAATCACTTAACCCCACTGCCTTGCAAAAGCCAAAGAAAAAAGAAAAAAGGGAGCAGAACCAAGAGAACATTGTACACATTAACAATGACACTGTGAGTTGATAAACTTCCATGGATGCAACTTCTTTCAGCTGTTCAGAGAGCTAAGACAAACCTGGGAGACCTGTGACGGACAATGCTATCCACATCTAGCTTAAGATAAAAAACAAACAAAATCCTACAGCATCTGAATGAACACTATTTTCACATTTTTTCTTACTATCTCATGCTTTTTTTTTCTTTTCCTGTAGTCCTAATTTCTCATACAGAAAATGACTAATATGAAAACATGCTAAACACAAATATACATGTACAATGTTCATTAGATTGCAGCTAAGGGAAGGAGGGTAGAGTAAGGGAGGGTGGAAGGATATTTTGTAATTTATAAATATGCATGTGGATGAATGTTGAAAAATTTAACATGTAATTGGAAAAATAAAATATCAATTAGGAAAAAAGAACAATAAAATAAAGTAAAAAATAATGAAACTGACCTCAAGGAGAGATAATTTAAAAGTTATTAGACTACCTGAAAGTCACACCAAAGAAAGAAGTCACAGCATATTTAACAAAATTATCAAGGAAAACTGACCTGATATCTTGGATCCAAAGGGTAAAATAGAAATTGAAAGAATCTACAAATCACCTCCTGAAAGTTCAAGATTCCATTGAAAAACCCCCAGGAAAATTATTATCAAATACCAGATCTCTCAGGTCAAAGAGAACATATGTCAAACAACCAAAAAAAAAAAAAATCAGATTATTACAGAACCAAAGTCAGAATCAAATCACCTAAGATTTAACCACTTCCACATTAAATGAATGTGATAGGGAAAAAAACCAGCTAGTACTATAGCCTATAATAACCTACCCAGCAAAATTGAGTATAAGCCCCTCAAGGGAAAGTTGACATTTAATGAAATACAGGATTTTTCAAACATTCCTGACAAAAAAAAAATCAGAGCTAAATAGAGAATCTGACATTCAAACACTCAAGAGAAGAATATAAAAGCAAATATGAAAGGCTAATTGACCAAGTTAATCAACCAAGAATGATTCACAACCAAGTTAAACTGTTTAGATCCTTACATGAGAAGATGATACATGAAACTCATAAGAATTTTATCACTGTTTGGGACAGCTAATCATAGTTTACATAAACACAAATTGAGTCAATTATGTTGGAATTATCTCTAAAAAAAATCAAAGGAATGAGAAAATCACTGGGAGAGGGTGAAAGGGAGAAACAAAACAAAAATTATTTAACATAAAAAATGGATAAAATGAAGAACCTTTTCAATGAAGTGGGAAATGGGGGCAGAAATGGCAGCCACAGAGTAACAGCAATGCCATAATGATGATCAACTGTGAAAGATTTGACTACTCTGATCAATACTTTGATCAAGATAATTTCTAAGGACATATGAAAAAGTACAATCTACCCATATCAAGAGAAATCTGAGTGAAAACTGAAGAAAAATTGCCTCATTTTCATTTTCTCGCTTTTTTTTAAAAACATGGATACTACAGAAAAATGTTTCAATATCTTCTCATGCATATTTGATATCATATTGCTTGCCTTCTTGGTGGGTAAGAAAAGGTAAAAAAGAGGAAAAGTGTTTGGAACTCAAAATTAAAAAGGAAAAATGTAAAAACAATAAATCAAAATGTTAAAAAAAAAAAAAGCAGGAAAATAAATGCATTGAAATAGCATTGCTCAATAGCAAATAAAAAAAAAGTTGGATTCAGAGAAACCTAGGAAGACTTGAAGGAACTGATAGCAAGTTAAGTAAACACAGCCAGGAGAAAAATTTAACAAAACCAACACTGAAAATAAAAATAAGGGGCGGCTAGGTGGTACAATGGATAGAGCACAGACCCTGGGGTCAGGAGTACTTGAGTTCAAATCCAGCCTCAGACACTTAATAATTATCTAGCTGTGTGGCCTTGGGCAAGCCATTGCCTTGCAAAAACCTTTTAAAAAAAAACTAAAGCAAAATAACTTTGAAAGCCATAAGGCCTATAAGAGTTGGTGGTAGCTAATTACAGTTGCAGAAGATAATAATAAATTTTAGGAAAGTAAGAAATTTTGGACTGAGTCATGGACAAGGGACATGGCTGCAAATACTTTAGTATCTCTCCATTGGGATATTTGTGTAGTTCTGAAAGCTCCCTACATTATCCTTTATTAAGTTTGTTTTAAAAATTTCAAATTTAACATCAACAGTTCATCAGTCTTTAATATCTATCAAGCAATCAGTGTAGAAATTTTAAAAAGCTGTCTATATCTAAGTAGTTTTTTCTTAGGAAAATATATGAGACTATCTCTAGTAAAGCTTTATTTTTCCTTGGAGAGGTAAGGGAGAATTATGTTCTTCTATTCGCTGTGATCTAGAGAACATGCTACAGAGATTGATCTTTGAAATTAAAGTCAAAGTTGATTTTAAGAAAAATAATCATCTCTATAACCTCATGCATTTTTATTATCATGTTGCCATTTAATAGTAAGAGGAAGAGTGGAAATATGTATTAGCCAGCTACCTTTTGTAGTGAGTGAGATATCTCATTCCTTTCCTCTCCAGAAATTAAAAGGTATTCTGATCACTGCTCCTCAAAATCTGTACTTTCCACACTAATGCTCAATATGCTTTATATATATAAATATATAGTTTGAGGATGAAATACAGATAGTGTCATATAGTACATACTGCACCACAATTAAGTAGTCCTGAAAACATATGCGTTTTAGTCTCAGCTCTTTAATGATACTGTGATAACACGATATATATCATGATTAATGATTTGACTAAGTTGTTTCATCCCTGATTCTCAAGGACTTTCTCTGGATAATGGGTAAGTAGGTCTGCACAATCTCTACTATCTCTTCATATGACAGAAGTTAGAGACATTGATTTAATATCAGCTATATAATAAAGGGGGTGACTCATTGGATGGAGCACTGGATCTGGCTTCAGGAAGACCCGAGTTCAAATGTTAACTCAGACAGTTACAAGCCATGTCACCCTGGGCAAGTCGCATCATCCTGTTTGCTTCAGTTTCCTCATTTGCAAAATAAGCTGAAGAAGAAAATGGCCAGGAATTCCAGTATCTTTACCAAGAAAATCCCAAATGAGGTCACAAAGAATTGCACATGACTGAAACTATTGAACAAGTATAAAATACGATAATGGAGGGGGGGATGTGGGTGGCAGTGTGGTACTCAAGGGCAGATCCATTATCTCCCATATATAGGTTTTCAAAATTGTATCAATGATATCATTAGTGCAATAATTTCTAGATAAGACAAAACTTCTACCAATGCAGCCTAGCACATTCTCTCTAATTTATAGTGTCTGAGAATTGTTTAGGGCACTGAATGATTAGGGTACTTCACTGAGTTCAAAGAGTCACTATGTCACAGAGGTAACTTTTCAAAAATTCAAGACCCATATTCTATGCATTGCACCATACTACCTCTCAGGAATATGATGATGCTTCAGAGGTTGTCAGGGTCAATATTACCCACCTGTGGATATTTGTAAAACTTGAGGAGAGTCCCCATCCGGACAGGCAGAGCTGATGTAGCTCCTCGGATGACAGCTGCAGATTTGTCCTGCTCCCTGTAGCTGAAGTTAGGGATGAGATGACCCTGCCCAGATAGCCACCACAGGGAGCAATCCAAGGTCTTCTCTTCACTGTGGTAGGTGTTATAGAGATGGAATCCCAAGGTAAGGTTTGGCAACAGGTTAGGGTCCTTGTTGATTCCCTCTCCTGCAAACATTATGGCCAGGGTTTGTTGGTAATTTTTATATATCCACCTAAATGAGAGAAAGAAACCAATAATAAAGCTTGTTAAAAGAATTCATTTAAGGAAGGAATATGTTCCAGTCATGTGAGGGTTAAACCACAGGACTTTTAATGCATTTGGAGTGTATTAGTAGCAGCCTCTCTTCTTTCTTTTTTAATAAATATTTGTTTTTCAATTATATAAAATGCTAGTTTCTACCTATCATTTTGTAAGGTTTTAAATTTTATAATTTCCCCCCTTACCACCCCCCCCATAGAAGGCACTCTGATAATATTTACATTGTTCCCATGCTATACTCTGACCAAAATTGAATGTGTTGAGAGAAAAATCATATCCTTGAGGAAAAAATAAAATATTAGAGATAGAAAAATTATGTAGTACATAAGACAACTTTAAAAAAAAAATGAAGGTAATATAGTCTTTGTTTAAACTCTACAATTCTTTCTCTGGACTCAGATGATATTCTCCATCGCAGATACCCTAAAATTATTCCTGATTATTGCACTGATGGAATGAACAAATCCACTAAGGTTGATCATCACCCCTATGTTGCTGTTAGGATATACAATGTTCTGGTTCTGCTCATCTCACTCAGCATAAGTCCATGTAAATCCGTCCAGGCTTCTCTAAATTCCCATCCCTCCTGGTTTCTAATAGAACAATAGTGTTCCATAACGTACATATACCACAATTTGTTCAGCCATTCCCCGACTAATGGACATCCCCTCGATTTCCAATTCTTTGCCACCACAAGCAGGGCTGCTATGAGTATTTTTGTACAAGTGATGTTTTTACCCTTTTTCATGATCTCTTCAAGGTATAGACTCAGTAGTGATATTGCTGAATCAATTTTTATTGCCCCTTGGGCATAATTCCAAATTGTTCTCCAGAAAGGTTGAATGAGTTCACAGCTCCACCAACAATGCTTTAGTGTCCCAAATTTCCCACATCACTTCTAACATTGATCATTGTCCTTTCTGGTCATATTCAGTCTCCCTTATTTCTTTATTGCTTCCTTCTTGTGAACACAATGTAATGACAATTTGCTTTAAACTCCTGGTATGGTTCAGTCTGCCAGAATCACTCACTTATTCACATTCATTCATTTAAACAAATATATGCTGAATGCCTATGATTTCAGAATCATAGAATTTAAGCCAAGAGATCACCTAATTCAACTCATTCTCAAAAGGATTTCCCACTAAAACATTACCTGTAAAGAATACAATAGCCTCCTCTAAATGATAAATGAAGAGGTCCTGGAAAGTTAAAAAAAATAAACAAAATCCTGAGTCATCTGAAAGGGGAGCATGACCAGAAGTGAGTGACATGTTCTTTTCTGTAGTGTGTGTTTGAAAACAAACATACTCACAATCTCCAACTTCCCTCACCAAGCTTTAGCCAGTACCAGTCATGAATCTTCATCCACAACTGAGGTATGAACTCCCATAGTCCCTGTTCCCAATGATGGATCAGGTTTGTCCTTGATGGTAACCCTATACAACTCTACTCTTCTTCATACTATTCAAACACCTAACACCATATAGGACACCAAAAGAATGACATATATTCATCCCTGCCCACCCTGCATCTTTGTGAATGTCTCCCTGATTCCACAAAAGCTTCCTTCCTATAGTCTATTTCTATTTCCTTTTGGTTCTGTCCAATGCTGCTGTGCCTTCTAGAAATTCCAGTCTTTGTAGATTTATCTTCTTAGAAATATGAGTGACTAGCAATTCAGTATCTGCTCCCCTTTCCCAAATTTTCTGACAGGGAAAATAGAGAACAAAGAATGAATTGGGAACATGGTATCTCTAAGTCAATGGCACCTTCTCTTTCCTTATCTTCAGGGCTGTGGCTAGGGATCTAATATGAAGGGGGAGAGAAGGAAGATGGTCGGCTTTCCTTCTTGGTACTCTGAATGTTTCTGATTCTGTTAGGACAGCACCTAAAAAGAGCATATACCCATATGTGACCTAACATCCTTTATCCCCAGAAAGCCTACAATACAGTCAAGGGAAGCATGATAGGCCCACAAAGTAGCCATACCAGGCAGTGTCTCACAGTTTGGCCTGTGACTGGTACAGAGAGAGTTTGGCACCTTCCCAAGAAAGAGTGAGACTTCTTGAAATATATCGTGGCTCTGGAGGGATGGAGATTTTCATGGGTGGAGATGAGATTTTCAAGGAGAGAGAAAAAAGTGGACAAGGGCACAGAAACATTGTTAAGAGCTAAGAAGGACTCCAAGTTTGAACCCAAAGAATATGCTAGTAGTTGTTGCTAAATGTCTTTAGGTCCAGATCAAGAGTGATCACTCAAACCTCTCATCCTCACTTTTCATCTTTTCCCTTCCATGTTAGGGACTGAGAAAAATAAAAAAAAAAATAGTAAATTAGTCATGAATTTTATCCAACAGCCCAAAACTAACGATCATATCATTTTATTAAGGTTGACATGTATCAGAATATTTACAATCCAGAAATACTTCAACAGCAATTCGCATTTTTAAGCGAATTCAAACCTGTTTTCTGGGAGGTGACAGGCAAATGCAAGGGAATTTCCATTCACTTTTTCATTAATATTCAAAATGACTTACCCTGCATTAACTATTTGTTCTCTGAAAATTTGAAAGTCTGTATCCTCTGTTTCTCTATTCACACTTGCTAAAATTAGAATTAGAGAGAAAAAAAAATTTCCTTTTCAACATGAGCAATCACAGTTCTTAAGGGTAAATCTCCCAAAAGTTACAAGAGGCAAAAAAGGACTTTGATTCACAATGACCTTTTTGTCCAGTACTAGAGTGGGAGCTTGTTTGCTTGTGTCTTGCCAACCATCATCCACTTGGTCTAAGTGTTGAGCAATAAAAGAATTGGTAATGTCAATGTTTTCAAAAATATGAGCAAATATTCAAACATTTCCTTATTTCAGATCAATGGAGACAAAAATATGGAGGAAGAAAAAGCACAGAATATCAAATGCATAAAGAATTCATAAGGAACGGAAATATACAGATATGGAAACACATGGAAGAATTCAAAGCTACCATCTTCTAAGTCCCATTTTTCATATTCCACAACTATTTTTGTTTGCCAGGCCTGTGACTTGTCAATAGCTTTATAGTGAAACTGGGCAGGAAAATATGTGTGTGTGTGTGTGTAAAGTCAAGACAAAACTCCAGATCTTTCCATTAGCTCAAGATCAGTGAGAGACGAGACAGACACAGATGCAAATATGGACAGAGAAAGGAAATGACAAAAGGCAGACAGACAGAGACAGAGAGAATCCTTTCACTCTTTAGCCCTGAAAGGAAATCAGATGAATGGAACCTACCATTCGCAATAAGTCAGAGAAGACTTCTTACCTTCCTACCTCTCCTTCCAAAAAGTACTCTGTAATCATCAGTTCCCTCAGAGGCAGACAGACTAATCCCAACAGTGGCTATCAGTTTACTTCCAAAGAGTCCTGCTCACTTCACCTGCTTACCTGGGCAGAAAAGTCCCAATCAGAAGATCCTTGCTCAGATAAGGCTGGGCTAATTTGGTGGAAGCAGGGCAACTTCTCTGTCCCGTTCTTGGGGTATGGAAGTTTCAGTAGCAGTAATAAGACCAGGACTAAAAGCAACAGAGAAATATTCTCTGAACAGGAAGTCACATATTCCTTCTCATTAAATAAAGTCCCAAGCCTGGCAGGAGCCAAAAAACTGCCAGAATCAGAGAAAAGTCAAACATCTAAGGCTTGTTCTATTGAGAAAATTCCTGGAGCTATAATGTTCTGTTCTGGGGCAGATGACCAGGTCAAGTCCTCCCTCAACACCTGGAGGAACACAAGAAGACATTACCTGTGCCCACATCAAAGACAATGGCAGTGATCTGAGATCAAAGGGGGTAATTTATAAGACTTCTCTGGCTGGTAAAACTGAACTCTGTCTCTCAGTGACCTTGTGGATAGTGTCCACAGAGACATGCAGGCCCATGAAGAGTTCTGGGGACCATTCCCACTTAAGGTATCTCCAGCTAGGTCTGAACATCTGTGGCAAAAATACAAGTGGAAAGACATGTTTGGGGATCTCTGTTACTGTATCCAACAGATACTACTAGACAGAGCCCTCATGGAGGGGTTTGTGTGTCCCTATTTTAGCCAAGGGGATGCAGACTCCTGAAGCTGGCTGCTGTTTTGTTTCAGGTAGTTTGATGTAAACAGACAAGATTAAGAAAAGTTTCAGAGAATCTACAGAATTCATGTCTGTGACATTCACTGACTTGTGGAACAGGATCCTTCTTGATGAACTAACAAGTTCAGGCTTTCTCCACCATCAGAATCAGAAAATCAAAGACACTCAGGAAATAAAAATGGGGCACCAGAGCCTAACTGGTGTCTAAAAAGAGTCAATATCTATAATTCCCAGCTTTACTGACCAACATAACGAGATATCTTGCCATGCTGACATGCTCTGGGATTGCATATTTTTCTCCAAAATCTTAGGATGATGGAATTTATATGTGTAATGTTATTTTATTTTGTTTTTTCAATTGTATACAAAGGTAGTTTTCAACATTCATCTTTTCAGTTCCACATTTTTTACCTTCCTCCCTGCCCATGACATTGAGGGATCTAATATAAATTATGCATGCAAAATCAGGATCATGGGATTTAGAACCAGAAGGAACCTTAAAAATAAAGTTAATCTAACATGCGCTTTTTATAGATAAGGTAGCTAAAATAAAATGGTTTGCCTAAGTTTATTTTGTTAATAAGTAGTTCAATCTACTACCATTTCTTGGTTTGTTTTTTTTTTTTGCAAGGCAATGGGGTTAAGTGGCTTGCCCAAGGCCACACAGCTAGGTAATTATTAAGTGTCTGACACCGGATTTGAACCCAGGCACTCCTGACTCCAGGGCCGGTGCTTTATCCACTGTGCCACCTAGCCGCCCCCCACTACCATTTCTATAGTATTTTAAGGTTCATAAAGCATTTTACTTATATTACTGAATCACTGTCATAACAATCCTAGAAAACAGGCACTGTTATTACCTCCATCTTATTGATGAGAAAACAGGTTAGAGAAGTTAAGTGCTTTGCATAGGATTGCATAGTTAGTAAATATCTGAAGGATATGAACTTAAGTCTTCCTGATTCCAAATCTGACAATATATATTACATTACTGTTGTCTTCAGAATAAAAAAAGCATATTTTACATGGTCACATTTTGAATCTCTATCCATTTATGTCTTGTATTGGCAGAGGCAGGGGAACAAGGAATTCAGTTTAAAATTTACAGCAAAAGTCAATGAAGGGGCGGCTAGGTGGCGCAGTGGATAAAGCACCGGCCCTGGAGTCAGGAGTGCCTGGGTTCAAATCCGGTCTCAGACACTTAATAATTACCTAGCTGTGTGGCCTTGGGCAAGCCACTTAACCCCTTTTGCCTTGCAAAAACCTAAAAAAAAAAAATCAAAGAAAAGGGGGCAGCGAGGTGGTACAGTGGATAGAGCACTAGTCCTGAAGTCAGGAGGACCTGAGTTAGGATCTGGCCACAGACACTTGATAACTGCATAGCTGTTTGACCTTGGGCAAGTCATTTAACCCCATTGCTCTTCAAAAAACAAAAACAAAAAAAGGCACTGAAAAGCTATTGCTGGGTTTCTGAGAATGGAAATCTATGTTAAGATATTGGGCCTTGGATAGGGATGCAATGACTAAGGGGATCTTGAAAGCCTGGTGGACCAGGGCTAGAAAACTGAACGAGTTGACAAAAGAGACAGCACTAGCCTCCCTGGATATTGGAACCCTCGAGAAAAGCTCTGATCACTACAAGATAGTTACAGGTTCAGGCAAATTCAATGAAACTTAGACATACACAGCCATGATTTTAATAGCTAGGTGGCACAGTCAGGAAGACTGGAGTTTACATCCTACTGCGCAGGTACTAGCTGGCATGGACAGTCTAGAAGAGCAATGCCAGAAAACTTAAATTTAAATTCAAATTGCCTCGGGAAGATTCTGAAGCTCAGCTGGCAAGATAAAGTAGGGGCTGTGAGCGTGATTCCAATGGAGTGTTCCACTGTTCAAAGAGAACATACATATGCCTAATAGAATATTTCAGAGAACTCACATAAGGCAAGCCCTACTCACAACAAAAGAAATGATACAAGGACATCCTTCAGGTCCCTCAGAAGAATTCTGGTATTGATTGCGTAACCTGAGAGACACTAGGACAGAACTGTCCAGCATGGCATGTCCCCATCAGAGAAACTGTCTAGCTCTATAGTGAGATAAGGGAGTCTTTGTTGTAAGTCTTCTTGAAGACTTGTCAGATTGTCTCCAACTCAAGAAAAAGGCGTTCATTTTTCTCTTGATGATCACCCTCCCAGGAGACTCTATTTCCTAGAAGTGAGATGCAGAACTGGGTAAAATTAGAGGCTTAAATAGGACAAGAAATGCTGACAAGTTTTATGGACCTGGTCCATCCAAGATCATTTGATCATGGAGGCAAAGTAGAGCTGTGCATATGGCTGCCCATAATGTGTACCCAAAAAGTCCACAAAAAGGGGAAGAATGGATAATAATGATATTATAATTAGGCTGACTTCATCATAAATTCACCCAAAGCACAGCAAGGAAGGGGTCATCCAGATATCAATGAGAGAAAATCCCATTTGTGATTTATGATTCGGTATCCTGCTCTGCATTCTATTGGTTTCTTACTGACTGGTTTCTTTTTCTTTCTTTTTTTTTTTACATTTTTCAAGGCAATGGGGCTAAGTGACTTGCCCAAGACCACACAGCTAGGTAATTATTAAGTGTCTGAGGTCGGATTTGAACCCAGGTACTCCTGACTCCAAGGCCAGTGCTCTATTCACTGCACCATTTAGCCACCCCTGACTGGTTTCTATTGTATGTTTGAACAAGATGATGTGGTTAGGTCACGGTGTATTTTGGTAATCTGAAAGAAAGATTGTGGTGAATTGTGTATGATGAGGTAAATCAACAAAATTGGGTAGGAAAAGGTTCAAAGTAGAAATTATCTCACAAAAAAAACAAGGCACGAAAGGAAGAACTAATGCAGAGGAAACAGGTGGGGAGTGAAGAACCAGTAATATTGGAAATTCACTCTCATCTGGGATAAAGAGGAAAATAAGTATAATCTGAAGACCTTCAGATGTCTATTGATCTTGAAGATCAGTGAGAAAATAACAGGCTACTTGTGAGGAAGGCTACGTAAATTAAGATGACGAGGACGGCTTAAACAGCTAAGAGAGAGTTTTAGAGGTGTGGGGAAATGAGAAATAAGGAGGTAAGGTAGAAGATAAGATGCTAGGGTTAAGTTGATAAGAGAAATTGAGAAGGAAAATAATGAGTAATAATAAGATGGAGCAAAATTCACCACCAGCTTTTATAATTTTGAATGTGAATGGGATGAACTCATTCATGAAATGGAAAGAACAGAGTAGATTAAAAATCAGAATCCAATTATATATTGTTTTCAAGAAATATATAAAAATGAAAAATACAGAGGCAAAATGGAGAATTGGAGTAGAATTTATTGGTTCAGTTGTTGCAAAAAAAAGTGTTAGCAATTACGATCTTAGATAAAAAGCATTATGGACAATGAAGCAAGATCAATAATGAATCCATATACACCAATTAGTGCAGCATTTGAATTTTTTAATGAATTACAAGTGTAAAAAGCAGTATTTTAATAGTAGATGACTTTAATTTTACCCTCTCAGAATTAGAGAAATCTAACCAAAAAATAAACAATAAGTTAAGGAAATAAACAGAATTTTAGATAAACTACATTGAAAGATAGCAGGAGGAAATTGAATGGTAATAGAAAGAAATATATTTTCCTGAAAGGTTCATGGTATCTTTATAAAGACTGACCACATATTAATACAGAAAATTTTTTTTAATTTCTTTAAGGTGGGGCGGCTAGGTGGCATAGTGGATAAAGCACTGGCCCTGGAGTCAGGAGTACCTGGGTTCAAATCCAGTCTCAGAATAATGACCTAGCTGTGTGGCCTCGGGCAAGCCACTTAACCCCATTTGCCTTGCAAAAACCCCCAAAAAATAAAATAATGATAATAATTTCTTTAAGGCAATGGGGTTAAGTGAGTTGCTCAAGTCACACTGCTAGGCAATTATTAAGTCTTTGAAGCTGGATTTGAACTCAGGTTTTCCTGACTCCAGGGCCAGTGCTCTAACCACTGATCCACCTAGCTGCCCCATTACATAAAAATTTGATGGATGAAGGCAGAAAAATCAAAAGTATCCGTTTTAGACTGCAAGGGAATAAAAATTACATTTAACAAGAAACACATATTTAAAAAATTGTAAATTTAAAAACCTAGTTGTCAAGAATGAGTGGGTTAAAGAACAAATCATAAAACAATCAATAATTTCATTAGAGTGACAATAATGATATAACATATTAATATCTTCAGGAATAGGATAAGGAGTGATTACAGAAAACGTTATATCTCTAAATGTTACATCAATAAAATAAATAACACTAAAAAAATAGGTACGTAATTTAAAAAACTTGAAATGTAAAATAAGAGTGCAAATTAAACACAAAAGAAGAAACCTTAAAAAGTAAAGGTGAGAATAATAAAGTCAAAGGTAAAAAATATTGAATTAATAATTGGTGTTATAAAGAAAAACTAGAGACATTTAATTAAATTTTTAAAATGAGAAAACCAAACCAAACAAAATATTAAAAATAAAAAGGGTGAATTAGACCAAATATAAGAAGTTATTTTGTCCAATTTTATACCAATAAATTTAACTATTGAAGTGAAATGAAAGAATATTTAGCAGGGCAGTTAGGTGGTGCAATGGATAGAGCACCGGTCCTGGAGTCAGAAGGACCTGAGGTCAAATCTGACCTCAGACACTTATTAATTACCTTGCTGTGCGATCTTGGGCAAGTCACTTAATTCCATTGCCTTGCAAAAACCAAAAAGAAAGAAAAATATTTATAAAACTACAAAGTGGGGGGGCAGCTAGGTGGCTTAGTGGATAAAGCAATGGCCTTGGAGTCAGAAGGACCTGAGGTCAAATCTGACCTCAGACACTTAATAATGACCTAGCTGTGTGGTCTTGGGCAAGCCCCTTAACCCCATTTGCCTTGCAAAAAAAAAAAAAACAAACAAACTACAAAGTGCTGAGATTTAAAAAAAGAAATAGACTTATTTAAATAGACTTATTCAAGGAAAAAAGATGAAGTAGGCCTTAAATTAACTTTCAAAGAGAAAAGCACCAGAACTAGATGGATTTACAAGAGAATTCTAACAAAAACATAACATTAACTAATTCTAATATTAACTAATTTTTTTTTTGGGGGGGGGATAATAGGTAAAGTTGGAATACTACTAAACTCCTTGGAGAAAACAAATGAGACTGATACCTAAAAAGCAGCAAGAATGAAAACAGAAAAAGAAAATTATAGACCAATTTCATAATTAATTGTGGATGTAAAAATACAAAATAAAATAGTACCTAAAAGATTACAACAATGTATTCAAAGATTATATACCGTAGGATCAGCTGGAATTCTTTACAAGGAATGCAGAGATAGTTTAACTGAAAGAAAACTTTTAACATCAGTAAGAAAAGTAAAAAAAAATATATGATTGCATTAATAGATGCAGAAAAAACTTTTTATATACTTCAACATTCATTTCTATTGAAAACACTTAAAAGTATTGATATAAATGGACTGTTCCTTAATTTGATAGAAAATCATTTATTTAAAACCATCTGCTAACTAACATTGCTTGCAATGGATATGATCTAGAGATTGATTCAGTTAAATCAAGTGTAAAATAAAGATACCATTGTCATTTCATTCAGGATTGTATTGTAGATCCTAGCAATAATAATAAGAGAAGAAAAAGAGTAGAGAAATCAGAATATGAACTAAGATGATGAAAGTATCTCTTTCTGCAACCAATATTATGATTCTTGAAAAACTTCAAAGATACAAGTAAAAAATTAATTGAAACAATTCATAATTTTAGCAAAATAGCAAGATTTAAAGTAAATACACATTGCTATATAGCACAAAATTCTCTAAGACAGATAGTGGGGGCGGCTAGGTGGTGCAGTGGATAGAGCACCAGCCCTGGAGTCAGGAGTACCTGAGTTCAAATCCAGCCTCAGACACTTAATAATTACCTAGCTGTGTGGCCTTGGGCAAGCCACTTAAGCCCATTTGCCTTGTGAAATCCTAAAAAAGAGAGAGAGAGAGAGAGAGAGAGAGAGAGAGAGAGACAGACAGACAGACAGACAGACAGAATATACCCTATTTAAAATGACTCTAGGAGGCAGCTAGGTGGCAGAGTGGATAGAGCACAGGTCCTGGAGTCAGGAGGACCTGAGTTCAAATCCAGACCCAGACACTTAATTAATTACCTTGGGCAAGTCACTTAAATCCACTGCTTTCAAAAACTAAAAAAAAAAGACTCTAGACCTTATAAAATGCCTGGGGGTACTCTGCTTAACATAAATGTAAGATGAAGAAAAATGAAATTATAAAAAAAATTTATGCAAATAAAATCAGATTTAAATAATTGGAAAGATATTCTTTATGGCAAAGACAGGGAGAATATGATATAAATGACCATTTTTCACAAACTGACTTAAAAGTTCACTGTCCTCCTGCTTAAATTGCCCAAAGAAAGTCATTTTTTATTGAATTAGAAAAAAGTATTAAAATTTATATTCATAATGAAAAAATTGTAAAGGAAGGAGATTTAGTAGACAGACCTTTAAATTGTGTAATAAGGCAGGAATTATCAAACAATGTGATACTGACTAAGAAATGGAGAAGTAGAGTAGTGGATTGAGTGGACAAAACCTTATGGTAGCAAATAATCATAATAACCTCATATCTGAGGAGGGTAAAGACTTAGGTTTTTGAGATGAGAATTCATTATTTGGTACAATTTGTTGGGAGAGATATATGGCAGAAACTGGATATGGACCACTATCTCACACCATTTACCAAGAAATGGACAAAATGGATACATGACCTAAGCTATGAAGGGAGATTTTACAAGAAAATTAGAACACAGAACATATTACTTATCAGATGTAAAGAAAGGTGAATAATCTGTGAATCAAAAACGAAAAAGCAAAGTTAGATGTAAAATGGATACGTTTGATTATATTACATTAAAAATTAAAACAAATATAGCCAAGATCAGAAGGAAAGCAAAAATTTGGGTGGAAAATTATAAAGACAATTTATCAGATAGAGGTCTTGTATTGAAAATATATAAAGAACTTTGTGAAATCTATAAGAATACAAGCTATTCCTTGATATGAATGGACAGTTTTTCAATGATAAAATTCAAACATTTGATAGTCATATAAAAATGGTCTAAATCACTGATCAGAGAAATGCAAATTAAATGAATCTCAAGGTATCATTTTACCTATCGTATTGGTAAAAAGAATAGAATAAAAAAGTGATAAATGTTTGAGAGGATGTGGAAAAAATCAGTAATTCATTATTAATGGAATTATAAAATGATCCAACCATTTGAGAGGGTACTGTGGAATTATACCCAAAGAGTTATTAAACGACTTATACTTTTTGACCCAACAATCCCACCACTAATTCTTTTTCCAAAGATGATTATAGATAAATGAACACCATCTCTATGTTCTGAAATGTTTGTAGAAGCTCTTTGTGGTGGCAAAGATCTGGAAACTGCAGGGATGTCAATCAACTAGGGAACAGCTGAACAAGTTGTGGTATTATGATTGTGGCAGATTTTTACTATGCTATAAGAACTACTAAATAGAAGCATAGATACAATAAGTAAATCTAATCAACTTGGATCTATGCCAAAGGGCTGTAAAACTGTGCATTCCTTTTGGTCCATCAGTACCATGGTCAGATCTGGACCCTAAAGGAATTAAATGGAAAAAGATCTATTTGTTAAAAAACATTTTTAGCAGTTCTTTTTGTGGTCGTTAAGACACAGAAATCCAGAAGATACTCACGCATTGGTGACTAGCAAAGCAAACTGAGGTATATGATTGTGATGGAACACTATTGTGCTACAAGAAGCGAAAAGCAAGGGGTGCAGCGGATAGGGCCCCGGCCCTGGAGTCAGGAGGACCTGGGTTCAAATCCGTCTCAGGCATTTAATAATGACCTGGCTGTGTGGCCTTGGGCAAGACACTTAACCCCACTGCCTTGCAAAAAAACTTTAAAAAAAATGCAAAGCAAGATGGCATCTGCACAAAGTGACTAATATAGAAATGTCTGACCTAACTGCCTACAAATAATCTTTATGAGACCATCATCTCAAAGTGGGGCGGCAGAAGGGGGGTCAAATATAAACATGAACTTCTAAATGTTTAAATTGTTTCACCATGTAATTGGGAAAAATAAGATGTTATGTTTTTACTTAGAAAAGCCCCATGAGAGCCCTGGGAAGGCCCGTGTGACCGAGGCAGGAGAAGGGCAAACCTGAACCCCATGTGTGCTCCGGCCTCCGTCGGGGGGGGGGGGGGGGGGGTTGGTGCCGGGCACACACAGGTCCCGGGGGTGCGGCCCCTCCGGGCGGGCAGAGCTGCCCCACAAGGGGCGGGGGGCCCCTCGTGTCCTGGGCCGGGGCGGAGGGGCTTGGGGCCCCGGGCGGCCTCCGGCAGCGGAGCTGGGCACAGGGCGCCGGGCGTCCGAGGCCTCGGCGCAGCTTGGGGTGCGGGTCCGCCGCGGGGGCGCGGGCCGGGGGCAGGTGGGGGAGGGGCGGGGCGGGGGCACGGCGGGGCGGGGGCACGGCGGGGGGGCGGGGCGGGCGCGCTCCGTCCGGACCTACCTGGGGGCCGCGCGCGCACCGGCGGCTGCAGGGGCGGAGCGGCAGGGAGGCCGCGGCGGCTCGGCCAGCACTTCCGGCGGCCCCGGCGGCGCGGAGCCTCTTCCTGGTCCCGGCGGCACCTCCCGGCAGCGCCCGAGGCCCGCCCGGCGCGAGGACTACAAGTCCCAGCATGCCTCGGGCCCCGGCCCCGCCCTCCGCCGCCTCCTCCACGGCCGGGAGCCCGCCTTCCGCCCAGCCCCCCCCCCGGGCGCCAACCCCCCCCTCCGCCCCCCGGGGGCTGGAGCCCCGCCTCGGAGGAGGCGGCAGCGCGGGGCGCGGGGGGCACTGGGGGCGCGGGGGGCACTGGGGGCGCGGGGGCACTGGGGGCCCGGGGCCCCTGGTCTGCAGACCCAGCGAGGGCTAGGGGGCGGGGCCCCCGCGGCCAGGAGCCCGGATGGGGCGGAGAGCGCGCGCTGAGGGGCGGGGCCGCGGAGGAGGGTCACGGGGTCAGGGGGCGTGGCTCCGCCCTGGGGGCGGCCGGGGCAGCCGGGCCTGAGTTCAGATCCCGCCTCGGGCACCTCCTCGCCCCCTGGCCGCGTGGCCTCGGGCCCGGCCGAACCCTGGCCCAGGGCGGCCCGAGCGCGCCCGGCCCGGGGCTCCTTCCCGCTTGTTCCCAGGCCGCAGTCCCGGCAGACCGCGAGCGGGCAGGCCCCAGGAACGGCGGCCGAGGCCGGACACCAACGACATCTTTAATTGCCATGATTTACCTTCAAAGAATAGAAAGGGAGCAGCCCGGGGCCCCGCGGCCGGAGCGCCGCCCGGGGGGCAGCAGGACCCGAGTTCGAATCCGGCCTCAGCTGTGCGCGTTTGGGCGACCCCCCCCCCCCCATAGATAAAAATAAGAACTGGTTCTAGAGAAGGGAGGCAAGGCCCTTGTGACTCTCCTGGATTGGGGGCTGAACAGACGGGGGTCTCTCCACAGCCGGGATCTCTCTACAGCCGGGGCCTCTCTACAGCCAGGGGTCTCTCTGCAGCCGGGGGTCTCTCCGCAGCCGGGGGTCTCTCTACAGCGACAGCCGGGGGTCTCTCTACAGCCGGGGGTCTCTCTACAGCGACAGCCGGGGGTCTCTCTACAGCCGGGGGTCTCTCCACAGCCGGGGGTCTCTACAGCCGGGGGTCTCTCCACAGCCGGGGGTCTCTCCACAGCCGGGGGTTCTCCCTACAGCCACAGCCGGGGGTCTCTCTACAGCTGGGGGTCTCTCTACAGCCGGGGGTCTCTCTACAGCCAGGGGTCTCTCCACAGCCGGGGGTCTCTCTACAGCGACAGCCGGGGGTCTCTCTACAGCCGGGGGTCTCTCCGCAGCCGGGGGTCTCTCTACAGCCACAGCCGGGGGTCTCTCTACAGCCACAGCCGGGGGTCTCTCTACAGCCACAGCCGGGGGTCTCTCCACAGCCGGGGGCCTCTCTACAGCCGGGGGTCTATCTACAGCCGCAGCCGGGGGTCTCTCCACAGCCGGGGGTCTCTCTCCGCAGCCGGGGGTCTCTACAGCCGGGGGTCTCTCCGCAGCCGGGGGCCTCTCCACAGCCGGGGGTCTCTCCGCAGCCGGGGGTCTCTCCGCAGCCGGGGGTCTCTCCGCAGCCCGGGCCTCTCCGCAGCCGGGGGTTCTCTCCACAGCCGGGGGTCTCTCTACAGCCGGGGCCTCTCTACAGCCGGGGGTCTCTCCACAGCCGGGGGTCTCTCTACAGCCGCAGTAGGGGGTCTCTCCGCAGCCGGGGGTCTCTCCGCAGCAGGGGGTCTCTCTACAGCCGGGGTTCTCTCTACAGCCCGGGCCTCTCTACAGCCGGGGTTACCCCAGTCCTTGGGAAGCAGCACCCCAAAGAAGAGGGCCCTTCATTAAGTAAAATAGGACAGTTGCCTGACAAGCCAGGATCGGGGCTCTGCCCTAGGCCCAGCCCCAAACACAAAGGGACCTCACTTTACACACAATCAATCCAAGAGGACTAATTGGTTCAAAGGAAATAATAGAACACTAGGAAATCTGATTTCTAATTGGATAAAAGATTAGGGATTTCCCAATTTCAGGAGAAAGGGCAAACACCTGCAGTTCTCTGAGTTCAGCAAGAGACGGTGTCCCAATCTCCCAAGTGTCTATAAACAAAGGAAAACGGGAAAAAAACTGAGTAGTTGCTGTTGTTGAGTCATTTCTCAGTGCTATCTCAGTGTTGGTGGCCACTTTTGATGTTTTCTTGGCAACGATCCTGGAGAAGTTGGCCATTTCCTCTTACTCCTCATTTTATAAAAGATCTAAGGCAAACAGGGTAAGATGACTTAACCAGGGTCACCCAAGTGAATGAGATTGGACTTGAACTCATTCTGGGCCAAGCACTTTATCAACTGAGGCATCTATGTGTCTCCAATATATCAGGACAGGGACAGTTTTCAGATAGACATAGGAATTAGGTGAGATGCACAATAGTAGAAAACCCCTTTGGATCCGTTTGGTTCCTTGTCAGCTTCACAGATGTCCTTAGGGTCTCTAAGCTAGCTAGAGGGTGGCCAATTGCAAGCCATGTGGAGCTAAGTACAAGCAGTACAATGAGTTTTATCTCAATTCCCACAAAAAAATAAAGTCGTTCCCCCCCACACACCCCACAGAAATGAGACTAGACACACAAATGAATAGAAAGGGGCCTATCTGGCTCCAGAATGAGGCACAAGACAGAGGCAGTGGGGTTTACTCACTTACCACCACTTGCTAATCTCCTCAATTCCCTCAGTTTCCTCATTTGGGAAATGAAACTCATGGGATAGAAAGTTCAGGAGGAGTTAAGATTCCAGATTGGAGAGGAAGGAAGACCAGGATGCTCTCAGTTTTTTCCCTCCTTATAATGGTGGTTCTGGGAGGAAACAGCCAGAGAAGGAGTCACAGGAAGAAAAGGTACTTCCAATAGATGAGTGCCAAAATTTGAGTGAGTTTCCAGGAGAGAGAGGTTTCTGGGGCTTTGGAGTCAACATTCAGGAGGAGAGCCAGGAAGCTGAGATGTTAGAGGTGAGCCTTCTCTCCCATTTCTTTGTAGACGCTGTATTTAGTGTAATTCCTCACATCGTAGGCTTGTAGGTGCTTGTGGATTGACTGACAAGATAGTCAATAACCCATTCAATCTCAGGACTAGAACTTTCTCCCTCCCAACTCCATAGTAAAATGACAAGGTCATGACTTTACAAGCAGGGAGGGAAAAAAGTGTCGTATATAATTCCAAAAAAAAAAAACCCATTCGTTTTTCATATAGACATGAATGACAGGAAGAGATGGAACGCACTCTTCTGAAAATCTAGAGAAATTAGAGTTAACTCCCATATCCAAGACCCCCAAACTGAACATGCTTCTCAAGTAACAAAGAGGAACATTTTAGAGCCCACAATATTTTAAAGAATTGGGGGAGCAGCTAGGTGGCATAGTGGATAAAGCACCGGCCCTGGAGTCAGGAGTACCTGCGTTCAAATCTGGTCTCAGACACTTAATAATGACCTAGCTGTGTGGCCTTGGGCAAGCCACTTAACCCCATTTGCCTTGCAAAAAAAAAAAACCCTAAAAAAAAAAAGAATTGGATGAAAGCCCCAGTATTAAATCAACTTTTAAGAGGGAAACTCAGTAAGACCACAGACATTTAAATTCCTATAACAAGAGAAAAAGTATTTCGAGGTGCTAAGTTCTCTGAGAAAAATAAAAGAGGTCTTTATGAAAGGAATATGAGTGTAAATGGAAATTTAATAGAAATATGAACCCTGGACATGGAGCCAGGTAAGACCTGGATATGTATCCTTGTATTAACAGTAGGAACATTTGAAAATGCAAATGGGGCAGCTAGGTGGCGCAGTGGATAGAGCACCGGACCTGGAGTCAGGAGTACTGGGTTCAAATCCAGCCTCAGATGCTTAATAATTACCTAGCTGTGTGACCTTGGGCAAGTCACTTAACCCCATTGCCTTGCAAAAAAGAAATGAGACCTTTATTAGAACTCCCAGTGTTTCCCAGCTTTCTAGCTTTCCTTCTTATTTTGGCAGCATTGGTTTTTATTAGTACAAAAGTCATCACATATTTTGTCAGAGGTGGCAAAAATTAACTCGTGACAATCCTCAGCTGAACTGACCTTTGTGGGAATCATTTGAAAAACTTAAACTGGATTATCTTAAAGTTAATTCTAAAGACAAATAAGACTTGTAAGAAGGGATGGGAATGTTACCATCTCTATATACCTTCTGTGCTAAAACTCCCACTACATTGCCTTCCTTCTCCACTGCAAACAGAAAGTGAATAATTAGGCAGGGACTTAGGCAGATGATCTTATGGCCTGGATAGCCTCACACTGTTCCTCAGACAGGCAAAGGGAGTCAGGGATTTAATATTGAAGAGCCTTGTACAAAGGGTGATCTAAAACAGAAAACTCAGGTATCCAAGCCCTGCAGTACCCAGCAAGACCCCAAAATGCCCTTACTGTCTTTTGGAACATTTGCAGATTGTCTTAATTTGGGAGGGATCAAGAGAGACAGAACCTCGGGATGCCAGGTGTCCTAGAAATTTCACAGAGGCCTGCCAACACTAGAGTCTATCTCAAGAGGCTTCATGACC
Organism: Macrotis lagotis; assembly: GCF_037893015.1. Classification (NCBI taxonomy): domain Eukaryota; kingdom Metazoa; phylum Chordata; class Mammalia; order Peramelemorphia; family Peramelidae; genus Macrotis; species Macrotis lagotis. The sequence goes on from NC_133666.1 coordinate 698,986,339, forward strand.
ATTTACAGCTAGAAATGTGAGAAGCTCCACAGCATCTTCCTCTCCTGAGCTAAGATTGGGGAGCACAATAACATCATCCAGACATTGAAGGAGTACCTTTGGTGGGACTGCCATAATAATCTGCCCAATTTCTGTAGGATCTGTGACCCATAAGTGAGGTGGGACCTTACTTAGCAAGGGCCTGGGATTCCCCCCTGTCGGACTGGGGCAGCAGAGACAGAGCTGCCTGAGGAGCTAGGGAAGCGGGCCAGTGAGCTAATTTACAACCAGTGGGAATGAATTTAAGCACAGTGGATAAGGACAGAATATCCCTACTGACAAGGAGCTTTAGGAACTAGGAGGCAATTATGCTGAAAATTGTCCTGTCCCAGAGTGAGTGACCGAAAGGGGAGTCATTTTACATGCTCAGAAAGGTTTATTAGACACCCCTAGCACCGTCATGCTCTCAGAACTCCGAGGACCAGGGGAGCAGATGTTGTCAGGATCCAGGACAGATAGGGTTGCCTCAGTGTCCACCAAGGAAGGGATGGGGTGGCCCTGCACTATCCTAGGCACTTCTCCCAACTGGGAGACTGGCAGACATGGGATAAATAGGGACTGAATCCTGCAAACCTACCTCAGAGCATCCAACGTTTACTGGTTTCTAAAGCTTTGAGATGGAACTTACACTGGTTTTTCCAATATCCTGGCTTTCTGCAATTATAACGGACTCTGGCTGCGTGATCCTCAGCCTGCCTCCTAGGGACAGGCAGGTCTTGGATGGGGGCTGCCAACTGTCCAAGTTGCATCCTGTTTTGCTGGGATTTCTCTCTTGTCATTGACTTCCAATTCTTTCTGCTCTATTACATTTTGACTCCATGCTAATTCCACAATGAATTGAGGGTGTTTGTTCTGCCAGTCTGGCTGACTTATCTTAATATTTCTTGACAGAGAAGGTTGCAGATTGCTAATAAGAGAGAAACTGAGTCTGTCCTCCTTTTTTATCATATCTTAAGCCGGAATTTGCATCAAAAGCCTCCCTAGGTGATCAAAACATTGAAATACTGTTTCATCTTCCTTCTGAACTGTACTTTTAATTTTTGAAAAGTCTACTGCTTGGGGAAAGGCCAAGGGAATGGCATCAAGAAGAGCATCCCCTAATGCTCTACCTTCGACATAAAGCCTTTCCTGATCTGTACATGCTCCACAATCTGTTTTTTGGAGCTCTTCAAATGTAGCTTTGATAGCTACCTTTTTTTTTTTAATGTGAAAGGAAGCTGGGAATCATATTTATTTGTCTTTTGTACAATGTAACTCTTATATTTTACAAAAATGGATATAATCATGCCCATAAAATTGTAATCCATGGCATCTGAGAGCAAACACTCTGTGATTATTTAAAAGAAGGGCCTTTTTTAAACTTATAATACAAAGGTCTGTGCTAGAGAAGCAGTCCTCCACTGTGCATTATAACAATAAGGCTTACTTTGAATACAAAGACTGATCACACATTCAGAGTTAGGAACCACCGGATTTAACAAACATCATTTTGTAATTGCTCTTTGCATCCTTCTTAGCTTTGGGGTCCTCCACTTCCTCTGGCTGTTGAGCAGCTTGTAGTTCTTCAGCACACTCCTCTTTCTCAGACTCTGAATCAGTCTCAGAGTCCTCTGGACTTTCAGGGTCAGGTGAATCATCATCGTCATCGTCATCATTTCCAGCAGCATCACCTTCCCCATCAGGATCCTCTAACTGAAGCCAAGTCCGCAATGTCGTCGATATCTCCCTGATAATTTTACTGTCCACACTCTGTTGATCCTGTGACTCCGGTTCTTCATTCATTTTCTTATCTTCTTCCCCTGTTCTGAAGCGAGATGTTGACCTATGATCTCCTATAACAAGTCGGCCAGTGTGTTCTTTCTTTCCAGCTCCCATTAGTCTTAAGAACTTTTGTTTTCTCTCTTCATTGCCCAGATCAGCTGCCTCCCGATCTAGCTCCAGTGTCGTGGTCAGGGGAGGCCGAGCGCTCCACGCCGTGCGGGTGGGACTCCCTGGCCGCGCTCATCCTCCCGCCGACACCGCCCGGCGCTCTCCTCCGGAGCCGGTCCCCGGAGCCGGTCCCCGGAGCCGGCCGCGGCAGCCCCGACTCAGCGCCGCTCAGGAAGCGACGGCTACCTTTCTGAACCAATTCTTTTCCTCTCCTTTTGCTACTAGGGTTACAGTTAACTGGCAAACATGTGGGATTGCAGGGTGATGGGATTGCCGTGTGACCTGAGGTTGGTCACTAAAGCCGATGGAATTTTTACATGGAGCAGGACAGTCTTCCTTTAATGCTTGTAATTCACCCCTGTCTCATAGTTTAACTTAGAATGTGGGGAAGTATGAAGGTTCCCATCAGGTCCGGTCTGTCCTTCTCCCTCCTCAGGCTGAATGACCTGAGAACGTGGCCTGTTTGCTGCCTTTAAAGGGGGGGTCCCAACAAGGTCAGGCTTCAAGTTTTCGTCTGGAGCTGGGGAACCCACAGTTCTGGGGAATGAGATCTTTCAGGCAAACAAAGGAGGAGCAGGAGCAGAGACGTAGGAAGGAGCTGGACTAGAAGAGCATGAGGAGGGGACAATGGGCTACACTGGAGACTGGGAAGAGGAGATGGGATAAGGAAAAGAGGAGGCAGGAGGGGAAGAGTGAGCGGGCCAAAAGGGAATGCAAGAGTTCCCAGAACTGTAAGAGGGAGACGAGGCAGAAGTGCAAGGAGAAGAAGCTGGAGGCCATAACAGCCTGACAGTGGAAGCAACATTTGGGGAAGAATGTTGAGGGCAAACAGAAGTTACAGTGGGAGAGGAAAAGGGAGGACAAAGGGAGGAAGGGTTAGAAAAGTGAGCAACAGAAAAAGGAGGCGGAGCAGGCAAGGAAGAGGCAAAAATTCCAGAGGGAGTCCTATTAGGGAAATGAAGGAAACTAGAAGAAGAAACAGGAGTAGCTGAATGGGAAAAGAAGAGAGAACTTACTTGAAGAGCCTGGAGCAGACAGGATTAAACCAGGATAGGAAGAATGCTGAAAAGAGACCTAACACTGCAGCTGAAGGGGGCAGAGAAACAGTGGTTTCCTTAAGGTTTAATAGGGCAGGGGGGCAGCTAGGTGGCGCAGTGAATAGATCACCGGCCCTGGAGTCAGGAGGACCTGAGTTCAAATCCGGCCTCAGACACTTAATAATGACCTAGATGTGTGGCCTTGGGCAAGCCACTTAGCTCCATTTGCCTTGCAAAAACCTAAAAAAAAAAAAAAAAACCCCAAAAACAACAACACAAAACCAAAACAAATAGGGCAGGGTACCGAGGGATGTAATCTTGAGAAGGGAGAAAGGACAAAAAGTATGGAGGTGGAACTGAAACAGGAGGAAGCTGAGAGATTGGAACCTTCGAAGCAGAGGGAGAGGCAATGCTTCCTGCTGGCTCTCATGGCAGGGCAGAGACCAAGACCAAAGGAGAATCAGAGGCCAAATCAGACAGGAGGCTTTTAGCATCAGTGGTCTTATTGGGGGGGGGGGGGGTAAAGGAGAAATTTCCCTGTGAGGCTTTCTCAGCTTTTCTTTCCCTTTCTAGCATTGTGGGATATTATACTAAATAACTGGACACAGTAGCCAGAAGTCTGCCTCCCTGCTTAAGAAGTATTATTGCTAAGTCTGAGATTCTTAGACAGGCTGAGGACATTCTACTGGACTTCCCAGTGACTCTCTTGGTATCACATGCAGTTGAGGCGCCCCTTACCTCCCATTACACTCAGCTTGAACTGGCAAAGCTTGAACCCCAGTAGTAACATGTCCCCATGTTACTCTCAAGAGGCTTAATGCCCTCAACCCTGTTGAGTTTCTCGAGATTACCCCTAGTTTAGAAACAGATCTGTGAGTAGTGACCACGACTCTGATCCTTCTGATCATGACTGTCTCAATTCTGAATCACTTACTGACTCATAGAAATCTCCATCCTTGATGCAGACCTCACAGTGTTCCCAGTGGCTCCTGCCTGAGGAACCATGACAGTACATTGGTTTCTGGCCATGGAATTACTACAGTGATTGAGGTATTACAATCTGCTCCTCTGCCCTCTGCTCATTCACTCAACAGGCTGAGTTGGAAGCAGTTGCTAGAGTCGGTGAATAAGGGAAAGGAGTGGCACATGATTTGGGGATGTTGTGGAAACAAAGAAGATTTTTAAACTCCACAGGACAGCCCATTAACAATAGTGAGCAAGTCTCTAGGCTTTTGGAGTGTCTGCTTCTCCCTAAACAGGCGACTGTTATTAAACCTGCTGGCCATTCCTGTGACTCCACTCCTGAGGCTAAGGGAAATATGCTAGCTGACAAGGCACAGAGGGAGGCAGCCCTGTCTTTCCCAATTGCCCTAATGATCTCCCATCCCCTACCAACTGCACCCCCCCCAGTTGATTTAGTAGTTTTGACACAAGCACAGGTTTTGAACTCCCCTGAGATAATATGCCAGTGGGAAAAATGAGGGTGCATCAGAGATCAGGAGATTGGATGGTGGAAGTATTGGGTCCAGAATTGTTCTCCCCGTTCAATCGCATTGTCCATTACTGCATTGTTTGCATTATTTTAGTCACTGGGGAACTGATTGGCTTTATGAGCTTGATTCAAAGCATTGGTGGGGGATGTCAAGGAAGGTCACGGAGGATGTAGTCTCCAGATATTCATTTTGTCCCCTATATAATCCTTCCAAACCTTTTAAACCTCCTTTGGGCAGATTTCCATCCCCCTCCTCTCCTTTTAAAATTTGGCACATTGACTTCATTCAACTACCCCCCCCCATGAAGTGAGTACAAGTATGCATTAGTCATGGTATGCATGTTTTCTCATGGGCTAGAGGTTTTCCTCTGATGGTCTGCAACAATGGGAGCTGTTAAGAGGATTTTATGTGAACCTATTGTTCCTTACTGAGGAGCTCCAAGGGAAATTCACAGGGACAGGGGACTCATTTTACAGGCAAGAATCTTAAAAAGATCCTGGAAGCCTAGGGAATCCATCAGCATTTACATTGTGCACATCATCCCCAGACCTCAGGGCTAGTGGAAAGAACAAATGGATACTAAAAGGGCTGTTAAGGAAGTTCGCTCCTGACTGCAAAGCATCTTGGGTTCAGGTGCTGCCCATTGCTTTTCTTGCATTAAGCTCCTGACCTGTGGGAAAAACTAAGCTCTCTCTGTATGAGACTGTTGGAGGGAGACTGGCATCATATTGTCTCCAAGAGTACTGTGTTAAACTCAGTCAGATTCAGCAAGTTCAAGACCTTGTTTCTCAGTCTCATTCCTTAGGTTTGCCTAATGAAACTAGCCATCTTATCTCTCCTGGTGACTGGGTATACTGGAAGAGACACTGAGGAAGCATTCTTTGGAACCCCATTGGCAGGGTCCCTTGCAGCTATTATTACTAACTCCACTGCTGCTAAGTTCCAGGGCGTAGATACATGGATACATCTGTCTCATCTGAAAAGTACCTGTGAACCAGAGTGGACTTCAAAGCCCATTGGTGATCTTGCCCTGCAGGACCAGAGAAGATGACAGCAGAGGTGGACAGCATTCCTAAGACTCAGGACCAGGCCTGTAAGACTTCAGCTGTCCTCCACACTTAATTATTAAGCCAAAATGGTGGTCCCGTCTCACCTCCCCCACCTAGGTGGGATTTTGTGATACTTTCTGATTAGCTTACATCTTTTTCCCGTGAGTGAGGGATCAACACTGTGGGAAGAAAACCATCCCTCCTTTTATATAGCAAAACACCCCATGTGCAAACTCAGTCAGAAGGCAGCTGATTTGTTTAACCTGTCTGGCCATTGGTCATATGCCAGTCCTCTGGGAGCCGCAGCTGGTTGTCCTATCTCCCACTGACTAGGGATCTATGAAGTTGGCTGCACAAGCCCAGGCACGTGGAAACCTAAAGTTTTCTGAGGATTCATCACCTGACCTACCACTGACCGCAAAAAGAACTTAAGAGTTTGGGCTGAATGCCCCATTCTTCTGAGGAAGATTAAGGGACAATCATATCTCTGTAGACTCAAACACCACTGTGGGTGAAGTTTATTTGAAGGTTAACTGGGCCTCAGCCGGCTTCCCTGCTGCTTTCTGTTATTTTGCAAATCATACTTCTGGAGTTCCTATGGGGAGCCTTGACCCAGCCCTCTGCAATTATACTATCTGGGTCTCTCCAAGGAGACCTTTGGCATTATAAGTAAAAAGAAACATTCATTTTTCACAAATTTGGCCTATGCTTGGCTTTGGGGGCCAAATACTACTCAAGGGAGGTTTATTTCCACAACTTTTGATAACGGTAGGCCTGCTGGGATTGGCCCTACACCCTGCTCTAGCAAGTTCTTTCTCATCAATAGTAGCTATGATGCAGAGAATCATGGGCATGGGAAATACTGAAATCAATTGGAAACAAATTTTATAAATATTTTGTTTGCATTGCTGCAAAAAAATCTTCCTTCTTCCTTTATCATTCTGTTAAAATTTTCTGTCTTGACCTTCTTTAACCTAGATCATGGTCTCTTTTAGTAAGAGGTAGCTGGGTTGCAGCACTGGAAACAACATCTGAGACCACACCTACTGAAATCTGAGACCCTTCAACTCCTCCCTAAAAGTCAAACCCTCCAATGTGGGACTAGGACCATTCCCAGGTCACCACCTCTTCCCATTGACCCTGAGGGGGGAATTTAAGGAGTCCAGCCTCTCTTTTCTCCAAACTTCTGCTGAGTTTGGCAGCTGGCCTGACAAGATTAATTATCAATCCATATGGATTTTTCTTTAATCTCTTTTTAACCTTCCTGTTACTTTCTTTTGTGTTGTAACTTCTTTGAATAAATCTCTATTTTCTTTTTACACCTGCATTCCTGGGGCAAGGAGCGATTCTTCACAGGCAGAATATCGAAAAATTAGCAATAGCTGTATTACTGGGACTTGCCAAAAACTGTGGCCTGAAAAGATGGAATCAAACTGTTGGGAACATTGTTGAAGTTACCTTTGGGCAGCAAAAGGGTATGAACCTGTTCCCAATGGCATAAGGAGTAATCCCTGCTTAAATCCTTCCATGGGAATGATTCTTTCTCAAAGTTCACTTCTATATAATGATACCTGGAGGGATTTACTTCATCCCATGTCTCCCCAACATAGACTAGTCCCCAGTTACATAAGGACCCCAGGCACTATCTCATTTTCCATTTCCCTGCCATCCTCCCTAGGGATGTTCTCTATGTGCAACTCTTCTCTCTATGAGACTCTCCCTCCTCAGTGGTCAGGATTGAGCACAATTGTCTGAGCAGTGCGTAACCTGTACTATGTTCCTGGGGATATCCCCACACTGTTGCCAGTCCATGATCTTATAGCCACAGAGCCTCATCCCTCAGTCTGGCCAGTTGCCCTCTTTGTGTTTTTCCTCTCCTGTGGCTCATCATAGGATGTGCCATAGTAGCCACGGGAGTGGAAGAGGGAGTGGCTGCTTTTGTGAATTCACAAGTGGTCTACAAGTCCTATCTACAGAAATGGCTGATATGAATGATGACTTAGCAGAGCTGGTGAAGAATCTGAATGATGAAGTCAACTCCTTGGCAGGAGTGGTATTACAAAATCAATGGGAATTAGATTTCCTTCTAGCAGCTGAGAGAGAAGTCTGTGTTTTCCTTGGTGAGCTTGTTTTTATGCAAATCAAAAGATACAGGATAGTATAGAGAAGTTTCAGAAACAGGCCACTCAATTGAGAGAACTTGACATAAAAATGTCAATGTGTGAGTGTTGCTGGGATACTGATTCTCCTTGTCCTCCTTTGTGCAGTGAGATAAGGGGTGGCTGTAGCTGCTAGAAGGTGTACTACTATGATGAATGAGGTAATTCCATCTGTACTCATATCACATGAGATGGAATGGATAAATGACCCATGGCCAAATGAGGAATATTTAAAAGAACTTCCCTTTAAAACCTCTGAAGAAATGTAAAGTTAAAAAGGTCCTCTTTATTTCTTCTGGTCTACAGGTGGCATTATGTGCCCCCTATGACTCAAAAAAAGGGGGGAATTGATATAAGATTTAGTATGATTGTTAGTATAATGGTATAACAGTAGTTTTGCATTTTAAAATATGGTGGTAGTAATTCTATAATAAACATATTATGAATAATGTTCTCAACTATGTATATATGTATGTATGCACATATACATATATATATATATAATATCAGGATTTACTGTACTTTAAAATTTTTCATTACTATTCATTATTTCTTTCTTCATTTTTCCTGCAAAGATATTTCCTTTGTATGTGATGATTGTTACATTTTAATTCAGAACATCTATTTTTTATATATGCAAGTGTTGAAACATATTAATGGAAAATTCTAAAAAAAATCTTGTTTCTATGTTATGTATTCAAAACCTTTTGCTGTAAAATGACCTGTGCAACATGGATACCATTTTATGATTTTTCCTGTAATATTCATTGTTACCACTACACTATCATAATCAAAATATGGCATTATTTCTGATCCTTTAATCTATGAAGTTTAGAGATGAATCTCTGTCTGATTGTAGGAAATTGCTATGCAAAGATTTTTATGGGAATGAAATTGACTTTCTATCCTAAGTCTGAAATCCAGGTATTAAAGAAAGATGCTGGTAGGCCATAGTCCATAGAAGCTGGAAAAGAAAAAATCCCAGAAGGGTTTGTTGAAATTTATAGGTGAGAGGTTTATTGGGATAAGAGTTGAAAGGACAGCTTTTCAGTATGATCTGAGGTTGGATTCTTTCTGACTCAGTTTCCATGAATGTGACTTTCAGAAAAATGTCTCCCACCTGATGGATTGAAGGTCTGACTTGAGGCAATTGGCTACCTACATGAGTGTCACCTAGAATGGACATCTAAAATACATAAGGAGCCATTGTCCTTTCTTTCATGTCCCTGATGTTTGTGGTAAATTGCTAAAAATCAAGTCAGACAAGCAATATTAAAATCAGGTATAGAAATTTAAGTGATTTGGCCTACCATTATCTAAAATTCAAATTGACTGTCAAATTAGTGTGCTTTGTTATCATGTTTACTGTGAAATCCTAATTATTATAGAAGTTTATTCATCAAGATCAAAGAAATTTCTAAAACTTTATTTCCTAGTAATGATGATCCTAAGTTTGATTTGTTGAAAATATTAAAAAGTTTTAACAGAAAAGGAAAATCTCTACAAGTAATCTGGATTGAAGAAATCTTTGAATTTATATTGTAAAACATAGAGCTGTATCAAGTGTTACAGAAGAAATGAATCTGAGGGGCAGCTAGGTGGCATAGTGGATAAAGCACTGACCTTGGAGTCAGGAGTACCTGGGTTCAAATCTGGTCTCAGACACTTAATAATTACCTAGTTGTGTGGCCTTGAGCAGGCCACTTAACCCCATTGCCTTGCAAAAAAACCCTAAAAAAAAAAAAAGAAATGAATCTGAATCTCTTTGTTATTTTGTGGTATGATTTATACAATCAAAAAGGGATTGCGCAGTTTTGAATCTCTGTAATTTTTTAAAATTGTGATTGTATTACTCACTTGTATTGCTGTTATGGATCTTACATTTATTTGCCCGTGGTTCTTAGAAAATCTAAGTCCCACTGATATATTATTTTCCCTCCAATATATACATTATCTCCCTAAATTTTTATATGATTGATCTACAGATGACACCAAGATGTGCATCTAAAGATCAAAATGAGGAAATGGTTAATCTGATATACTTTAATTTAGAATTAAATATTTCTGATCTCTATTTCTGATCAAAAGTTGCTCTATCAGTCTCTAAGTGAGGTTTGCAAGTCTGGAGTGCTCACCTCTGCCTTTCACAAGGTCGGTGTCTCTAGTTATAAATCTGAAGGTAGGTTATGTCTGTGTGAAATAGCCTAGTGTCCTCTGATTGCATCTGCAAGGTTGGCTTTTAAATTGTATAAATAATCAGAGTAAATAAAGGCCATCCTGAGAAAGCAGGAAATTACTTTGGTTATCTACATGAGGCTGAATAAATTCTTATACTTATGACATTTTGGAAAGGGAGAAATTCCAATGTTTCATATGTCCATATAATATCTAATAGCAACATAAACTATCATGTCAGAAGAGTAGATGGTAGTCTTTGGGCTAATTGGATCTTTGTCACTATAGAACAGACCTTATGGATGGGTTAGAGAATCGTAAAGTCATCAAATGACACCTTTATGAACAGATATGTAACCTGACTGGTTGGCCGCCAAAATTCTACATTCCTTGGTTAAAATTCTATAAATATTGATTATTCATTTAGTTTTGGGTTAGTATTCACAAGTATGCCATCTACCCATGGGTTTTGGTAAGATCCTAGAGAACTAAATTTCATTTATATAACTAACTTTGGTATTTCATTTTTTTAGCTTAAGGAAATTATATTTAACAAAGGCAAAGAAGCCCAGATGGCTGCCCCAAAGGTTTCTGGGAGTTTGAAGCATTTTGAGAGAATGAACCTGGTTTTTCTCAGCTGTTTTTAGGTCAGAAGGAAAAGTGTTCCAAGACTTTATTCCTTCTTTTCCCCTCCCCTCTTGAGTCTCTTGGTTTCACGTGGACTCTACTTCACCCTCTTGGACCATTCACTTCTTTTGCTCTCCCCAAGGCTTGGCTCCTCCAAGCCCCCTGCCAGGATTTGTCACCCCCATGTTTCATTGCCCCTTACTTTACACCTCTCCCTTTTCTGAGCACCTATCTCTGTGTGGGCATGCACTTCTTTCACATGTCATCATGATTTTTTGGGAGCAGCTGCCAACTGATGGTTCTCCCCAGGGAGGGTTGGGCCATCTTAGTAAGCTAGTAGAGTCTCTCTATGGTCTCTCTATCAAACCCCCTTCGTGCTTGTTTCCCTGTGTATCACCTATTTCTCTTCCTCTCTTCCTTGGACATCACCTCCTCCTCTGCATTTCCTTCCCCTGGTCATCACCTCCCCCTCTGTCTCCCTTCCCTGGACATCACTTTTCCCTCTGTCTCCCCTCCCACTTAAATATGAGAACTTGTAAAGCAAGAGATGCTACTTTGACCAACTGTATCTATTTCCATGTATGGGAATTGGGATTAATTGCTGAATATCATATCCTAAGAACAGTTTTTTCTCTTGCAGATTTGAGACATTGGGTGAATCCCCCTAAGACGCATATCCAAACAAGGAAAGAAATTGCTACCTCCCCAAGGTTGTGACTTTGCTGAATGTTTCAGAATCTTTGAGGGTGTGTGACTCTTTTTCTCTAATATCAATTGGGGTTCTAAAGATATTTGTAAAGCTTTGAGGCACACATAGAAGAAACCAACAACTGAACTTTCAACTATACTCTCCTTATCTTCCTCAACTTCAGAATCCTTTGCTCCTAACTCTTCATTGGATATCCTACTTCAGAAACCTGCCTCCTTAGTGGCCAGATAGGAATCAGGATGCTTGGAGATGACAGTCAGGGTTAAATGACTTGACCAAGATCACACAGCAAGTTTAAGTGTCAAGTATCTGAGGCTAGATTCAAACTCCCATTCTCCTGACTCCAAGGTCAGTGTTCTATCCACCTAGCTAACCCAACATCCCAGAGCACCAAAGGGAAGATCATGGTAATTATGGAAATCTTCATGCTGTCATCCAGGTGAGGTTACTTGGCTGCAAGTTTATTCTCAAGTGTCTGAGACCAGACAGAAGCACTCAGGAAATAACAAAGTAGATTCCAGGAAGGTGGAATCATGCTGCATCATTGCTTGCTCATTTCTACCAGAGTTATAATCAATTGTAAGGCTAAATGTAATCAGTAGGGCAGAGGTAAGGGGACATTTCACTGTTGCCATTTGCCCAAGACAGCAGAGTCCCACATCATACTTCCATCTGCGTGCACCTGCCCTGAGATGGGCTTCTTAAGCCTTCTCATGGAAACAATTTAACACAAAAAAGTCAGATTGGATAAATAACATTGACTTTTTTTTTAGATTTTGCAAGGCAACGGGGTTAAGTGGCTGGCCCAATGCCACACGGCTAGGTCATTATCAAGTGTCTGAGCCTGGATTTGAACTCAGGTACTCCTGACTCCAAGGCCAGTGCTCTATCCACTGCGCCACCTAGCTGCCCCAACATTGACATTTCTAATTACCAGTCTCCTTCAGCAGACATATTGTCATTAACTGATGAGCTGCCTAAACTAGTAGTAGAGTGTTGTAAATACCATGATCTCTTTGATTTGAACAACCCCAGTTATACTGAATCCCCAGCTTTCTAATAGTATACCCCTCATCCATATCATGTATCTCCATTCTCATTTATCTGTATCTCAAAACTCCCACCAATGTCCTACTAAAAATGTATCCTTCCTTCCACTGTTTTCTTTGGAATGCATACTACATAATAGTCTTCCTTTTATTTTAAACTTTTCCCTTTCCTCCTCCTTTCATGTTCTAGTACTCTCTAGAACCTATTTCTCTCCACATGAAACTCCTTCCTTCAGCACACTTTCCAGGAGCAGCTACACTTTTTGTCATGGCCCCTATTATCTATTTCTGTTGGAGTGGGGGTTTCAGAATATTTTTCCCCCATTGCTCTTTCTCTCTCTCTAGAGTCTCTTTTCAACATCCATCATTCAGCAACCTCTTTTTTTGTTTGTTTGTTTTTTTGTAAGGCAATGGGGTTAAGTGGATTGATTGCTCAAGGCCACACTGCTAGGTCATTATTAAGTATCTGAGGTCGGATTTGAACTCAGGTCCTCCTGACTCCAGGGTCAGTGATCTCCCCACTCCACCACCGATGCTCATGTTATTCACAATCAGAAAGAAAATACAGATTTTCCTGGCTATTGTATAATGTTCTCCTCACCTCCTTCAGAATTGAATCCAGTATCTGAAAGGGTTTTCTCTACTCTTTAATTTCTTCTCTAAGAGTATTTGATTTCTACATAACTATTGATGTTATCCTCCAAAGCTGTTCCACATAATCTGTTCCTCAACTCTACCTCACTACTAAAAGGAAACACACATTTTCCTGTTCTTGCTGGTATCCACAAGTACATTCATGAACTACAATTCTTAAATCTGAATGCAATATTTTTTGTACAGCAAATATATCATTTATATTTTTAAATCTTGTTTTCAAAATTTTCATTTTCCAACGTTCAGTTACTAAAGGAAGGATTTACACCCAGGTCTTTCCTGCCTCCATGTCCAGGGCTGTGATTCCCATTAAATTTCAACTTCTGGGACGGCTAGGTGGCACAGTGGATAAAGCACCAGCCCTGGAGTCAGGAGTAACTGGGTTCAAATCCGATCTCAGACACTTAATAATGACCTAGCTGTGTGGCCTTGGGCAAGCCACTTAACCCCATTGCCTTGCAAAAACCTTAAAACAAACAAACAAATAAATAAATAATTTTCAACTTTCATTTTCCTTTTATAAAGGGATCCTTTACTATGTTTATAGAACATAGTCTATTGTTATAGGAATGTGTATATATATATACATATATATGTATATATATATATATATATATATATATATATATATATATATATCTGTGGTCTTAATAAGTTTCCCTCTTAAAAGTTGATTTAAGATGGGGACTTCTCATGAAATTCTTGAAATCATTGTGGGCTCTTAAATGTTCCTCTTTGATCCTTGAGAAGCATGTTGAGTTTAGGGATATTGGATGTGGTGGTAAACTCTAATTTCCCTAGATTTTCTTCAAATCTTATTCTATCTGTTCCTGCCATTCATTGTCTATGTGAAAATTAAATGGGTTTTATTTTATATGTGATGCTTTTCTTCCTGCATCCTTGTAAAGTCACACCCCTGTTATTTTAAAATCAAGTTGGGAGGGAGAAGGTTCTGGTTCTGAGCTTAAATGGGTTGTTGAATATATCAGTCTCTCAACTGACAAGCACGTATGAACTACTATATGCGAGGTGCTGTGCTAAGTGCTCGGTCTACAAAGAAAGGGGAGGGAAGATTTGCCTGTAACATGCTAGATTCTTGTCTCCTTCCCTCAACTTCCTGCACAAGCTTTGTCCTTGAAATTGACTAATTAGAAACTCGTTACAAAGTAGTTTTTCATTTTTCTTTGGTTGATGATAGAAATTTTGGGGAGTGAGACACTTCCTTTGTTGAATTTGAAGAATTGCAGAGGTTTGCTCTTTCCCCTTAACTTGGAAAGATGCAAATCTTTCATCCAATTAGACAACAGATTCCCTAATGACACAGTATTCCCTTTTAACTAATTGGTCTTGAGTCAATGGGTTTTTTTAGAAAGATTTTATTTATTTTGACTTTTACTATTTCCCCCCAATCTTGCTTTCCTCCCCCCACCCCACCCCCCACAGAAGGCACTGTGTTAGTCTTTACATTGTTTCCATGGTAACATTGATCCAAATTGAATGTGATGAGAGAGAAATCATATCATTAAATATGAGATAGTAAAGTTACATAAGATAATACTTTTTTTCTAGTTTGACAGTAATAGTCTTTGTTCAAAGTCCATAATTATTTTTCTGGATACAGATGAGATTCTGAGATTCTCCATCGCAGACAGTCCAAAATTGTCCCTGATTGTTGCACTGATGGAATGTGTGAGTCCATCAAGGTTGGTCATCGCCCCCATGTTGCTGTTAGTGTGTACAGTGTTTTTCTGGTTCTGCTCATCTCACTCTGCATCAGTTCATGCAAATCCCTCCAGGCTTCCCTGAATTCCTGTCCCTCCTGGTTTCTAATGGAACAGTAGTGTTCCATGACCATAGTGTTCCATAGGCCACAGTTTGTTAAGCCATCCCCCAATTGCAGGACATTCACTTAATTTCCAATTCTTTGCCATCACACACAGGGCTACTAGACTCATTGTTTTTTTAAATATTGAGTTCTGTCTCCCCATTTATTTGGGGGCTAGACCTAAGTTGAAGAAGTCTGGTCCTGATTTCTTAGGCAATTGCCACATTTTACTTAATAAACTGACAATTTTCTTTGAGCACTTCTACCCAAGGGTTGATGAGGTTTGATGATCTTGCCTAAACAGAAGGTTCCCAGACACTTAGTTGATAAATTTCTGAGTACTAAATAGAAGAGTTTACAAGGTCCTTTGTTCTTTTCTCAAAGTGGAGGTTATTCTTTCTATTTTAAAATTAAAGATGTAACCATTTTCATTCCTGAACCACATTTTTTTTTTTAGTTTTTGCAAGCTAATGGGGTTAAGTGGCTTGCCCAAGGTCACAGAGCTAGGCAGTTATTAAGTGTCTGAGGCTGGATTTGAACTCAGGTCCTCCTGACTCCAGGCTGGCGCTCTACCCACTGTGCCACCCGGCTGCCCCCTCAACCACCTTTGTAAACGGCTTAATTCCTACTTTCATTGCATCCAGATCAGAACAGAAGCTGCTTTCCTAAGGACACCACCCTTTCGAGATCATTTCCAAGTTGTAGGCTTTTTCCTAAAACGGTGGCTCACACATGCCAATCTGAGAACAATCAGAAGCAGAAAAACCGCAGAGCGTGATGTGCTGGAGAACGGGAACCAACGCTGCCAACTGGCACCCATTCCACGCAATGCATTTCTGGAGGGTCTCACACGAAGACCCCCCTCGTGCAGCGGCCGCGGCCTTGGGAGCCTCCCGGCCTGCAGAGCAGGGTCATCCTGCCGACTGGCCTTTCCTTCCTCTCCCTCGTCCCCCTGCCGTCCCCTCAGGACCCCAGTGTGCAGGTGTGCCCCCTTCACATCTGGGCTCCGTGTGGGCCCCGGGACCAAGGGTGGGCACGCCTGCCTGGAAGCCCTGAGCCCCCCCCCGGACCTCCACGCCCAAGGGGCCATGGCCGCCCGGGACCCCAGGCCTGGGGGGGGCTGGAGGCCTGGGGGCGCCCCTGGGGGCGGGGCCGGGGCGGGGTTTGGGCCGGAAGAAGGACTCCTGGCGGCGGAGGAGCCCCGGAGAGGCTGCGGGGCCGGCGGGGCCGGGCCCGGGCGGAGGAGCCGCGGCCCCCGGGTCTGCTCAGGGCGGCGCCGCCGGGCCAGGGAGGCCCCCGGGCCGGGCTGCCGGGGCCCGCGGTCTCGCCCCTCTTCTCGGGGCGCCGAGCGTTCTGGAAGCCAGGTCAGTGCGCGCCCCGCCCCCCTCGGCCCCCGCCCGCCCTTGGCCTTGGGGCTGTGCCGCCCCTCGGCTCCTGCCCCGCCGGCCCCGGGCCCGGCCTCCCTGCCTCCGCTCGTGGCACAGGCCTCAGACTGCTTTGGCCTCCCGGCCCCAGGCGGCCCCAGGCGGCCCCAGTCCTCCCCCCGCCCCCCGGCTTTCCTCTTGTCTAGACTGTTCCCCAGCTAATCTGTGTAGTAACTGGGAAGAGAGGCGGGGACGGCGGGGGAGCCCTGAGCCAGAGCCATGGAGATTGGGCCTGGGCTCCCCCATCCGGCCCCCCAACCCTTCCTGCCTTTTCCGTCTCTGTTGGAGGGCGGGCAGAGGAGGGGGGAAAGGATGAAGAGAGGGAGGCCAGGAGGCTTCCTTTGGCACCTGCGCATCCCTGCTGCCTCCCTCGGGGGGTTGCAGGCCGAGCCCCGGGCAAGTCAGGCCCTCGTCCCTCTGCAGGCTCCTAGCCCGTATAAAGCCCAGACTGGCCTCCTGGCCAGGAAGGGAAGGGAAAGCCCTTTACATCTGGATCTTTCTCCCTGTTGAGTTTAGGCCACAGAGGCCCAAAGCGTGGCCCAAGCAGGGCCTGGTGCAAATCAGCACCAAATCTGGAAACAGCTTTATTGTAAAGGTTCATGCATAGCAATCACCCGGAGCATAAGCACAAGGCAGCCAGCCTGGGACTCAGATTGGGGGTGGGAAAGATGGGGTCTTTCTGAGATGAAGAAGGCAGGGATTTTGCAGTTGGCTCCAGACTGTCTCCTGGTTATCAGAAAGCCCGAGAATCAAAATCTCCAGGTGTCACCTGTATTAGTTTGATTCTTGTTGCATTTATTTGTCCACAAAGTGTGGGGGAAGCAGGATCCTGAGATTGAACTTGACAAAATGGAGTCACTTTGGTTACTTTGCCACCTACACAGGGATCCTGGATACAGAGGGAATGGCCCCTGGGAGCCTCAGCCCCCCATCCCAGGGGAGTGAGGTCTACAGAGTAGAACAGCATGAGAAATTAAATCCATTCCATAGACATAGGGGATTGTCTTTGAAACTGGCCACACATAGGTATGAGGTGAGCACAGTAGAAACAACATTACCATGTATGCCGTGTTCATTCCTTCTCTTTTAAAGTGATTCATAGGGTCCTTGGTATCTTGAACACTAAGACACCTGAAATTGTTGCACTCCCTTGTTTATTTTTAAATTCTCCCTCATCACAACTTTGAAGGCCTACTTCACTATTTCATTTTTTAAATTTATTTATTTATGTTCATCGATATGTATGTGCATATTTCCAAGTTACAACATTTTCCTGCATCCTTCCTTCCCACCCCTCCTCTCCTCAGCTTGGAACAGTCAGGTTAATATTTTACATACATATTTTGTTAAACATGTTTACTAATTAGTAATTTTTGGCATGAGAAATTAGAACTAAGGGAAAGAGACTATTTTTTTAATATTTTTATTTTGAGTTTTACAATTTTTCCCCTAATCTTACTTCCTCCCCCACCAAGGCAATCTGCCATTGTTTCCGTGTTGTACATTGATTCAAATTGAGTGTGATGAGAGAGAAATCAGATCCTTTAGGAAGAAACAAAAGGCATCAGAGATAGCAAGATCACACAATAAGATGTCAGGTTTTTTTCCTCAATTAAAGGTAATAATCCTTGGTCTTTGTTAAAACTCCACAATTCTTTCCTGTTTTTTTTTTGTTTGTTTTTGTTTTTGTTTTTGTTTTTGTTTTAGGTTTTTGCAAGGCAAATGGGGTTAAGTGGCTTGCGCAAGGCCACACAGCTAGGTAATTATTAAGTGGCAGATCGGATTTGAACCCAGGTACTCCTGACTCCAAGGCC
Organism: Macrotis lagotis; assembly: GCF_037893015.1. Classification (NCBI taxonomy): domain Eukaryota; kingdom Metazoa; phylum Chordata; class Mammalia; order Peramelemorphia; family Peramelidae; genus Macrotis; species Macrotis lagotis. Next base: position 699,004,322 of record NC_133666.1, read on the forward strand.
AGTGCTTTGTCCACTAGACCACCTAGCTACCCCAAAACTCCAAAATTCTTTCTCTGGACACAGATAGTATTCTCCATCGCAGATACCCCAGAATTGTTCCTTCCTGATGTTGCACTTATGAAATGAGCAAGTCCATTAAGATTGCTTATCACCCCCATGTTGCTGTCAGCGTGTACAATGTTCTTCTGGTTCTGCTCATCTCCTTCAGCATCAGTTCATGCAGATCCCTCTAAGCTTCTCTGAAATCCCGTCCCTCTTGGTTTCTAATAGAACAATAGTGTTCCATAACATACATATATCACAGTTTGCTAAGCCATTCCCCAATGGATGGACATTCACTCAATTTCCAATTCTTTGCAATACAAACAGCTGCTATGAATATTGTCATACAAGTGATGTTTTTACCCTTTTTCATAATCTCTTCAGGGAAAAACTTCTTAATTTAATATAGTCAAAATCATCCATTTTGCAATTTATAATATGCTCTAATTCTTGTTTGGTCATAAATTTATCCCCTTTCCAGAGATCAGATAGAGTATTTTTTGGTCTATTAATTTATCTATGGTATCACTCTTTATATCTAAATTCTGTCCCATTTTGATCTTATTTTGGTATAGGATGTGAAATACAGATCTATGCATAGTTTTGCCATACTATTTTCCAGTTTTCCCAACAATTTTTGTCAGATAGTGAGTTCTTACCGCAGAGGCTGATGTCTTTGACTTTGTCAAATTAATAGATTACTGTAATCATTTACTGCGGTTTCTTTTGAATTTATCCTAATCCACTGATTAGGATTACTCTGTTACTGAGTCAGTACCAGACAGTTTTGATGCCTGATGCTTTATAATATAGTTTGAGATCTAGTAGAGCTGGGGCACCCTCCTTTACATTTTTTTTCATCTGTTCCCTTGCTATACTTGCCCTTTTGTTGCTCCAGATGAATTTTGTTACTAAAGCAGTTATTTGGTACTTTGGTATGACACTGAATAAGTAATTTAATTTGGGTAGAATTGTCATTTTTATTATATTAGCTTGACCTAAATGTGAACATTTGACATTTTTCCAGTTATTTAAATCTGATTTTATTTGGGTGAGAGTGTTTTATAATTGTGTTCATACAGTTTCTTGATTTGTCTTGGGATGTAGATTCCCAAGTATTTAATGTTTTCCAAATTTATTTTATTTTTTTTGTTTGTTCTTTTTTAGTAAAGTTATTTTAAATGGAATTTCTTTTTTTATCTCTTGTTCTTGGGTTGTGTTGTATATATATATATATGTAAATGCTGATTATGTGGGTTTATTTTATATCCTGCTTTTTGGCTGAATTTGTTAATTATTTCAAGAAGTTTTTAAGATGATTCCCTTTCATTCTATAGGTATGCCATCATATCTGCAAAGAGTGAAAGTTTTGCTTATTAGCATTTCTAATACTATTTTGAATAGTAATGGTGATAATGGGCATCCTTGTTTCACCCCGATTTTACTGGAAATGCTCTGAGTTTATTCCCATTGAATATAATATGTCTTAATGGTTTTAGATAGACACTATTATTTTTTTTCTTAGGTTTGGTTTTTTTTTTTTTTGCAAGGAGAATGGGGTTAAGTGGCTTGACCAAGGCCACACAGCTAGGTAATTATTAAGTGTCTGAGACCAGATTTGAACCCAGGTACTCCTGACTCCAAGGCCGGTGCTTTATCCACTACACCACCTAGACGCCCCTGGACACTATCATTCTAAGGAAAACTCCATTTATTCCTAAACTTTCAAGTGTTTTTAAAAGGAATGGATGTATTTTATCAAAGGCTGTTTCAGCATCTGTTGAGATAAATCTTATGATTTCTGTTGGTTTTGTTATTAATATGTTTAATATGTTGAGTGTTTTCCTAATGTTGAACTATCCCTGCCTGCCTGGTATAAATCCAACCTAATCATGTGTATTGTCCTGGTAGTAAATTGTAGTCTTGTTGCTGAAATTTCATTTAAGATTTTTGCATCAATATTCATTAGGGAGATTGGTCTATAATTTTCTTTGTCTGTTTTGGTTCTTCCTGGTTTAGGTATCAACACCATACTGGTGTCATAAAAAGAGTTTGGCAGAACTTCTTCCTCTCCTATTTTTTAAAATAGTTTATGTAGAATAGGAATTAATTGTTTCTTAAATATTTGGTAGAATTCGCTTGTAAATCCATCTGAATCTGGAGACTTTTTCTTAGGGAGTTTATTGATGATTTCTTCAATTTCTTTTTCTGAAAAGTGGATACTTAGGTAATTTATTTCCTCTTCTGTAAATCTGGGCAGTTTGTATTTTTGTAAATATTCATCCATTTCTCTCAAATTATCCAATTTATTTGCATATAGTTCAGCAAAGTAGCTTTGAATTATCTCTTTAATTTCCTCCTCATTGGTGTTTAGTTCACCCTTTTTATTTTTGATACTGGTCATTTGGTTATCTTCTTTCTTTTTTTTAAAATCAGATTAATGAAGAGTTTGTCTATTTTATTGACTTTTTCACAAAACCAATTCTTAGCTTTATTTATGAGTTCAATGATTTTATTGCTTTCAGTTTTATTAATCCCTGCCTTGATTTACAGAATGTCAAATTTCGTATTTAATTGGGGATGTTTAATTTGTTCTTTTTCTAGCTTTTTTAGTTGCATGCCCAATTCATTGATCTCTTCTTTTTTCTATTTTATTCATATAGGTATTTTAGAGATATAAAGTTTCCCCTCAAAACTGCTTTGGTTGCATCCCATAAATTTTGGTATGATGTCTTGTTATTACCATTTTTTTTTTTAGGATTTTTGCAAGGCAAACAGGGTTAAGTGGCTTGCCCAAGGCCACACAGCTAGGTCATTATTAAGTGTCTGAGACTGGATTTGAACCCAGGTACTCCTGACTCCAGGGCCGGTGCTTTATCCACTGCACCACCTAACCGCCCCCCCATTACCATTTTCTTGAATATAATTATTATTTCCATTATTTGCTGTTTGATCCACCCATTATTTAAGATAAAGTTATTTAATCTCCAATAAGTTCTTGGTTTATCTTTTTCTGGCTTTTTATTACATGTAATTTTTATTGCATCATGGTCTGAGAAGTGTGCATTTATTATTTCTGCCTTTCTGCATTTGATTGTAAGGTTTTTGTGCCCTGGTATATGGTCAGTTTTGGTGAAGAAACCATGTATTGCTGAGAAAAAGCTATATTCTTTTCTATCCCCATTAAGTTTTCTGCAGAGGTCTATTATCTCTAAGTTTTCTAAGATTTCTTAATCTTCCTTCTTAACTTCTTAACTTCCTTGTTTATTTTTGTGGTAGATTTATCTAGTTCTGAGAGAGGCAGATTGAGGAATCCCATTATGAAAGTTTTGTTGTCTATGTCTCCTTGTAATTCACTCAGCTTTTCCTCTAGGAATCTGGATGCTATACCACTGGATGCATACATGTTTAATAAAGAGATAGCTTCATTATCAGTGGTGCCTTTTGAGAAGACATAGTTCCCTGCCTTATCCCTTTTAATGAGATTGATCTTTGCTTTTACTTTATTTGAGATTGGAATCACTACCCCAGATTTTTTTTTACTTCAACTGAGGCATAATATATTTTCCTCCAACCTTGTACCTTTACCCTGTGTGTATCTTTCTGCTTCTAATGTATTTCTTGCAAACAACATATTGTAGGATTCTGGTTTTTAATCCATTCTGCCATCTGCTTCTGTTTTATGGGACAGTTCTTCCTATTCACATTTACAGTTAAGATTGCTAATTCTGTATTTCCCTCCATGCTGTCTTTCTCCATTTATATTTATCTCTTTCCTTTTCTCATAAGAAGAGGAATAATCCTCCTCACCAAAATTTTACTACCTTTCCCCTTTGACTTTTCTTTCAAAAATTTATCTTTCAGTTTATTTTCACTTATACTGTCCCTTCCCTTTTATCAGTCCCTTCTTCCCTTATCTTTCCCTTTCCCAGTCTCTCTCTTCCCTGTAGATTAAGGTAGATTTTAAACCCAAGTGGGAATGTATTTTATTGCCTCACTGGGCTAAATCTATTGAATAGAATGTACTCAGCATTCACATTCTCCCTTCTTTCCCTCTAAAATTATATATCTTTATGCCTCTTCCCTTGATGCTATTTAATGGTCTAATATTATTAATCAGTTATCATCAATCACACTTTGATTATTTGATTGCTTGATAATCTGTTTGTTATCAAGATATCATCACAGATTGTTTACTTGATTATTTGATAAGCAGCATTGACTCAAATTGTATCAAACCATAATTATAATCATTATTTTTACCTTACCACCTTTTCAAGTTATCTTTCAATCCTCCTCACTAGCCAAGAGCTAAGGGGAAAAAACAGGAGAAACAAAGTAAAAAGATAAAATAAGTTTTAAAAAAGTAAGGACTGTATGCTTTTCTCTGCATTTAGAATCTGAAGTTTTTTCTCATTGTTCATAACAGGTCTCTCAGGATTGTCCTTAATCACAGAAATGCTGAGCAAAACTGCCTCCATTATCAGTTGCTTATCTCACTATGTTGTTGTTAATGTGTACAATGTTCTCTTGGTTCTGCTCCCTTCACCCAGCATCAGGTCCTGTAATTCTTTCCAGGCTTCTCTAGAGTCTGACCACTCTCTAGAGTTTGACTATAGAACAATAGTACTCTATTGTTCAATTATTCCCCAATTGATGGGTATTCCCTCAATTTCCAATTCTTTACCATTACAAAAGGAGCTACTATAAATATTTTGGAACATGTGGGACTTTCCTCATATTTTATGATTTATTCTGGATATAGGCCTGGTATTGGTATTTCTGAATCAAAGGGTAAGATGAATTTTAATACTCCTTGGGCATAGTCCCAAATATCTAACTTTTCTAAAATTCTATTCGCCGGGGCGGCTAGGTGGAGCAGTGGATAGAGCACTGGCTCTCGAGTCAGGAGTACCTGAGTTCAAATCCAGCCTCAGACACTTAATAATTACCTAGCCAGGTGGCCTTGGGCAAGCCACTTAATCCCATTGCCTTGCAAAAACCTAAAAAAACAAATGAACAAAAAACTTTATTCACCTCCTTAACATTCTTCTTGTTTAATCTATGGTTAGATTTATCAAATTCTGAGATGAGAGTGAGGTCCCCCACTATTAGAGTTTTGTTCTCTATGTCTCTCTGTGATTCATTTAGCTTCTCCTCTAAGAATTTGGATGCTACTCTACTTGGTGCATGCATACATACATACATATGTGTGTGTATGTGTATATATATATATATATATGTATATACATATATATATATATATATGGTATGGCACATTTTAGGAAGATGTATTTTCATGCCTTTTTGCTTTTCATGAGATCTATTTTTGCTTTTGTTTTGCCTGAGATCAGGACTGCTACCCCTGCTTTTTTTTTTTTAACTTCAGCTGAAGCACAATGTATTCTACTTTAGCCTTTTACCTTTACTGTGTTTGTATCTATGCTTCAGATATGTTTCTTGTAAACAACATATGGTTTTTAATCCACTCTGCCATCCACTTTCATTTTATGGGAAAGTTTATCTCACTGTCATTTAGAGTTAGGATTACTAATTCTGTATTTCCCTCCAATATATTCCCCTATTTATAGTTTTCTCTTTCTTTTCTTCTTATCTCTCCTCACTAATGTTTTGCATCTAACTCCTGCCTCTTGATCAGCCCTTTTTTTCTATCAGTCCTTTTCCCTCTATCTTCTTCAATTTTTCTTTTTAATTTTCACTTTTACCTTTACCCTTCCTTTCATCAGTCCCTTCTTCCCTTTTCTTTTCCCTCACTCCCCACTTCTCTGTGGGGTAGAATAAATTTTTAAACCCAATTAGGAACTATGTTATTCCCTCCTTGGGCCAAATCTGTTGAAAGATTTACTTAGTAGTCATATCCCCCCTGCTTCCTTCTACTATAATAAATCTTAATACCACTTCGTGTGGTGTTATTTGGCCTTTAATGCCTTGCCTTCTCCTGTTATATTCCTTCTTCTCGCGGTTTTGTTTTGACCCTGTTTTGTACCCACAATTTCTGTCAAAAAGATACTGCTTTTATCTGTACTGATAGAAATATAATTCTCAAGGGTCGATTGATTGAGTGATTTGTGTATTTGTGACTGCATCAGTGTTTCACTGGACTTGGCTGGACTCTATGGTATAGTGACCTGGGTTTTTTTAGTTTTTGCAAGGCAATGGGGTTAAGTGACTTGCCCAAGACCACACAGGTAGGTAATCATTAAGTGTCTGAGGCCAGGTTTGAACTCAGGTCCTCCTGACTCCAGGGCCAATGCTCTATCCACTGCGCCACCTAGCTGTCCCCGACCTGGGTTTTTCTTGAGGACTCCAATATCTAGGGAGGGCATACCTCTTTCTGTTTACCAACATGTTTAGTTTTTGTTCCCTTGACCTGGGCCCACCAGGTTTTTAAGTGCCCCTTAGTCATTACTGCTCTAACCAAGGCCCTCTCTCTTGATGTTAACTTTGCCTCTCTGGAAGTCAGTTGTGGTTTTGCACTGATTTTTCTGTAAGTTTTACTTACTTTTACTTCCCTGTCCCCCTCCCTCTGCCAATACAAATCATAAATTAATATAGGTTCATAGAGCATGAAAAATGCTTTTCTCTGGAGACAACAATAATTAATGCATAATATCAGATTTGGAGTAAGGATATTTACTGACTGTGCAGTCCTTGGCAAGATAATGAACCTCTCTCTACCATGTTTTCTCATCAATAAGATAGTGATATGAATAGAACCTGTTCCCCAGAGTTCTTGTAAGAATAAGATTCAATAAGATAAATAAAGTGCTTTATAAACCTTAAAATACTAAATAGAGCAGCTAGGTGGCACAGTAGATAGAGCACTGACCCTGGAATCAGGAGAATCTGAGTTCAAATCCAGCCTCAAACACTTAATTACCTAGCTGTGTGACCTTGGACAAGTCACTTAACCCAACTGCCTTGCAAAAATTAAAAAAAAGGAAAAATAAGTAAGTGTTAGCCTGCCTTTATCTCTGAGAGAGCTGATTATTACAGAGAACTTTATAGAAGGGACAGGCTGGTGGGGTGGAGCCAAGATGGCCACAAGAAAGGATCGTGTCTTAGGCACTCTGATAAAACTCATAAACTAAGGACTCTAACTAAACTTTCGAGAGACAGAACCCACGGAGGGACTCAGTGAGACAGTTCTCCTACTCAAGGTAACCTGGTAAAGAGTGGAAAGGCTCTGCTCCCCGGGGTTGGAGGGGTGGCCCTCCAGAGCCAAAGAACTTCAGCCTCCTGGAGGCAGCCCCAGGGTGCTAGGAGCTGAGGCTCACAACAGCAGGGGAGTCTCCTGACCTATGCCCCAGGAGCACCAGGCACAAATTGGGGGAACAGCGGGAGACCTCTCAGGGCACACAGCGAGCAATGTGGCAGCCCAGATCCAGGAAACAGAAGCAGGCAGAGTTGGTAAGCAGGAGCCCCCAGGGCATGAGCCCATTGAGCTGAGGGAGGGGAGTGAAGCACTCTGCCCCTGGAACAGGACTCTGGGGCTCTGACCAAATTCAGATCCTGATCGCAGTCTAGGCCCCCCCATAGAACAGCAGGCCCCCCCCACCTCAGCCCCGTAGCAGAGGGGGGCGCATATGGTCATTCACAGACCAGGAGGAAGGACACAGCTTCACATACTGAGACCCTTGTGGGAGTGTCCCAAAAGCTCAGGAAGCACCCCAAAACCAGGCTCAGGCTGGGAAAATGAGCAAGCAGAGAAAAAAGAGGAACACCATTGAGAAATATTTTGCAAGTGAGCTCAAGAAGGATCAAAATACTTAGTCTGAAGATGAGGAAGCACAAGCTCCTGCATCTAAAGACTCCAAGAAAAACAGAAATTGGGCTCAGGCTATGACAGAGCTCAAAAAAGACTTTGAAAATCAAATGGAAGTTAAAAGAAGGGACAGGCTGGAAGGTGGACCCCTTGCCTGGTGATATGGGGTCTCTTCTTCCTTCTCATTTCTGACTTTTGTGGCTAATAGTCAGGTTCCACCCATCTGGTTTTCTTTCAGAGCTAAAGAATGAAAGGATTCTCCCTTTCTCTCTGTCTCTTGTCTTCCTGTCTCTGTATTTGCAACTGTGACTGTCTCATTTCTCAAGTGATCTTGAGGCAGGGGAGAGATCTGGAGTCTGTCTTGGCTCTGCTCATGTTGTGAATAACTCTAGTAAATACAAGAACCCGGTATCTAGCAATGAAATCTCAAGTAGAAACAATAAGAATCTTTAGTGTAGAACCTGGGTTTAGGTTTATACATGCACATATGTATATGTATGTGTGTTTGTGTGTGTGTGTATACACATATTTCTAGTGACATCTGTGGACAATTTCACTGATAGGCCAAAGGCCTGGAAAGGATTTGAAACAATAGTTTTGGGAGATGAAGAATGGGACATGGAAGATGGCAGTTTTGAACTCTTCTGCATATCTCCATGTCTGTACATCTCTATTGCTTATGAGTTCCTTCTATATTTGGCATTCTTTTTGTGCTTTTCTTTTCTTTCCTCCATATTTTCCTCTCCACTGATCTAAAATAAGGAAATTTTTAAAAAATATTTCCTCATTATTTTTGCATACTTTAAGATATTCCCAATTATTTTATTCTTCAACAGCTATGCTGAGTGGATGATAGTTGACTAGATAAGCAAGCTCTCACCTAATTGGACAACAAAGTCATTGCGAACCACATTTCCTATTTTGACCCTTGTAGCCTCTGACAGAATTTTTCCCTTGAGAACAGTGGCTGTTCATGTTGACAGAAAACCTGATTCTTTTCTCTCTGATTCTAATTTTAGTGAGTGAAAATTTTAAAAAATTGACCCAGACTTTCCAATTTTCAGAAAACAAGTGGTTAACACAAGGAAACTAAGTTTGGATATTAATGATAAAGTGAATGAGAAGGCCTAATAATCTCTTGCATTTGCCCATCACCTCCCAAAATAGAGGTCTGAATTCCTTTAAAGGTGAGAATGATTGTTGAAATATTTTGGAATTGTGAATATTTTTGATTATGCCAACATTAGTATCAGAGCTGTTTGACCATTTAGGTTTGGGTGTTAGATTAAATTCGTGATTGAAATTTACTAACTTTTTAAAATCTTTCTCATTCTGGAAAAGGTAAGGAAAAAGGATGAGAAGTCCTAGGGATTGCCCCTGATTTTAACCTAAAGTCACTTATCAACAACTGCTAATTTGTTGTATGGGTTCAAACGTGGAGTACTTTTTAGTTCTTGAGAATATTTCTGTGACCTTATCTACCGATTTCTCTCTCTGGAGATTCTCATCCCCATCCTTGAAAATCTGCATCCCTCCTGAGCCATGATGCACTTCCTGAAGTCTTGCTCCATTAGGAAGATGCCTGCCCATGTTCAGCACTCCTAACTCTCTGTGCCAATCACTGGCCAAACCTTCACCACTTCCTTGTATGGCAGCCTTGTGGGACTATCATGCTTCCCTTGACTGTATCCTAGGCTTTCTGGAGACAGGGAATGTTGGATCACTTATGGGCACATGCTCTTTTTAGGTGCTGACCTAACACAGGATTATAATACCAAGCAGGAAAGCAGCCATATCCCTTTTCTCCCCCCCCCCTTAATTTGCTGAAGAGAAGCCATTTGGATTAGAAGTCTAGAAACAGTCTTGGTGACAAGAAAAAGGTGCGGGACAGTGACTTGGAGACATCATATTCATCCTTCATCCTTTGTTTTAAATTTTTCCTAAGTCAGAAATTTGGGAAAGGGGAACAGTTACCAAATTGCTCATCACACATATTTTCTAGAGGATCAGATACCAAATTGCTCACCACACATATTTCCTAGAGGATAAATCTACAAGTCTTGGAATTCCTAGAAAGCAATGCAGCATTGGACAGATCCAAAGGAAACAGAAATAGAAAAACTATAGGAAGGAAGGTTTTGTGGGATCAGGGAGAGGTTCAAAAATGTATAAGGTGGGCAGGGAGGTTGGACACATTTCATTCTTCTCTTGTCCCATATGGTGTTAGGTGTTTGAATAGCAACCAGGACATGGAGTGAATAGAGCACCAGTCCTGGAGTAAGGAGAACAGGAGTCAAATCCAACCTCAGACACTTGACATTTACCAGCTTTGTGACCTTGGACTAGTCACTTAATCCTGATTCCTGCACATTCAGGACCATTTCCTCTTATCCTGATTCATAGCTGGCCACTGGACCCAGTTGCCTCTGGAAGAGAAAGTGAGGCTGGTGACTTAGCTCAACTCCTTTTCACTCAAATAAAATTCACGTGCTTGTCATGGCATCACCTCTGCTGATGTCATGGTCTTCTTTGAGAATGAAGGACAAACTTCATCATTGGTGTGAAGAAGGGTAGAGTTATGGTGATTTTCATGGACAAACAGGATTGTCTTTGGGAGCAGGGGCTATGGGAGCTTATACCTGGGTTGTGAACCAAGATTCATGCTGACTTAAGTTTGGTGAAGGCAGGGGGAATTGTGAGTAGGTTTGTATTCAGATAGACCGAAAACATGGTTGTTCTCAGTTACTCCTGGTCTTGTTCTTATAGGATGACTGAGAATTTTGTTTCTTTGCTTTTTCAAATTTCCCAATACTTCTTCCTTTATCTTTTGGGAAGGCATTCCTCACAGATAATGTTATAATGAAAATTCTTTTGGAGAATGAGTTGGATTAGATGATTTCTTGACTACTTTCAAAATCTTAAATTCTATAATTCCGAAAGGGTAGGCATTCAGTATATACCTGCTTGAATAAATGAATATGCATGAGTGAATTACTCTGACAGGCAGAATCATTTGAGGAACTCAAAACAAATAGTTCTCAACACTAATCACAGGAAGGGTTAGGAAGGCTATTTTGAATACACTTAAAATGAACTAGTGTCCTCAGATTTGACCTTCAAGTGACTAGACTATCCTCCTTTAAATGAATTCCTTTTGCAGGCTTTGTTAATGGTTTCTGACTGTCCCCTTTAGGTGGCTATATAAAAATATCAACCAGCCCTGGCCAACATGTTTGCTGTAGAAGAAATCAACAAGAGCCCTAACCTGTTGCCAAGCCATGCCAAGCCATTCCACCTGTACAGCACCTATCACAGTGATGACAGGACCTTGGAGAGCTCCCTGCAGTGGCTGTCTGGGCAGGGCCAGCTCATCCCTAACTACAGTGGCAGGAGGAAGGAACAGTCTATGACTGTCATTGGAGAAGCCACTTCAGCTCAGTCTGTCCAGATGGGCACTCTCCTTGAACTCTACAAGTATCCACAAGTAGGTAACATTGACCCTGACACCCTCTGAGAGTTCATCAAACCCCCTGAGAGGCAGCGTGGTGAAATGGAAAGAGAATGAGTCTTGGGATCAAGAGGTTCAAGTTGAAAAAGTTACTTCTGTCCCAATGTGACTATTTGACCTCAGCTAAGTCTCCTGATCTCTCAGTCCTCCAAGCAATTCTTAAACACTGTAAAATTGAGAGAATGTGCTATCCTGAATTGGTAGAAGTTGTATCCTGCCTAGGAATTAATACACCAATGTTACCATCAATTCAATTTTAAAACTCTATACATGGGAGGTGATTGGACCTGCTCTAGAGCACCATGCTTCCACCACACACACTGCACCCCAAACCCCTTTTCATATTTTAATTGTTGTTCAGTTGTTTCGTCTATGTTTAACTCTTTGTGATCTCATTTAGAGTTTTCTTGGTAAAGATACTGGAGTACCCGGCCATTTTTTCCTCAACTCATTTTGCAGATGTGGAAACTGAAGCAAACAGGTTGACATGACTTGCCAATAGCCATACAGCCTATAATTGTCTGAGTTAGAATTTGACCTTAGGTCTTCCTGACCCCAGATTCAATATTTCATCCAATGAGTCACCCAGCTTCCCCCTTTTTTGTGTAGTAAATAATATATCAATGTCATCTAACTTCTGTCACATGAAGGGGATCATAAAGATTGTGTAGGCCCGGGGCAGCTAGGTGGCATAGTGGATAAAGCACCAGCCCTGCAGTCAGGAGTACCTGGGTTCAAATCTGGTCTCAGATACTTAATAATTACCTAGCTGTGTGGCCTTGGGCAAGCCACTTAACCCCATTTGCCTTGCAAAAACCTAAAAAAAAAAAAAAGATTGTGTAGACCAAAGACCTACTTCTCTATTATTCAGAGAAAGTCTTTGCTGATCAGGGGATGAAACAGCTTAGCCAGAGTCTCAGATATAATTGATGAAAGAGACAGAGCTTAAACTCATGTTTTCAAGTCTAGTTTACTGAACTACATTCTCCATCACATCTGTGCTTCACCCTCGAACTATATTTTGATGTGAATATTACTGTCACTTATCTTTCCCCTAATAATGCTTCTTTCAATAAAAGGAATGCTGAGTATTGGTGTGTAAAATGCAGATTTTGGTGAGCAATAATGAATCTTTCATTTGCTGAAGAGGGGAAAGAAGGGCACCTTAATGAGATGACCCACCCACTAAAAAAGAGCTTACTATTAGGTATTTTCACTCTCCCTCCCACTATTAAATGGAAACATGGTAATATAACTGCATGAGATCATTGAGATGATTACTTTTCTTCAAATCTACTTGGACTTAAACTTCAAAGATCAATTACTGTAGCAGGTTCTTTAGGCTACAGCAAATAGAAGAACATGATTCAATCTTAACTCTCAAATAAAAAAAACTTTGCTAGGGATAATATCAAATATTTCTCTAAGAAAAAACTACTTAGGTATGTACAAGGAGAACCATAAAAAAGCTTTTTAAAATTTCTAAACTGAGAGGTGGGTAGGTGGCACAATGGATAGAGCACCAGCCCTGGAGTCAGGAGGACCTGAGTTCAAATACGGCCTCAGACATTTCATAGTGACATAGCTGTGTGGCCTTGGGCAAGCCACTTAATCCCATTTGCCTTGCAAAAAACCTAAAAAAAATTTCTACACTGAATGTCTGATCGCTATTAAAGACTGATCAACTGTTGATGTTAAATTTGAAAATTTTAAAGCAAACAATAAAGACTAGTGTATGGAACTTTTTAAAAGTACTCAAATATCTTGATAGAGTTATTGAAGTCCAAATAGATTACTTTCCCAAAGTTTAATATCCTCCTCTGCAGCCACAGTTGGCTACTACCAAGTCTTTCAGGTCTTTGACTTTCAAAGGTATTTTTACTTTCCTTTGTTGATATTATACATATTTTTCTCTTGACTTGCTTTTATTTCCTACAAATCTTCCGAGGTTTCTCTGAATCCAACTTTCATTATTTGCTATTGAGCAATGATTGCCAATGCATTTATCTTCCTGCTTTTTTTAATATTATAATTTATTGTTTTTATATTCTTTACTTTTTAAGTTTAATTTCCTTCTTTTTCATCCCATCCCCCTTCTAGAAAGCAAACAACATGATATCAATTAAACATGTGAAGATATTCAAAACACATTTCCATAGTAGCCATATTTTTAAAAAGCAAGAAAATTAAAATGAGAAAATTTCATTTCATTTTTCACCCAGATTCCTCTGTACATAGGTGAATAACATTTTTTCCTTATGAGTCCTTTGGAATTATCTTGGATTATTGTATTGACCAGAGGAGCCAAGTCTTTCCCAGTTGAACATCAGTACAACACTGCTTTTAGTGTGTACCTACCAACCCTGCTTCCATTTCCAACTTAATTGAAAAAGTTCTTCCTTTTATGCCTTTTATGGGAGAAAATTTCTCCATTGTGTTTTTACCTTTCACAGTCTCTTGGTGCATCCCATTTTCTCATTCCTTCAGTTATTTTGGATATCATTCCAAAAAAAAATGACTCATACCTATACCTTATGTTTCTGAAAACTATGATTAATTGCCCAAAATAGTGATAAAATTCTTTGGAATTTCATGTATCTTCTTCCTATTTAAGGATGTAAAGTGTTTAATTTGGTTGAATCACTCTTGGTTGACTGTTCTTTCATACCTGCATTTTTATTCATCTCTTGAATAGTGTTTGAATGTCAAAATTTCTATTTGGCTCTGATTTTTTTCATAAGGGATACTTGAAAATCTATTTTTTTAAATATCAACATCTCCCTTAGGAATTATGCTCAGTTTTGTTGCATAAGTTATTCTAGATTTTTATTTCTAACTGTGTTTTCCTCTGGAAAATGTGAAAGTGGCTAAAACTTAATTGATTCTGACTGTGACTCCATGACATCTGAATTTGTTTTTTCTTCCTGCTTCAAATATGTTCTTTTTGACCTGGGAGCTCTGAAATTTCACAATAATTTTCCTGAGGGTTTTCACTTTGTAATCTCTTTCAACACTGTGATTGATGAAATCTTTTAATATCTATTTTTTTACCCTTTGGATCCAAGATATCTGGGCCGTTTTCCTTGATAATTTTGTGAAATATGATGGATTCTTTCTTTGATTATGAACTTCAGATAGTCTACTAATTCTTAAATTATCTCTCTGTGATCTATTATCCAGATCAGTTTCATTCTTTTTTACTTTATTCTACTAATTCTTGATGTCTCATGGAGCCATTAGTTTCTATTTGGACAATTCTTTTTAAGGTGTTACTTCCTTTGATATTTTTGTACCTCTTTTACCAAGCTGTCTTTTCGTTATTTTCTTCCACAATGCTCAATTTTTTCTAGGTTTTTTTTCCTCCTTCATTTATATCTGTTTCTTTAACTTCTCTAAGAGCTCTTGTTGGACTTTTGTCCAATTAATATTTTATTTGAGGCTTAAGTTGGTAACTTTATATTGTTTTCTTATTTTGAATTTATATGTTTCATCTTTGTTGCCACTGTAGTCACTTTTTATGATTACTTTGTATTTTCTCATTTTCAGTCTTTTTTTTTTTTCACTTTAAACTTTATGTTGAAGTTAGGCTCTGCTCACTTTTGGGTAAGGAGGCAACGTCTTAAGTTTCAAACTTTTATATGCTGCTATTTTCAAAGCTAATTTGGGAGGTCTGCAAGTTTTTGATTCTACCATGGTGGTATGATCTAGTTAAGAGTTATGGTAACAGTTCTCTTTATCTTTGCTTTGGTCTTAACCAATGAAGGGTCCCCTTGAAATTGTAAGCGTAAACACTCTTCTTTGCCTAGGAATTACAAGCAGGGTCTTTGGCAGCTTGTGACTGATCACCAGTACTCCTCTCTACTCTAGAACTGGGATTCAGCACTGTGTATGGACAATAGAATTAATAATCAGCACCAACTCTATCCAGATCCAGAAATGAATACCTTGTAATTTCTTTCAACTCAGTTAACCGACTCCATTGCAATCTCTGGCTTCCAAACCTGTTGTTCTAGCTGTTGCTACTCTTGGTGCCCATTTATGTATTGTTGGAGTTGGAAGATTCCTTGTTTCTCCACTGTCACTTCCAGAGTCTCCCTCTTCTTTCATTACTCAGCAAACTCTCTTCCTTTGGAAAGATTGAAAGTTCCTTTGAAAATTTATCAATACATATTTATTTGCATTCAGGATTCTTATATGTGTTTTCTCAGGATTCTAGGACACATTCCTTCCCTCAATGAGTTCAGGCCCTGACTCATAGTCTATTTTTTTTCCCAACTCCTGCTCTTATACTAGGTGACTTCAGCAAATATTTTGATACATACTTGGTGACCTATTTACTTCATCTCACCTCACTTACATGCAGAGAGGGTCACAACACTCACCTTCCTATCACTCAAAAATGTTATTTTTATAAATTCCTAAACTTTGAAATTACTATATGAGGCTTATTGACTTCATCATGGATCAGTTTTTCCTCTCCCTTGTTCTTTTGACTTCTTAGCACCAATTCAGACACTTACATCTATGTGACCTAGGGCAAGTCACTTAATCCAAATTGCCTCAGTTTCCTTGTCTGTAAAAGGGGATATAGAAGAAAATGGCAAACCACTCCAGTATCTTTGCCAAGAAAACCCCAAATTGGGTGACAGTGTTGAACATCACTGATCAAAAAAAAAAAATACACACATGCATCATCATCATCATCATCATCATCTCATCTACTGCCTTCACTCTAATTCACTTACTGCTGAAAAAAGCTAGAAAAGATTATGAAACCATGATGATTGGGTTCACTTTAATTTTACATTGCAAATATCAATTGGATCTTCACTGTAGCAAGACAATTTTGATTGTTTTCTGTGTCCTTTAATACACACCTCAAAGTTAGCTTCATATTAATCAAATGAAGGCTATTTGCTGATATCTTCCTCTTACCCTCAATTCCACCTATATATCTAATAAATAAGATAATATGTCATCCCTTTTCAGATATTGCTGAAGCAATCTTTAGAGGAAAATATATCCCTGAACTGTTTTTTTCAACAAAAGAAATAAAGAAAATCAACATAGAAAATCAATGAACTGCATTTTCAAATATAGCTGTATGTGTATGTATTAAAAAATACATACATGGGACAGCTATTAATGGATAGAATACTGTCTTGTGTCTGGAGGCAGGGATTTACAGTGTCCTTGCCAGGTAGCGGAAAATACTTCATGCATAAAATTCATTGACCTGTCTGATGGGAGGTCAGTGTTAATGTAAATAAATAGGATGAGGGGGCAGCTAGGTGGTGTAGTGGATAAAGCACCGGCCCTGGAGTCAGGAGTACCTGGGTTCAAATCCCGTGTCTCAGATACTTAATAATTACCTAGCTGTGTGGCCTTGGGCAAGCCACTTAACCCCATTTGCCTTGCAAAAAAAAAAAAAAAAAGAAAGGTTAAGTGACTTTCAGAAATACACAGCTACTAAGTATGAGGCAATTCTTAGGTCTCCTGGAGCTGAATCCATTAATCTATTAGGGGTGGCTAGGTGGCGTAGTGGATAAAGCACCGGCCTTGGAGTCAGGAGTACCTGGGTTCAAATCTGGTCTCAGACACTTAATAATTACCTAGCTGTGTGGCCTTGGGCAAGCCACTTAACCCCATTTGCCTTGCAAAAAAAAAAAAACAAAAAAAAAAAGAAATAGGATGATTATTTAACATGGTCAACACCAAACATTTTTGAAAGAAATAAGTTATCTATGACATTTTTCATTTTTCTGTGCTACCTATTTTCTCTACTTCACTTAGACTCCTTAAAAAGGGTCCTTGTTATGCTGACCATAGATCCATCAGATCCAATGACTGATGCAAGTTTTCTCACAATTGTACAACCCAAGCAATTCTTTTGTCTAATCTGAAAACTGGCCCTGTACTCCTAAATTGGGAACAAGAAGAGACAAGAAGTCTAAGAGGTAACAAGGTCAGACAATAAGATAATCTGTTTTTCTCTAAATTAAAAGGAATAGTCCTTGAACTTTGTTCAAACTCCACAGCTCCTCATCTGGATACAGATGGCACTCTCCTTTGCAGACAGCCCAAAATTGTTCCCGATTGTTGCACTGATGGAATGAGCAAGTCCTTCAAGGTTGAATATAACTCCCATGTTGCTGTTAGGGTGTACAGTTTTTTTCTGGTTCTGCTCATCTCACTCAGCATCAGTTCATGCAAATCCCTCCAAGCTTCCCTGAAATCCCTTCCCTCCTGGTTTCTAATAGAACAATAGTGTTCCATGACATACATATACCACAGTTTGCTAAGCCATTCCCCAATTGAAGGACATTTACTTGATTTCCAATTCTTTGCCACTACAAACAGGGCTGCTATAAATATTTTTGTACAAGTAATGTTTTTACCCTTTTTCATCATCTCTTCAGGATATGGACCCAGTAGTGGTATTGCTGGGTCAAAGGGTATACACATTTTTGTTGCCCTTTGGGCATAGTTCCAAATAACTCTCTAGAAGAGTTGGATGAGTTCACAGCTCCACCAACAGTGTAATAGTGTCCCAGGTTTCTTGCAACCCTTCCAACAATGATCATTATCCTTTCTGATCATATTGGCCAATCTGAGAGGTGTGAGGTGGTACCTCAGAGAAGCTTTAATTTGCATTTCACTAATAATTAATGATTTAGAGCATTTTTTCATATGGCTATGGATTGCTTTGATCTCATCTATAAATTGCCTTTGCATATCCTTTGACCATTTGTCAATTGGGGAATTTTTTTTTTTGTTGTTTTAAAAATAAATGATTCAGGGGGCGGCTAGGTGGCGTAGTGGATAAAGCACCGACCCTGGAGTCAGGAGTACCTGGGTTCAAATCCGGTCTCAGACACTTAATAATTACCTAGCTGTGTGGCCTTCAGCAAGCCACTTAACCCTGTTTGCCTTGCAAAAAAACTATAAATAAATAAATAAATAAATAAATGACTCAGTTTTCTGTATATTTTAGAAATGAGTTCTTTGTCAGAATCATTAGTTGTAAAGATTGTTTCCCAATTTACTACATTTCTTTTCATCTTGGTTACATTGGTTTTTATCTATATAAAAGCTTTTTAATTTAATATAATCGAAATCATCTAATTGGTTTTTGGTGATGTTCTCCAACTCTTCCTTAGTCATAAACTGTTCCCCTTTCCATAGATCTGACAGGTAAACTAGTCCTTGATCTTCTAATTTGCTTATAGTATTGTTTTTTATGTCTAAGTCCTGTAACCGTTTGGATCTTATCTTGGTATAGGATGTTAGGTATTATTCTAATCTAAGTTTCTTCAATACTAACTTCCAATTATCCCAGCAGTTTTTATCAAAGAAGGAGTTTTTATCCCAATGGCTGGACTCTTTGGATTTATCAAACAGCAGATCACTATAATCATTTCCTGCTTTTACACCTAGTCTATTCCACTGGTCCACCACTCTATTTCTTAGCCAATACACAGTTTTGATGATTGATGGTTTATAATATAATTTTAGATCAGGTAGGGCTAAGCCACCTACTGTTGCATTTTTTTTTCATTAAGCTCCTGGAAATTCTTGACTTTTTATGTCTCCATATGAATTTATTTACAATTTTTTCTAACTCATTAAAGTAATTTTTTGGAATTTTGATTGGTAGGGCACTAAACAGATAATTTAGTTTTGGGAGAATTGTCATTTTTATTATTTTAGCTCTCCCTATCCATGAGCAGTTGATATTTGCCCAGTTATTTAAATCTGATTTTATTTGTGTGAGAAGTGTTTTATAATTGTTTTCAAACAGATTCTGAGTCTGTCTTGGCAAATGGACTCCCAAATATTTTATATTGTCTGAGGTTACTTTGAATGGGATTTCTCTTTCTAGTTCTTCCTGCTGTATCTTGCTAGACATATATAGAAAAG
Source organism: Macrotis lagotis (assembly GCF_037893015.1). Taxonomy (NCBI): domain Eukaryota; kingdom Metazoa; phylum Chordata; class Mammalia; order Peramelemorphia; family Peramelidae; genus Macrotis; species Macrotis lagotis. The sequence continues at coordinate 699,023,578 of NC_133666.1, forward strand.
GTGAGGATTTATGAGGGTTTATTTTATAACCTTCAACTTTGCTAAAATTGCTAATTGTTTCCAGTAGTTTTTTGGATGATTTCTTGGGATTCTCTAGGTAGAACATCATGTCATCTGCAAAGAGTGAGAGTTTTGTCTCTTCCTTCCCATTTCTAATTCCTTCAATTTCTTTTTCTTCTCTAATTGCTGAAGCTAACATTTCTAATACAATATTGAACAGTAGTGGTGATAATGGGCACCCTTGTTTCACCCCTGATCTTATTGGGAATGCCTCTAGCTTCTCCCCATTGAATATAATGCTTGTTGATGGTTTCAGATAGATACTGCTAATTATTTTAAGGAACAGTCCATTTATTCCTACACTCTCTAGTGTTTTTAATAGGAATGGATGTTGTATTTTGTCAAAAGCTTTTTCAGCATCTATTGATATAATCATGATTTCTGATAGGTTTGTTGTTGATATAATTGAGTGTACTAACAGTTTTCCTAATATTGAACCAACCCTGCATTCCTGGGATAAATCCTACTTGATCATAATTTATTATCCTAGTGATGACTTGTTGTAATCATTTTGCTAAGATTTTATTTAAGATTTTTGCATCATATTCATCAGGGAAATAGGTCTATAATTTTCTTTCTCTGTTTTAACTCTTCCTGGTTTAGGTAACAGCACCATATTGGTTTCATAGAAAGAGTTAGGCAGAGTTCCATCTTTCCCTATTTTTCCAAAGAGTTTATATAGAATTGGAAACAATTGTTCCTTAAATGTTTGGTAGAATTCACTTGTGAATCCATCAGGCCCTGGAGATTTTTTTCTTAGGGAGTTCAATGATGGCTTGTTGAATTTCTTTTTCTTAGATAGGGTTGTTTAGGTATTTAATGTCTTATTCATTTAACCTGGGCAACTTATATTTTTGTAAATATTCATCCATTTCACTTAGATTATCAAATTTATTGGCATAAAGTTGGACAAAATAATTTTGAATTATTACTTTAATTTCCTCCTCATTGGTGGTGAGTTCACCTTTTTCATTTATGATACCAGCAATTTGGTTTTCTTCTTTCTATTTTTTTAATCAAATTGACCAGAGGTTTATCAATTTTACTGGTTTTTTAATAATACCAAATTTGGTTTTATTTATTCAATAGTTTTTTTTGCTTTTGCTTTTATTAATTTCTCCTTTAATTTTTAGATTTTCTAATTTTGTATTTAATTGGGGATTTTTGATTTGTTCTTTCTCTGATTTTTTTTAGTTGGATGTTTAGTTCATTGATTTCCTCTTTCTCCAATTTATTCATGTAAGCATTTAGAGCAATAATATATCCCCTGAGAGTTGCTTTGAATGAATCCCATATGTTGTTTCATTATTATCATTATCTAGGATAAAATGGTTAATTCTTTCTATAATTTGTTTTTTGGTCCACTCATTTTTTAAAATGAGGTTATTCACTTTCCAATTTGTTCTGGGTCTATATCTCCTTGGCCCAATATTGCATATGGCTTTTATTGCATTGTGATCTGAGAAAGATGTATTCACTATTTCTGCCTTTCTGCAGTTGATCATTAGGTTTTTATGTCCTAGTACGTGGTCAATTTTTGTATAAGTTCCATGTACTACAGAGAAAAAGGTATATTCTTTTCTATCCCCATTCAGTTTCTTCCATAAGTCTACCATATCTAATTTTTCTAACCATCTATTTACCTCCTTAACTTCTTTCTTGTTTATTTTGTGATTCAATTTATATAGATCGGAGAGCAGGAGGTTCAGGTCTCCCACTAGTAGAGTTTTGTTGTCTATGTCTTCCTGCAGTTATTTCAGCTTCTCCTCTAAGAATTTGGGTGCTGTCCCACTGGGTGCATATATATTCAGTATTGAAATAACTTTATTTTCTATGGTACCTTTTAGGAGGATAAAGTTTCCTTGCTTATCTTTTTTAACGCTATCTATTTTTGCTGCTGCTTTGTCTGAGATGATTGCTACCCCTGCTTTTTTTACTTAAGCTGAAGCAAAATATATTTTGCTCCAACCTTTTACCTTTACTCTATATGTATCTCTCTGCTTGAAATGAGTTTCCTGTAAGCAGCATATTGTAGGATTCTGGTTTTTAATCCACTGCTATTTGCTTACATTTTAAGGGAGAGTTCATGCCATTTACATTCAAGGTCATGATTACTAATTCTTTATTGCTCTCCATGCTATCTTCCCTCTGTTTGTATTTTCCCCCTTCCCATTTACATTCAAGGTCATGATTACTAATTCTTTATTGCTCTCCATTCTATCTTCCCTCTGTTTGTATTTTCCCCCTTCCCCCCTTATCCATATTCCCCAGTATTTTGTTTCTGAATACCAGTCCTTTCAGTGTGTTCGCCCTCCTATATCACACCCTCCCCTTTCTTTCCCCTTTCCCTGTTTCCCTTTTCCCTTCACTTCCTTTTATTTCCCCTTTCCCCCCCCACTCCCCTTCCCTTTCTCTGTCACTCCTCCCCTTTTCCCCTTTTAATACTTGAAAGATTAGATGTTTTATAAGTTAACTGAGTATGTATAGATTGACTTTAAGCCAAGTCTGATGAGAAGAAAATTCAGGTGTTTCTCATCTGCTCCCTTCTTCCCCTCTATTACCATAGGGTTTTTGTATCTCTCATTGTAATGAGATTTACCCCATTCAATCCCCTCCCTCCTCCCGTCTCTTTCCTGTCCCCCTTTTTAAGGAGGTAGTGTTTTTTTAGATCATTCTAAGTCATAGAAAATTTTGAGTGTCTGTCACTTCTAGTTCAGTGTATTCTATCAAATAGAGTTAAAATTCTTGAGAGTTATTAGAGTCTTTCTCCCAAATGGGGTTAAAGCCAGTTACATGTGTTTAGATAGCAGTCTCATGTATAGAGCATGAATGTCCATCACTTCTGGCTAGGTATATTCTCTCTGTTAGAGTTACAATTCTCAAGATTTATGAGAATCTTTTTCCCCGTGCTGGGATATAGCCAGTTTCAACTTACTGGATAGCAGTTTTTTTCCCTTTTACCGCCCCTTTTCCTTTTTTTTTTTCTTTTTACCTTTTCATGTGTCTCTTGAACCTCCTGTTTGATGTCCATGTCCAAATTTTCTATTTAGCTCTGGTCTTTTCATCAGGAATTTTTGGAATTCTTCCATTTCATTAAATGTCCATCTTTTTCCCTGGAAGAGAAGGCTCAGCTTTGTGGGAAAGTAGATTCTTGGCTGCATTCCAAGCTCCCTTGCTCTTCAAAATATCTCTTTCCAGGCCCTTCGATCCCTTAATGTTGATGCATCCAGGTCCTTCGTGATCCTTACTGTGGCTCCTTGATATTTAAATTGTTTCTTTCTGGCTGCTTGCAGGATTTTCTCTTTTATTTGATAGTTCTGGAGTTTGGCCACAACATTCCTTGGTGTTTTCATTTTAGGATCTTTTTCTGGTGGGGATCGATGTACTCTTTCAAAACGACTTTGCCCTCCAATTCCATGATATCAGGGCAGTTTTCCATCACTAGATCCTGTAATATTAAGTCGTTTTTTTTTTCTCTTCAATGTTTTCAGGAAGTCCTAGAATTTTCAGGTTGCCCCTCCTCGATCTATTCTTGAGGTCAGTGGTTTTGTTGATGAGGTATTTTACATTTGCTTCTATTTTTTCTAGTTTTTGATTTTGTTTAACTGACTCTTGCTGTCTCATGGAGTCATTAGTTTCTGTAGACTCCTTTCTTTTTTCTTCATTAACCTTTTGCAACTCCTTTTCCAATTGGTCAATTCTACTTTTGAAAGAGCTTTCCGTTTGACCAGTTGAGGTTTTGAGTGAATTATTTTCTTTTTCCATTTGCCCAATTGAGGATCTGAGGGAATTATTCTCATTTTGTATTTGTCCAATTGATGATGTGAGAGATTTATTCTCATTTTGTAATTGTTCAGTCGAGGATCTGAGAGATTTATTCTCCTTTTGTATTTGTCCAGTTGTACTTTCTAAGGATTTGGTTTCTTGTTGCAAGGTAGTAATTGTCTCTCCCAAATTTTTAAGCTCCTTATTTCTTCAAGGAAGTCTTTCTGTGCTGAAGACCAGATCGTATTCTCCTCAGAGGTTCTAGGTCTTTCTGAGTTAGGGTCTTTCTCTTCCAAGAATTTTTCTATGGATCCACCTTTCCACTGACCCTTCTTCATTTTGCTAAGACCTTGAGTCGGGGAGGGGCTGGTTCACAGGGGCTTGGCTTGGGATCGCTAAAAGCTTTACTTACTGAGCAGTTTCTCTGGCTGGCCAGTAGGAGGTGTTGGTTGCTTTCTCTGGAGTGTCTGTGACCTTGATTGAGGCCTTCTCCCTTTGCTTGAAGGGAGGAGTTGGAGCTATTGAATTATTTTGCCTTCAATCAATGGTGCTCTTTACCCTGGCCTGAGGTCATTCCTCAGCTGGGCTAGTTCTGCTCACATACCTGGGCCTGAGGCAGAAGTAGTTTGCAATTGTTTGTTCAAGGAAGAGGTCTGAGCTGTAATGGGACTCTGAGTTCCTCAGACCAGAGGAGCCCAGGGATGGTGTCCGCAGCTGTCCTACTCCAGAACTCTCCCCCAAGCCCTGTCTGCAAGCTCCTGGGGGACAGCACCAACACCAGTGCTTCTACTCGCTAGTTGACTCAAGCCCCTGCCTGCCAGCCCCACCACAGATCCAGCAGGTCTGGCTCTTGGGCCCTCAGACTCCCGGCTCCAATTCAGCTGTTAATCTGGTTGATCTGGGGCTGATCCTCCCTCTGAGCTCAGACTGCCAGAGACAAATCCTGAGGTAGATGTTCTTTCTCCTGGCTTTTCTTTCTGGGTTTTGTGGGTTGGATTTCTTGTAAGAGCTTTGTTTCATATGATAGATGGGAAAAGATCAGGAGACTTTAGAACTGTGCCTGCCTGTCTTCTCTCCACCATCTTAGCCGGAAGATTCATTGTTTTCTAAGTAAAAAGTCTGTCTCCCCAGATTGTGTGGGGCCAGGCCTGGAAGAGGTCTGGTCCTGGTTTCTTGGGCAATGTCATATTTTACTAAATAAACTTCTAGCCTTCTCTGGGCAATTCTTCCCTAGGGCTGGGAACTGTATGCACAGGCTTCCAGAAGGCAGAGTGATCTCAACACCAGGAGGGAGAGAGATTTGAGCTTGCCTAAAGAGAAGGTCCCAAGGCACTCATTTGGAAAGTTCCCAAAGCACGAAATAGAAAAGAAGAATGTACAAGGTACTTTTAGTTTTTTTCTCAAGGACTAAAGTATTCCTTTTGTATTTAAAGGACAATATACCCAAATAAATAGTAACAGTTTTTAAACCTTAACCACACTCTCCAACAGCTCAATTCCTAGTTTCACAACATTCGGTTTAGAAAAGAAGGTAAATTTCTAAGGATACAATCATATCCCCATCCAGAAATCAGTTTTCAAATTCCAACATTTCTTATAAATTGGTTTCTCAAACATTCCGATCTGAGAACAATTAGAAGTATTATTCATTTTTTGGGGGGTTTTTTTGCAAGGCAAATGGAGTTAAGTGGATTGCCCAAGGCCACACAGCTAGGTCATTATTAAGTGTCTGAGACAGGATTTGAACCCAGGCACTCCTGACTCCAGGGCCAGTGCTTTATCCACTGTGCCACCTAGCCGCCCAATTAGAAGCATTATAACATAAATAATGTTGTAGATTGAAAACAGAATTGCCAAATGGCATTAATTCTGTTGAGTTCATTGAATGACTTATCTTGCCTAGAACAACCAACTCCTCCAGCCTGACTGCCCTCCCAGAAGGATCCAGTCATTTCGATCCAATGACCTCTCATTCTTGGTCTTATGGTTCTTCATCTTGTCACCTCAGTGGCCAATGTTAAGTGTTTCCCCTTGACATTTGATATACTAGAGGGTCAGACCTAGCGATTAGAGTGAGAGAACACTTCTGCCTGGGCATGGCTCATTCCAGTCCAAACTGGATTGACACTTACCAAGTAAAGGCTGATGGCAGGGTATTGTAAAGATTTGTGAATACCAATTACTCCATCTCAGCACAAAGGCAGTGAGCCTGGGACTAAGATTTTGGGGTGGGGAAGATGGTTTTTTAAAAATTTTTATTAAAGGGAGTAAAGAAGGGGAGGAACTTTCCAGATGTCTCTAAGCTATCTCCTGGTTATCAGAAAGGCATAGAATTAAACATTCCATGGTTAGATGTGACTCTGTTAGTTAGAACTATTGAATGTTGCTATACTTGTGAGTCCACAAAGGGTGGGGGAAGCTGGACCCCAATGCAAAGACCAGGAATTTGACAAAAATGGAGTCACTTTGGTTCCTTTACTACCTATACAGGGAGTCTGGATTCAGAAGGAGTGGCCCCTGAGAGCCTCAGCCCCCCACCTCAGGTGAGTGCAGTCTGACCCCTGACTAGACCAACATTGAGTCATCAGATCCCTTCCCATTGACATAGGGATTGATCTATGGAGCTGGAACTAAGGTCTTCCTCATTGCAACTCGGTCTCAAGGACCACATCACTCGTTCATTTTTTATTTCCTAGGGATCATTAAACACAGACACTCTTAAACACAAACACTCACACAAATACCCACACACATAAATATAACTTCTCCCGCCTCCTCTTTTCTCTTTTGCCAAACTCGCATCTGAAACTCCAGGACAACCCTTCATAGGCAGAGCCTAAAAATGTCTCTAGCTCTTGCCCTTTGCAGTGCTATCCTCAGAGCAGAAATTGTCCTCCTGATGCTGCTTATGAACTCCAATCTCAGGTCACACAGTGCTTTATTCTTTAGAATATTTAAAAATTTAATGTTATCTAATTTATCCATTTTACAACCCACTTTGCTCTCTAGCCCTTGTTGATTCATAAATTGTTCACCTATCCTTACTTCTGGTATGTTCTATGTTCTCATTTTCTTGTGAACTCTCCCTTCATAAGGTTCCACAAGAGTTACAAAGGACCTGACCCTGAAGTCATCTTGGTAAATGATGTAAGACATTGATCCATGTCTTGTTTCTCTCATACTAGTTTTCCCAAAAGATTTGATCAAACAATGAATTCTTATTTCAAAATCTAAAGTATTTACATTTGTCCAAAGGTTTTATTATGATTATTTGCCACTGTTCATTATCTACTCAATTAACTGATATACCTTTCCATTTCATAGCTGGTACTACTTTGTTTTGATGATTGCCTTTTAATACGATTTTAAGATCTGGTTCTGTTAAATCTCCTTCCTTTTTTTTTTATTATTAAGTGTCTAAGACTGGATTTGAACCCAGGTACTCCTGACTCCAGGGCTGGTGCTTAATCCACTACACCACCTAGCCTCCCCATTTCCCATGATATTCTAATTTCTATTTCCAAATGAATTTTAAATCATTCCATCAAAATCAACTTATACCTTCAGTCTAAGTATACTCCCTTCAATAGAGTTAGTTCTCAAAATTTATAAGTATCTTCCTTCCATGTTATTCTTATTGAATAACAATCTTTTTCTTTTCTCTCTTTACCTTTTTACATGTCTTTTGAATCTTGTTTGAGGAAAGTGCGTTTTCTGCCACCCTCTTCTGAGATGGGGTTTTGTCCAGCCTTATTTCCAAGGTAACTTTCTTCAGTCCCAGATTTTCTGATTTTTTTTTTTTTTTGCTCATTCTGAGTAAACTATCCCAAGTTTCTTATGTTGGGGTGGAGTCTGCTCACAGACTTTCCCCCCTGAGAATCCTAGAGGCTTACTCACTGGATTGGGCCATCCAGCCTGGTCACCTTGAACAGTAGTGGCTTACTCACTGAGCTGAGGCCTTCCTGGTTGGGAATGCTAGGGTCTTACTGTCTGACTGTGTCATCTACCTAGTTATACTGGTTGAAAGGAGGTTTGGGGTCCATGTGCTACAAATCCTCCCACCTGGCCTACTATGCCAGAGACCTGTTGAGCCCAGGCTCCAGGGGCTCCACTCCAATAGCTAAGAACCTCTAGCTGGTCCCTATCACAACCTGCTGCCATGCCCTGGGTCTCAGTTCCCTGCCCCGGGTACCCTTAGCTCCACCTGAGACAGACCTTGCTGGAAAATATTCCACTCTGTTTGCCTGTGAGTTCTGTCACACCAGAAGCCATTTAGGCTTGATTGATGGGAAATCACAGAAGAGTCATTTTGGCTCTAATCCCTCCCAATTGAAATTTAATATTTTTTTTCTTATTTAGTAAAACATATTTTTGGCAATTTGATTGAGAGGGCTTTGAATTTACAAATTTGTTTGAGGAAAAATGTCATTTTTATTACATTGACTTGGTCATTGCCTTAAGAATATCTTTCCAATTACTTAAATTTGATTTTATTTGAATAAAATTGTTTTGATTATTTTGCTCATATAGCCTATATAGCCCCAAGTATTTTATAAAATCTAGAATTATTTTAAATGGGGCTTTTTTTTCTATTCTTGCAGAATTTTGTTTATTATGTATAGGAATGGATTTTCTTTTTATCCTGCTACTTTGCTAAAATTATTATTTCAGCTAAGTTTTTAGTTGAATCTTGGGTGTTTTTCCAAGAGGATCATCATATTGACTGCAGAAGAGATACTTTTATCTCATTCCATATTCTGATTCTTTCAATTTCTTTGTCTTTTATTGCTATTGCTAGTAGCTCCAATATAATTCTTTTTTCCTTTCATTTATTTTTTTTATTTGTAATGCAGTGAGGCTAAGTTACTTGCCCAAGGTCACACAGTTAGTATAAAGTCTGAGGCTGAACATGAACTCAAGTCCTCCTGACTCCAGGGCCAGTGCTTTATTCACTATACTACCTAGCTATGCCTCCAGTACAATTCCTTTTTTTTTTTAGGTTTTTGCTAGGCAGTGGGGTTAAGTGCCTTGCCCAAAGTCACATGGCTAGATAATTATTAAGTGTCTTGAGACCGGATTTGAACTCAGATACTCCTGACTCCAAGGCCAGTGCTCTATCCACTGCGCCACCTAGCTGCCTACAATTCTGAATAGTAGTGAGCATCCTTGTTTTTCACTTTCCTGGAAAGGTCTCCTGTTTTATCACTAGTGTTAATAATGTTTACTGATGGTTTTAAATAAATGCTTTCTGTCAATTTAAGGAACAATCCTTTCATATTGGTATTTCCTGTTTTTAATAGAAATGAGTGAGGCAGTTAGGTGGCGCAGTGGATAGAGCACCGGCCCTGGAGTCAGGGGGACCTGAGTTCAAATCTGGCCTCAGACACTTAATAATTACCTAGCCGTGTGACCCTGGGTAAGTCACTTAACTCCATTGCTTTGCTGAAACCAAAAAAAAAAAAGATATGAGTGCTGAACTTCATCTAAAGCCATTTCTACATCTGTTGATATAATCTTATGATTTTTTTTACTTATTGATGTCATCAATAATGTTAATAGTTTTCCTTCTGTTCAACCATACCTGTATTCTTTGTCAAAATCTCACATGATCATATGATTTAATCTTTATTTTCTATTGTTGTAGTATTTTCGATAGTATTCCATTTAGGATTTTTGCATCCATAATGAAATTTGTCTATAATTTTCTTTTTCTGTATTCTCTTATCATGGTTTAGGTTTCATTATCATACTTGTTTTATCAAAGAAGTTTGATGAAATCTCTTCTTCACTGTTTACTTAAGAAAAATTAAAATTGGAATTAGTTACTTTTTAAAAGTTTGTCAGAATTCACTTGTAAAACCACTTGGTTCTGGTGTTTGTCTCTTAAGGAGTTCATTTGTGTCCTGCTCCATTTCTTTTCCTAAAATAGATCTATTTAGATATTCTTTTTCTTCTGTTGTTCATCTAGGTAATTTATTAATTTCATCATTAATTTTAGAATTTTCTATTTGGTGTTTGAGCTTTTAATCTCTTTTAAGTTTTTCTTTTCTAATTGCCTAATTCATTAGTCTTTTCTTTCTTTTATCAATATAGTTAAGAGGTAATTTTTTTTCTTTCATTACTGCTTTTCCTCTAGGCTAAAGGTTTTCGTTTGTCTCATTATTGTCATTCCTTTTAATAAAATTATTGATTTTTTCTTTAGCCCACTCATTCTTATAACTAAGTTGTTTAATCTCCAGTTAGTTTTTAATAATATTGGAGCAGCTAGATTATGCAGTAGGTAGAGCAGCAACCCTGAATTCTGGAAAACTTAGCTCATATGAGACCTCAAAGACTTACTAGCACTGTTATCCTGTGCAACTCATTTAACTATGATTGCCTCTCATCCAGACCTTTCTCCAGTCATCCTAATAATGTTTTCCCTTCATTTTGAGGAAGACCATGACATCAAGGAGGTGCTGCCATGACAAGCATGTGAATTGGATTTGAGTAAGTGGGTGCTGTGCTACGTCACCAGCCTTACCTCTCCTCCAGAACCATCTGGGTCTAGTGGTCAGATATGAATCAGGATGATTGGACACAGCCCTAGATGTGGGGCAAACAGAATTAAGTGACTTACCCAAGGTCACATAGCTAGTAAGTGGCAAGTGTCTGAGGCCAGATTCGAACTTCTGACCTGAAGCCAAGGCCAGTGCTCTAACTACTGTGCCACCTCATTGCCCTTCAGTCATCCTGATCCATTTCTGGCAATTTGACCCAGATGGCTCTTGAAGAGAAAGTGAAGCTTGTGACTTAGAATAATACCCCCTCACTCAAATCCAATTTAAGTGACTATCATGGCATCACCTCTCTGATCATCTCATCTGGCATCTATCATGGCATCATCTCATCTGATCTCTGAAGGATAAACATCAGTTTTGAATGTTTTCTTCATCCCTTGTTAAATATAATTTTTATTGTCTTACATCTTAAAGGGATACTTTTAATTTTTCTGCCTGCAGATATCAAATTTTTATGTACTAATTGGTCAATCTTTATAAAGGCACCATGAACTTTTGAGGAAAAATAATTTTTTTTCATTCAGTTCTCTCCTGGAGCAGCTAGGTGGTGCAGTAGATAGATCAATGATCTTGGGGTCAGGAGGAAAGGAGTTCATAACTTTCAGGTAGTCCAACAATTCTTATATCATCTTTCCTTGATCTGTTCTCTATTTTTCTAATGAGAGGTTTCAGATTTTCTTCTATTTTTTCCTAGTGTTTATATCTTGGTATCTTATAATGTCGTTCAGTGCCTCTTGGCCAATTCAAGTTTTAATTTTTTTTATATTTATTTTTCTAATAAGGTTGGCTTTTTCATATAGTTGGTTGGTTTTATTGTTTTCTCTAACTATTCCTTTTTTATTTTATTTGAGTATTTATTTCCCAATTACATGCAAAGATGTCACCAATTTTCTTATTTTTAAGCTTTTAGATTCCACATTTTTCTACCACCCTCTCTTTCATGACAGCAAACAATCTGATCTAGATTGCACATGTACAGTTTTCTTCAACATATTTCCGTTTTAGTCATATTGTAAACGAAAGGGGGGAAATAACATGAGAAAGAAAGTAAAATCATAAAAGAAGTTTTAAAAAGAGAGCATAGTATACATTGTTCTCCATTTAGAACCCATTGTTTTCCTCTGGATGTGGATGTTTTTCCTTAATAGACCCATCATGATTTTTGGGGAGGTGGGGATTGCAATCTTATAGAGCTCAGTGACTTGCCCAATGTCACACAGCTGGGTGATTATTAAATGTGTGAAATCTGATTTGAACTCAGGTCCTCCAGTTTCCAGGACTCTATCCACTGTGCCACCTAGCCTCCCCATTCACTGTACTTTATAACCTGTCCAGTAATTCCCAGTAGTGGGATTACAAGGAATATTTCAAAAATACATCTTTTAATTTGTCTTAGTTTTGTGATGTCTTTCTCCCTCTTTATCTCTTTTAATTAGATCTATTTATTTTTGCTTTGACTTTGTCTAAGTGTAGCTACTCCTGATTTTCTTATTGTTTCTACTGATGTATAATATATTTTGCTCCCATCTTTTACCTTTATGTGTAGCTCTGTGCTTTGAATGTGTTTCTTGTAAACCATATATCATAAGATTCAGGTTTTTAAATCCACTCTGCTATCTGTTTCTGTTTTATGGGAGAGCTCTTTCCATTCACATTCACAAATGATTAATGATTAAAGTGATTAATTCTATATTTTCCTCCATCCTGTCTTCTCCCTCTTTGTATCTTTCACTCTCCTTTCCCCTTATCCCTCCTCATCAATGTTTTGCTTCTGTTTCATCTCTCAGTCTGTCCTCCCTCTTCCAGCCCTCTTCCCATTTCTTCTCTCTTTCCCCTTTTGCTTTACTTTTATTCTTCCTTTTCCTTTACCTTTCCTTTTCCTCTGCCATTGTCTTTTTTTTATTTTTTTTTTAGGTTTTTGCAAGGCAAATGGGGTTAAGTGGCTTGCCCGAGGCCACACAGGTAATTATTAAGTGTCGGAGACCGGATTTGAACCCAGGTACTCCTGATGCCAGGGCTGGTACTTTATCCACTGTGCCACCTAGCCTCCCCCTGCCATTGTCTTTTATCAGCCTTGAGCCAAATCTGATACTTACTCGGTGCTCCACCTTCCCTTACTTTCCCTTTGTGCCTTTCTACAGGGAGTTCTTTATCCTCTAATGCCTCCTCCTGGTATACTTCTTTTTCATGTCTTAATTGATTTATTCCTGTCTTGTACCAAGTATTCTCAAGGATTGATTGATTGATTTATAAACTTCATCATATCATATCCACTTGTCCCACCATAAATACAGCCCTCAGGAGCTAAGAGTTTGATCACATCACCATCCGTTTATACTCACACTTCTAGCTCCTTTCAATTATCCTAAGAGAAATACAGTTCTAAAGAAATATATATAGTTCAGTCTTACTAACTTACATTTCTCACTCCTGGTCCATTTACCTTGTTACAAATTCCTTGAGTCTTGTATTTGAAGATCATATTTTGAAGATCAAATTTGATCTTTTCAAGTCAGTTTCAAAATCCTCTCTTTCATTAAATCCTTCTTTTCCCTTGAAAGAAATACTGAATTTGTCAGGGAGTTGATTCATGCTTGTAATCCAAGAGCCTCTGACCTCCACAGTATCATTTTCCAGGGCCCTGATGTTTTAATATTAAAGCACATAAGTCTTTGGTAATCCTGATTGGGGGTCTCCTGATATTTAAGTTGCTTCTTTTTTTGTCTGCTTGCAGTATTTTTTCTTTAGCTGAGAATCTGAAATTTGGCTCCAGTATACCTTGGATTTTTTATTTTAGGGAGGTGATTGATGGATTTTTTAAAAGGACTATTTGATCTTCTAGAACATTAGGGCAGCTTACTTTCCAGTTGGTCAATTTTACTTTTAAAATTGTTTTCTTCAATTAATTTTGCATAATTCTTCTGAATGGCTCTCATTTTCCCCCTCTGTTTCCTTTTCTTCTTCTCTTCTTTGGTTTTTAAAATATATTTTGAGTTCATCCAAGAGATCTTTTTGGAGTTGGAAGAATTCCTTAGAGACTTCTTATGTAGGCATTTTGTTACCGCTTTCTTTTATTATCCTTTAGGTGTTTTTTATCATCCCTATCAGAAGACCAGCTGTCAGTATTGAGGCCTTTAATTTTTTATTTTGACTTTTTTTTTTTTTTTTTTTTTTTTTTGCAAAGTGGCTTGCCCAAGGTCACACAGCTAGGTAATTATTAAGTGTCTGGGACCCGATTTGAACCCAGGTACTCCTGACTCCAGGGCCAGTGCTTTATCTACTGCGCCACCTAGCTGCCCCTATGTGCCACTTAGCCACCTCTCTTTAATTTTTTTTTTTTTTAGTCATTTTGTCAGTTGAACTCTGTTCCTATGGTATAGGGTGTATTGGCCCAAGCTTATTTTGTTGGGGACAGGGGTTCTGATCCCTGACTTTCCAGTCTGACATTTCTGGTGTTTATTTTTTTTACTGTGCTAAACACCATCACTCAGGATGAAACTTTGCTCTCTGAGCTGGGGTTGGGACCTTCACAGCTGGCGTACTGATCCAGGACCTGAACTGTGCCCATAAGACCTGTTTTAGAGGCTTCACTCAAAGATTTTTGGGGAAAATTCCTTTTGTTTTTTTATTTTCTAAATATTTTCTTTTTTTATAATTTTCTTGAGTTAATTTTCATTTTAATATTCTTCTAACAGTTTTTTTATGAATTAGAACAATTCCAACAAGAATTATTCTTTTATTTATTTAAGGCAATGGGGTTAAGTGACTTGCCCAGGGTCACACAGCTAGGTAATTATTAAGAGTCTGAGTTCAGATTTGAACTCAAGTCCTCCTGACTCTGGGGCCAGTGCTCTGTCTACTGTACCACCTAGCTGCCCCTTAATATTCTTTTTATTTTCCCCATTCTCTCTGATTTGATTTTTGGTTTCCTTTTTAATTTCTTACAAGATTTCTTGTGTCCTTTTGATATTATTTAGGGTAGGAGTGGCTTTTTTTCCTTTACCTTGAATATTCCTCTGAACATGATCCTAAATCTTCTTTTACACCAATGTAAAAGGTTTTTTTTATTCTTTGTTTACTCATTTAAATTTTTCATTTGCCTCATTTTATTTTTAGCAGCTTAATATCTTTAAATTTTATTACTGAGTTGTGTGTATTGTTGCCCTTGTCCTCAATGCTTCTTTTGTTGTATTCAGAATTGTATATGTAGACTTAACCTCGAGATCTCCTCTCTTAAGCCACAGCCATGCTGTCCCCAAAATATTCTTGCTGTCTGTGGTATTCTCCCCTCCTAACTCACAGCCATTGCTGGGATCATGTCAGGTCAGTATGGCTAGACATGGCTTTCAGAAACCCCCCATGTACTCTGGTCTTTCCCCACTCAGTATCTTCTTTGCTTTAGATAAAAATTTGGGAGGGAAAGTTGATGAGGTGAAATTTCTTGAGGCCTAGTCTGCTATGCTCAGAGGCTCCCATTTGTTGATTTAATGCAGTGACTACACTTCACTCAAGGGACAGTCAAGAGAGTATTCTGAATCTCCTGATGTTGTCCTCCTGTCCTCTCTTTATTTTTGCTATTCTATCTTCACTTTGTGGTGATTTTCTAAGTTTGTGGAGGAAATCTGGTGAGCCTGGGGAAGTTTCTGATCTCCACCACCATCTTCCCAGAATTCATCTCATATCAAGTCTGATAATGAAGACATTTCCTATCACCCCTTCTTCTCCACATATTCAGCAATCACCACAGACAGAACACAAACTCTCGCCCTGATTCTACAAGGAGATGCATTTGATTATGAGACATTTTCCAGTTTTATTTCAATTAGTCACTCAAAATTCCATCAGATTATTCGTGACTGTGGGTTCATACTCTGTAGGGTATGATTTCCTGGGCAAATCTATTCTCTGTGCTTCAGTTTCCTCCTTTATTTGATGAGGACTTGAAAATTCAATTCTGATGAGTCTTTCAGTTCTACATCTGATGACTTTTGATGGTCTAGGAGTTGGTGACCTTCAAGGATGTGGCTGTGGACTTCACCCAGGAGGAGTGGAGCCTCTTGGACCATCCTCAGAAGCAGTTGTACAAGGAGGTCATGCTGGAGAATGCCCAGAACTTGCTCTTCCTGGGTAAGGACACTTTCCCTGGTGACACTGAGTTTTCAGTCAAGGGGAATATCTTCATTCAATACTGTGGAGGGTTTGGAGCACTAATCACTTTTGGAGTATTTTTTCCTATAATACATGGACACTCTGGTATCCAAGAAACTGGGTCCACCTGCTGACTGATTTTCCTATAAAATATCTTTGCCTTATGTGGAAGAAACCTGAGGGTCTCCTTTGTTGATTTTGAAGTTGTCACTTGCCAGTTCTAAGTAGCATCAGGTCAAAGATTAAATGAATGTGGAAACATCTCTGATCAGGAAAGAGTTATTGCACTATGAGGTACCTCTAATTTCTAGGTAATTGAAAGTGTGGGGTGAGACCACCTTTTTTTTATAAGGAAGTTCTACTAAATTATCTGATTCTAACCTGGTTCTTGGATCTTTGCCCTCTTCTCCCTAGAGTTTAAAAAATAAATGTTTGAGATTATACTTCAGGAGTCCAGGGAATGACCCTGTGGTGCCTTCTTGTATACTCCTGGCATTGCCAGGTCAAGAAATAGAATTTGGAATGACTAGTGTGCATTGAGTTTGCCAGCAGGACAATCTCACCTGAAATAGCAAAGACTCCCTAAGTGAATAGGACACAAGGTTTTTTGTATGTTTAAGGAGGGAGGAACAGGCCAAAAGCTGCTTCCTCAAGGTCCCTGTTTCTGGGCTTTGAGGCTGGTCATATACAATACCCAGTTTTAAAATTAGATGTTTCTACCAGAATGAGAAGGGTTGGCCATTTTTCAGAACCACATATCCTATTTTTGGTTATTTGTATTACAAGCACTAATGGTTGAGTACAGACTCCTATGTATGGATAAAATGGAATGGTTCTGAAAATGCAGCAATTCTACATTTACACCTTTTTCCAAAAATAAAACTAAATTCCAAGTTTCTTTTCATTTCCATCCCTGATCAACTTTTCTTTTGTAGGGTCTCCAGTTACCAAACAAGATGTGAGCTCTTATTTTGAACAAAAGGAAGCTCCATGGATGCTGGAGCAAGAAGACCTGAGGATCTTCTGTCCAGGTGAGTAGGGTGAAATCAGGTGGATTAGAGTTCTGATCCAAGAGGCTTCGACATGTTAAAATGGAGTAAATGATACATTTGGGTCATGAAGACCTGCCTTGGAATTCTTTTTCAGATATTTCTAAGCAGGGACTTTCTGGATCAGTCACTGAACCATTCAGTCATAGTTTCTTCATCTGTAAAATGACTCCATGGTCATTCAGTTCCCTTCCAGGGATCAGTTTATGGGGACAGGAAATTCTGCTGAAGGCCACAATAGGCTAGGCCATTCTCTATGAGCTCTTTCTTAGGCCTTCTAGTCAAGAAACATCTAAGTGCCTACTATGTTCTAGAGTCTGTGCAAGGCACAGGCCACCTAAAGAGATGAGAGGGATTTGCCCTGCTTCCATGGAGCTCACACTTTGGTGGGCAAAGAACCAGACAACAACTTTATAGAAATCCACTATGGAGGGGATACATTGGAGTAGTCAAGAGAGGACAGATAATAAATTTATGGAATACTGGTAAAAGCCTATTTTGGAAGGTCTGAAGTTGGGACTTCAGAAAAATCAGGGAGAGCATTCTAGGCAACAGGAATGGCAAGGGAAAGCTACAGACTGGAAGCAGAAGATCCTGTAACTAAAACAGAACATTTTACTTAGTCAGAAATAGTCAGAGTTTGATGCAAGCATTAAATGATCCCCAAAAGTAGCGCATCCCTGATCAAGATAATTTGTAATCACTGCAGAAGCACAGTTGTTAAAGTTGATACATACTTGTGGCCACACGCACATACTGGAAACATATCCAGACGATAAATATATTTGTAACCAAACTGAACAGTTAGTTACTACTTAAACCGCCATCAGAAAATTTTTCATTCAAATTCCTTGGACCTTTGGCTCAGTCCTTCAAGGGACTGAATCTCTAAATGGGAAGAGCTGCAATAGGATTAATTGTGAAGCATGCGGTCAACTTCCTAACACAAGGATGATTATCTCAGTTTCCTCCATGTGATACATATTTTCAGATACAGGAAATTCCATGCATTTTTCAAATTGTGTTTCTATAAGAATTATAATTTTTATTTTAGGGAGTAGGGTCATTTAAAAAATCTTTTTAAAAAAAGTAAAGGAAGTAATGGCTAACCCATAGAAGTAATGGGTCAGGATAAATTTCATGCCTTAGGTAGCAAAAACTGTTGACATTCTGCATGTGACCTCAGATACTGCAATAGTCAAAAAAAAATTTGAACGTGAGAGGTGGGG
Organism: Macrotis lagotis; assembly: GCF_037893015.1. Lineage (NCBI taxonomy): Eukaryota > Metazoa > Chordata > Mammalia > Peramelemorphia > Peramelidae > Macrotis > Macrotis lagotis. Next base: position 699,041,389 of record NC_133666.1, read on the forward strand.
GCAGCAGTGGATAGAGCATTGGCCCTGGAGTCCAGGGGACCTGAGTTCCAATCCAGCTTCAGACACTTATTAATTACCCAGCTGTGTGACCTTGGGCAAGTCACTTAACCCCATTGCCTTGCAAAAAAACAAAAAAAGGATGATAATGAGATAATTTGAATATTTAGTATATGTGCATCAAATTTCATTTTATCTCTGAAAGAAAGGATTAAAATTATAGATAATGAATGGGACATGGAAAGACTTGAAAGTGGAAATAATTTATCAAGTACTATGGACAGAGCATGCTTATTCACAATGTTTGTGTTCTAATCTCTGATGTTGGAATTTGGGTCAAGTCACAAGGCCATGGCTTAGCTCATGGCCTGAGTTGTGAATGTCATGAGAATGCCAACCCTACCTGTGTTATTATTTATTGTCAGGATCCACTGTGATTGTGTCTGCAGCTCTTTGTAACTTGAATCATTCTTGGCATTTTATTTTATTTTATTTTATTATTTGGATTTTTGCAAGACAATGCAGTTAAGTGACTTGGCCAAGGTAACACAGCTAAATCAATTGTCGGAGGCTGAATTTGAACTCAGGTCCTCTTGACTCCCAGGCCAGTGTTCTATCCACTATGCCACCTAACTTCCCCAGTGGCATTTTAAAATGATTAGCTCTGCTCATGTAAGGTTGAAATTTTTTTTCTTTACTTGGTGAAATTAAAAGTAAATTAGTTTAGTTTTTCCTCTAGAGTAAAGGGGGGAATATAAATATATATGTATGTCATGTCTGTGTATATTTGATTCTTTCAGAAGAGATCACACTTGAACTGAAGACTACCAAAATGCTAAGCCATTCAGTGAAAGAAACTCAAAAGCAAAGAGTTATAAGTGACAATCCCTGTGATTTCAGGTGGAAAGAATTCTGTGCAACATGTGAGAAGATCCAAAATAGAGAAAAACCTTATGAATGTAACCAGTGTGGAAAGGCTTTTAAATGGAAAGGAGGTCTTACTGCACATCAGAGAATCCACACTGGTGAGAGACCTTATGAATGTAATCTCTGTGGAAAATCTTTTACACATAAATCCAATCTTTTTATACACCAGAAACTCCACACAGGAGAGAAACCTCATGAATGTAATCAGTGTGGAAAGGCTTTTACTCGGAGGTACCTTCTTACTTCACATCAGAGAAGCCACACTGGAGAGAAACCTTATGTATGTAATCAATGTGGAAAGGCTTTTACTCAGAGAGCCCATCTTAATGCACATCAGAGCATTCACACTGGAGAGAAACCTCATGAATGTAACCAGTGTGGAAAGGCTTTTACTAGGAAGTCCCATCTTACAGAACATCAGAAAATCCACTTCGGAGAGAAACCTTATGAATGTGATCAATGTGGAAAGACTTTTACTCGACGGTGTCTTCTTAATTCACATCAGAGAAGTCATACTGGAGAGAAACCTTATGAATGTCATCAATGTGGAAAGGCTTTTTCTCAGAAATATCTTCTTATTGAACATCAGAGCATCCACAGTGGAGAGAAACCATATGAATGTGATCAGTGTGGAAAGACTTTTACCCGGAGGTACCTTCTTACTGAACATCATACCATCCACGTTGGAGAGAAACCTTATATATGTGATCAGTGTGGAAAGGTTTTTACATGGAAAGGTAGTCTTACAGTACATCAGAGAATCCACACTGGAGAGAAACCTTATGAATGTAATCAATGTGGAAAGGCTTTTACTAGGGGGGACCATCTTACTGCACATCAGAGAATCCACACTGGAGAGAAACCTTATGAATGTAGCCATTGTGGAAAGGCTTTTGTTCGGAAGGACCTTCTTACTGCACATCAGAGAATCCACACTGGAGAGAAACCTTTTGAATGTAATAAATGTGGAAAGGCTTTTACTCGGCGGTACCTTCTTACTGAACATCAGAGAAGCCACATTGCAGAAAAACCTTAAGAACATAATCAGTGTAGAAATGTTTTTACTTGGGAGACCTTCTTACTGCACATCAGAGCAATGTTGTTATAGATTGAAAACATGACACATAATTTCTAATTGACATCAGTTCTTTTCAATACATTTTGAATTATCTTTAAAAAAAAATCACTGTAGACTTCTGCAGCAGAGCCATGATTGTTACATGAATCTAGTAAACTCCCAGGCCTTTTCAGGAAATAACTTTGCATAAAGTCTCCAAGAGATCTGTTGACAATAGAACCCACCAAAAAAATGCCAGTGAAATGATTTTTCAGTGAGATGTCTTTGGAGGAATTTCAAGAATAGATCTACCTCATGGATAAAAGGGAAATATAGCCCAATGTAGGCAGGATAGCTGAGAAGCCAATAAAAGGCCATTAGTCACAGTGCAGGTCTGGTCTGAGCACAGTTCAGGTCCAGGTGCAGTTCAGGTCCCAACCCAGCAGACAAATATTGAGGGTCCCTACCTTAGTACAAGGAGCTAACCACAAATATCAAAAATGCCTGAGTGAAAAGATGAGTGATTAGACCCAAAGTCCCAGCATATATGGCTTTGAATTATTCACCCTATAACACAGGAATAGAGATCACCTAACAAAATGAGCAATGACAAAAATGTGCTAGCCATTGACAGCTACTCTTTTAATGGGAGTGATTAAAAAACCTCATCTAGAAGAGGAAAACCGTGACAAAATGCCTACAAATGAAGCTTCAAAGGGGATTATGTATTGGTCCCAAATCCAAAAAGAAGTCTTGAAAAAGCTCAAAGGATTTTTAAAAATCAAGGAAGAGAGGAAGAAGAAAAATAGATAAAAGAAATGAGTCATTGAGGAGAATTATGACAAAATTGACTGATGAAAACAATTTAAAAAGTAATATTGACCAACTTGTAAATACAGACGACCAACTGAAACATGAAAATAACTCATCTAAAAGTAAATTCAACCAACTGGAAAAGGAAACCAAATCTGAATGAAGAAAATAAAATCCTAAAAACTAGAATTGGACAAGTGGAAATGAACAATTATGTGAGACAGCAAGATTACTTCAAACAAAACAAAAAGGGCAGAAAAAATTGAATAAAAAGTAAAGTACTTAGGAAAAATAACTGACCTAGCAAATAGATTCAGATGAGATTGGATTATGAGCCTGGACAATATCACACGGAAAATTATGGAAAACTGTCCTAATATGCTACAACAAGAAGACAAAGTAGTACTGAAAGATTCCATTGATTACTCCAAAAAGAGATCCCAAAATAAAAAAACCTAAGGAATATTGGAGCCAAATTTCAGAAATCTCAACCAAATGAGAAAATGCTGCACGTGACTAAAAAAGAAGCAATTTAAATAACAGGGAGCCACAGTTAGTATTACCCAGGACTCAATAATCAGTTTCAATGTTCTAGGATCAGAGGACCAGGAATAAGATATTCCAGACTGTAAAGGAACTTGGATTATAACCAGTAATAAACCAATCTGTAAAATTTGGCATATTTTTTCAGGGGAAAAGATGAACATTCAAAGAAATAGAGAATGTTCACACTTTCCTGATAAAATGAACAGACCTGAATAGAAAATTTGATCTCCAAATACAAGACTCAAGAGATGCATAAAAGGGTAAATTGAAGGGGCAAAAATGTTACTCAGTAAGACTAAACTATACTTCCCATTTCAGGAAGATGATCTTGAGAATTGTATTTGTCATAGGATAGGTGAAAGGAGTATACCTAGACTGAAGCTGTGGAAATAAAATGTTATGATCAAACTTTTGAGGACTGCATTTCTACTGGGTCAGATGGACAGGAGGATACTTGGAAAGGGGGTTTGATATAAAATGACTGTGATTTGATGAAACTTCTTAAATCTTGAGGGTTGTATTTATATTGGCACAGGGATTCAAGTGATTGTTCTTGAAAAGAGGGTGTGAGTATAAATTAATTATGGAGTAACAATGCTTATCGAACCTTCTCTTGAGAATTGTACTTCTATCAGACCAATTGAAAGGGATATACTTTGATAGAGGAAATGAGTACAAGACAGCTATAAAACAATTAGGACATGGGAGAAGATAAAGACTTACTCTGAGATAAGAATTCAGAGGCATTAGAGGATTTATAACACCATGAAGAGGTACCAAGGAACTAATATTAGAGGGAGAGAGAAAGAAGGGAGGTGTATGCATTGAGCAGATCCTATACTCAACAGATTCAGCTCTAAGAGGGAATAACATATATTTAGAAATTTATCCTACCTTATAGGGAAGCAGGGGAGGAAAGGATAAGAAAAGGGAAGAAGGAAGTGATAAAATGGAGGGGGGAAAAGGAATATATATATACACACACACACACACACATATATATATATATATACATATATATATGTATATATATGTATATGTACATATGAAAAGAATGGGAATTTTTTAATAAAAGAGAGGGCAGATTGAAAGAAGCATCAATCAAAAGCAAAACACTTTTGGAGAAATCAGAAAAGTACAAATGAGGGGAAATAGAATGGAAGGAAATAATCATAATGGTGAGTGTGGATGGGATAAACTCTCCCATAAAATGGAAGCAGATAGTGGAGTGTATTAAAATCATAACCCTACAATATGTTTACAAGAAATACATTTGAAGCCAAAAGATGCACATACAATAAAGGTAAAAGTCTGGAGCAGAATATATTATGCTTCACCTGAAGTTAAAAAAAAAAAAACAGTACGGCTAATAGTCCTTACCTCGGTGAAAACAAAAGCAAAAATAGAACTCGTTAAAAGAGTTAAGGAAGAAAAATCTTTCTAAAAGGTACAGTGATGTACTATCAATACTAAACATGCACCAAATGGTATAGCAGCAAAATTCTTAGAGAAGCCAAATGACTTACAGGAAAACAAAAACAGCAAAACTATACTAGTTTGAGATGTCAACCTCCCTCTCAGAATTTTATTAAGTTAGGGAAGTGAATAGAATTTTAGAAAAGTTATCTATGAAAGGTATCTGGACAAACTTGAATGGTAATAGAAAGCATATACCTGTATTTCTTGACAAAATACTCAAAAAACTTGACCATGTAGTAGGGGTGAAAAACATAATTAAATGCATCCTTTTCAGCTCATGATGCAATAAAAATCATGTGTAAAAAAAGAGACATGGAAAAAAGATAAGATAAAAATTTGGAAGTCAAATAACCTAATGTTAAAGAATGAGTGGATTAAGCATCAAATAATAGAAATAATAACTTCATCAACAGCAATGACAGTAATGAGACAATAAACCAAGATTTGTGTGATACAAACAAAGCAGTTATTAAGGGAAATATTGTAACTCTCAGTATTTAAAAGAATGAAATTCATAAAGGAGATCAATGACCTGGACATACAACTAAAAAAAGCTAAAAAAAAAATTAAAAATCCACAATTAAATACTAAATTAGAAATTCTGGAAGTAAAAAGAGAGATTAATAAAATTAAAAGTAAAACTAATAAAACTGAGTTGGTTTTTATAAAAAAAACCTTTTTATAAATTTTGATTTAAAAGGAAAATGAAATTATGAGTATTAGAAATGAAAAGGGTGAATTTACCACCAATAAGGAGATACTCAGAATAATAGTTATTTTGCTCACCCGTCTGCCAATAAATCTGACAGTGTTAGTGATATAGATGAATATTTGCAAATACATAAATCACCCAGATTGACAGAAGGAAAAATAAAATATTTAAATAATTGCATTTCAGAAAAAAAAATTGAACAAACCATCAAGAATTCCCTAAGAAAAAATCTCCCCCGGGTAGATGGATTTTCACATGAATTCTTCCAAACATTTAAAAAACAATTCCCATTCTATATAAACTATTTTTAAAAAATTAGAAAAAGGAGTTCTTTTGTGACAACATGGTGCTGCTACCTAAACCAGGAAGAACCAAAACAAAGGAAATTATAGACCTCTAACCCCAATGATTATTGAGACAAAAATCTTCAATTAATTTTAGCAAAGATTTCAGCAGGTTATCACGATGATAATACATGATGATCAGATGGGATTTATACCACATATGCAGAGATAGTTCAATTATTAGTAAAATAATCAGCGTAATTGTATCCATAATAAAACTAACAAATGATGTAATTATTTCATTAGATACTGACAAAGCCTTTGACAAAATCCAGCACTTACTCCTATAAAAAACACTAGAGAGATTAGACATAAAATCATCAGCAAGCATTGTTTGTAATGGGGACAGCATTTCCAGTAAGTTCACGGATGAACCAAGGATGTCCATTATCATCACCATCATTCAATATTGTAATAGAAATGCTACCTTTAGCAGTAAGAAAAGAAAAATAAATTGAAATTAGAACAGGCATTGAGGAAAGAAACTTCCACTCTTTGCAGATGATATGATGATATGCTTAGGGAACCCTAGAAAAAATCAATTATAGTACTTGAAACAATTAGTAGCTTTAGCAAAGGTAATCAAGCATCGGCATTTCTATAACAACAAAGAAATTCCATAGAACATAAGATTCTTGGGAATCTACATCTCAAGACAAAACCAGAAACTGTGTAAATACAGTTCCAAAACACTTCACAAAAATAAAGTCATAACCAAACAACTGGAAAAATGTAAATTGTTTATTCTTAGACTGAGCTAATAATGACAATTCTACCTAAATTAAATTACTTATTCACTGTCGTGCCAACCAAACTACAAAAAATAATTATGCAGAGCTAGAAAAAATAATAACAAAATTTATCTAGAGGAACATCGGTCAAGAATATCATGCAAAATAATAAAAGATAACCAAAGAAAGGTGGCTTAGCTGTACCAGGTCTAAAACTCTATTATAAAGTATCAGTCATCAAAAAACTGTTGGGTCAAGGGGCGGCTAGGTGGCACAGTGGATAGAGAACCGGCCCTGGAGTCAGGAGTCCCTGAGTTCAAATCCAGCCTCAGACACTTAATAATGACTTAGCTGTGTGGCCTTGGGCAAGCCACTTAACCCCATTGCCTTGAAAAATCTAAAAAAAAAAAACTGTTGGGTCTAGGCTAAGAGAGTAGTGGAGCAGTGGAATAGATTAAGAACAAAAGAAACTAGTAAATACTACTGTAATCTATTGATTGATAAACCCAAAGACTCCAGCTTCTGGGATAAGAATTCATCATCTGACAAAAACCTCTGGGAAAACTAGAAAATGGTACGATTAAAAACTTGGCATAACACCAATATCTCACAATTTATAGTAAGAAAATGGCAAAATGAGTAGAGGATCTAGACATAAATGGTTATACCATAAGCCTATTAGGCAAACATGGAATAATCTATCAGATCTATGTTTTGTATTGTCTTCTATTAGAATGGAAGCTGCAGGAGGGCAGGGACTGTTTTTCCATTCTCTTACATTGATGACCCCAGCATTTAGTACAGGCTCTGGTCCATAAGAAGAGAAAAAGAAATGCTTGTTGCCTTTCCTCTAAGGCAGAGCTACAGGTCTGGGGGCCCAGTCTCCCTGTCCTGGTGACCACCCAGAGGAACAATCTGAACAAACCATGGGCACAGCCCCCTTTGAGCCCCTTCATTTTGAGCTGTGACCTAGACTTCCCATTGTAAAGGGTTGGGGGGGGGGTGAGGAAGGCCACTCCACAAATGCCTCTCAGCCTCAGGGGTCCTGCCCTGCTAGAGAACCTGCCAAAGATAGATCCCATACTTTTCCAACTAAGAGGACAGGGAGCTAAACCTCTCAGGAAAGAGGGTATGAGCTTAGCTTTGGCTGTCGCCTCAATTTCCAGCTTTCAGCCCTCCTGCTTCCACTTACTTCAGATAAGCTATTGTTTCTAAATTTCATTATTGCAGTTCAACAAAAGATGTCCTAGAGCAGGAAAATAAAAACTTTCAAGTGTGTGACATATTGTTAAACCACAAATTACTGACCTTTGGGAATTACATTAGACAACCAGGATGAAGACATCCTGGGAGTCTGAACTGAATTCAAATTCTTCATCTGATCCCTTCAGCCCTCCGTGGGATAGCTCCCTCCCCTGGAAGACCTCAAAGATTCTGCCTCCTCTGAGGAAATTTATGGAAGCATGATTGGCTCTTCTGGGATCCATCCCTCACTCAGTAAGCATTGAAGAAGCACCTACTATGTCTTGCCCTCTGGACTAGACACTGGAGATGAAATGTTCCCCTCCTTCAGTCCCTGCCTTCACTCTGTGAAGCACTAAGACCTTGGTCAGACAACAAACATGCCAAGGTCATCCCCTGCATTCTGAGCCATCACTACTCACCCTGACTTTCCCACTGGACTTTGATGGCTGGAAGATAGTGAGGCTGATGACCATGTGCAAACTTGATGATGTCTGCAATAGCAATTTCCTATGATCAGACAGAGATTTAGGTCTATACTTTCTAAATCTAAAAGTACAGAAAATGCCACAATTATTTTAATCTTATAGTGTGAACAATAAGAACAATATCTTAAAAACATCACAAAATTTTATCCATTGCACAAGTGATTTTACAACAAAAGATTTGGAATGAAAAAATACAATAATTTTAAACTACATATAGCAACAAATTTTACAAAAACAATTTTCTCTATTCATAGGCACACACTATCCATGTTCAAATAAACATAAGCAATGTCATGGCTTCCAGAATCCTTTAAAAAAATCTTTAATTGATTCTTAGTTTGTGTATATTTTTACAGAAGTTATGAATTTCAGATGTAACAAACAAAATACACTAAGGTAGTATTTCTTTTTTTTAATTTATTTATTATTTTTTGTTTTGTTTTGAAAGGCAATGGGGTTAATTGACTTGCCCAAGGTCACACAGGTAATTGTTAAATTTCTGAGGTAAGACTTGAACTCAGGTCCTCCTGACTCCAGAGCTGGTGCTCTAGCCACTGTGCCACCTAGCTGCCCTGTAATATTTCAATATTACAGAAATTTTAAAAAGAGAAAATGAGTAATTAAAATTTTTTTGCAAGTGGGGACTTACTTGAATGGAGTTGCTCACCTGTAATATCAGTTGATCTATTCAGACTGTTTATGTATGTCAACCAATAAAAAGTCATCTTTTAATACCAAAGTAAGAAGCAACCTTTTTAAAAAAAGCTAATATGATTTTCAGCTGGAGAAGACTAATGCATGTCTCCTGTCAGGGTTAGGATATTGACAGGTTCATTGCCTGCTCTGACCAGATCATCTCTGGCTGTGTTCACTTCTGGGGACCCCGTTGTAGAAGTGAAGGGTTTGGAGAACAAGATGCAGATCATGGGAGGAGAGTGAAGGTCATATCATAAAAGAATGCCAGTTAAGGAGCACATTGATGTTTGAATTGAGGAACAGGAGGCTTGGGAAAGGGGTGAAGATCACACTTGTTTCCCTAAGACATGGTATTAATAAATGTTTATTGTTTGACACGTGGAAGAAAGAGCGGACTCAGGGGGTCCCTGCAACAGATTCTCTGGGGCTGGTCTTGCACTTAACTCATCTTCAGAGCTGAGATGACCCTGATCCTTTGGGCAAGGAGAGGGTGTGATGGGTCATCCCTGGGTAGAGAAGGGGAAGTCAGGCTGCTCCAGACCAGAGATTTTTAAAGGTGTGGATGTCGGTGGCAGGACTGCCCCACCAAACTTTGTTGATGACTGTGCCCACAGGTCTGAGCTAACAGGAATTGGTCCCCATGGACAGGCAGAACAGCCAGGAGATGGCCTTTAGATTAAAATTACTTGGTGGGTACAGCATGTGAGGTTTAAAGGGAGAGGAAAGAGGGGAGCAATGGGGTCTTGACCTGACACTTGCCAGGGTACTGTGGGGTCATGAGATTCTGAGCAAAGGCAGCATAGTTGGAGGAGCAGGTTGGAGTTGGGAGTCAGAAGTCAGTTATTGGGGGGGGGGGGGGTCAGACAGCCCAGATTCTAGCCCCATCTGACCCTACCACTAACTTGCAGTGAGATGATCGATGAGTCAATACCTTTCTAAGTTTTGTTTTTCTCCTCTAAAATGAAACCAGGGGACCAGCCCTTTTTGTTGAACATCTTCTTGGGGCAGTGTGACAGGTTCCACCACTTTGCCTAGTCTGTGGTTATGGGTAAGCCTAGGAGGCAGGAGCAGGAAGGGAGGCCTACCTTTTCTGGAGAACTATATTTTGTGTTATTCAAAATATAAGGGCACTTTTGTCCCACTAGAATTCTGGAGGTAAGCCAAAGCAGCAGCCTTTGCTAAGGAATTTGGTAGGTATCTGTATAAGCTTTTCACCTCCTCTCTGAAGTTGTGCCAACATCAGCTGGAGTACAAGATGGTCCTGCTTTGTTTGAGGTCTCCAGGAAAGATTCCACCCCGGCATGGGGGAGAGGGGCTAAGTGCTGAGGCTTATGCCCACAAGAGTGGGCATCTAAAGACTCCAGTAGGCCGGGGGGAAGGCAGATTTCATCATCATTGAGGGGGTTTGAAATTTCTCTTTCTATCTCTTGCCTTTGGGTTTTGTTTTTCATATCTAGAAATGTTGATGATTTGCTTAGGTTTATTTTATATCCTACTACCGTGATGAATTTAATTTTCTAGTAGCTTTTTAGATGATTTTCTAGGGTTATCTAAGTAAACCATTATAACACCTGCAAAGAGTGACAGTTTTGCTTCTTCACTGCCAATTCTAATTCCTTCAATTTCTTTTTCTCCTCTTTTTTGCTAAAGCTAACAATTCTAATACTATATTGAATAGTAATGATAATAATGGGTATCCTTTTCTCATTCCTGGTCTTATGGGAAATACTCCTAGTTTAACCTCATGACCTACAATAGTTCTTGATTGTTTTAGATAGATACTGTGTATTATTATTTTAAGGAAAACTCCATTTATTCTCCTTTTAATACTTGAAAGGTAAGATGTTTTTTAAGTTAACTGAGTGTGTGTGTAAGTTAACTTTAAACCAAGTCTAATGAGAGGAAGATTCAGGTGTTTCTCATCTCCTCCCTTCTTCCCCTCTATTACCATACATATTTTGTACCTCTTAATGTAATGAGATTTACCCTATTCAATCCCCTCCCTCCTCCCATCTCCTTACTGTCCCCCATTTTAAAGAAGGAAGAAGTGTTTTTAAATCATTCTATCTAAGTCATAGAAAATCCTGAGTATCCATCACTTCTGGCTAAGTATGTTCTCTCTAAAAGAGTTACAGTTCTTGAGAGTTATTAGAGTCTTTCTCCCAAGTAGGGATATAGCCAGTTTCATCCCACTGGGTAGCAGTCTCATGGCTAAGTCATGAGTGGCCATCACTTCTGGCTAGGTATATTCTCTCTGATAGAGTTACAATTCTCAAGAGTTATGTGAATCTCCTTTTTTCCCTATGCTGGGATATAGCTAGTTTCATCTTATTGGATAGCAGTTTTTTCTTTACCCCCCCCTTTTTTTACCTTTTTATATCTCTCTTGAACTTCCTGTTTGATGTCCAAATTTTCTATTTAGCTCTGGTTTTTTCGTCAGGAATTGTTGGAAGTCTTCCATTTTGTTAAATGTCCATCTTTTCCCCTGAAAGAGAAGGCTCAGCTTTGCCAGATAGTGGATTCTTGGCTGCATTCCAAGCTCCCTTGCTCTTTGGAATGTCTTGTTTCAGGCCCTTCGATCCCTTAATGTTGATGCAGCCAGGTCCTGTGTAATCCTTACTGTGGCTCCTTGATATTTAAATTGTTTCTTTCTGCCTGCTTGCAGGATTTTCTCTTTTATCTTATAGTTCTGGAATTTGGCCACAACATTCCTTGGTGTTTTCAATTTAGGATCTCTTTCTGGAAGGGATCAGTGTATTCTTTCAATAACTATTTTGCCCTCTGGTTCCATGATATCAGGGCAATTTTCCATCACTAGATCCTGTAATATTAAGTCTAGGCTTTTTTTCCCTCTTCAATATTTTCAGGAAGGCTTATAATTATCAAGTTATCCCTCCTTGATCTAATTCTCGAGGTCAAGTGGTTTTGCTGATGAGGTATTTTACATTTTCTTCTATTTTTTCAATTTTTTGGTTTTCTTTAACAGACTATTGCTGTCTCATGAAGTCATTAGTTTCCACAGACTCCATTTAAGAGAAGAATTTCTTCATTTACCTTTTGCAACTTGTTTTCCAATTGGTCAATTCTATTTTTGTAAGAGTTTTCCATTTGACCAATTGAGGTTTTGAGAGAATTGCTTTCTTGTTGCAAGGTGTTAATTTTCTCTTCCAAATTTTTTTCCAATTGATTTTTAAACTCCTTCCTTATTTCTTCAAGGAAGTCTTTTTGTGCTGAAGACCAGATCATATTCTCCTCAGAGGTTCTAGGTCTCTCTGAGTTAGTGTCTTTTCCTTCCAAGAATTTTTCTATAGACCGGCCTTTGCGCTGGCCTTTCTTCATTATCCTAAAACATTGTGTTGGGGAGGGGCTGGTTCACAGGGGTTTGGTGTCAGGATCCCTAGAGACTTTACTTACTGAGTGCAATATCTCCAGCGGCCAGTAGGGGTGCAGAGGTTTTGCTCTCGGAGTCTAATATCTCCAACTGACCAGTAGGGGTGTTGGTTGCTTTCTCTGGAGTGTCTGTGACCTCTACTGAGGCTCCTCTCTCCCTTGGCCTAGAGGAAGTGGTTGAAGATGTTAAATACTTTTGTCTTTAATCAATTGTGGGCTATACCCTGGGGTGAGGTGATCACTCTCCCTGTGGTCAGCTGAGGTGGTTCTGCTGCTGGGCCTTAGTCTGGGGCAGAAGTAGCCTGTAATTGTGTCTGTTCTGGGAAGAGGCTTCAGCTGAAATGGAGGTGTGGACTCTGAGTTCCTCATGACCAATTCTCCTGCTCAGAACTCTCCCTCCAGACCACAGATGCCTCTGCTCCCTAGTTGACCCAAGGTCCCCCCCATTCCCTGCAGTCAACCAGGCTAATCCAGCTGATCCAGGCTCCCAAGCTGTCACTGGTCCCAGGCTCTCAGCAGAGTCTGCCCTCTGTGCCCTGACTCACCCATGATCTTGGAAGACAGATCCTGAGGTGGATGTTCTTCTCCTGGCTTTTCTTTCTGGGTTTTGTCAATCAGATTTCTATTAAGAGGTTTGTTTCATATTATTTATAAGGGAAGATCAGGAGACTTTAGCAATCTGCCTATCTTCTCTCCACCATCTTGGTCAGAAGTTGACCCAAATTCATTTATTTTTTTTTCAAAGCAATGGGGTTGAGTGGCTTGCCCAAGGCCACACAGCTAGGTAATTATTAAGTGTCTGAGGCCAGATTTGAACTCAGGTACTCCTGACTCCAGGGCCGGTCCTTTATCCACTGCGCCACCTAGCCACCCCCAAATCCATTTTTAAGATGCTATTTTCTTCAGTGCTTTTTTGAGACTCCTTCACCAAGCTACTGATTTGGTTTTCATGATTTTCCTGAATTGCTCTCATTTCTCTTCCCAATTTTTCCTCTACTTCCCTTAAAAAATCTTTTTAAGCTCTTCCATGACCTAAAACCAGTTCATATTTTTTGGGAGGCTGTGGATGCAGAATCTTTGTCTTTGTGATCTGCTTCTGAGTGTGTATTTTGAACCTTCATACCATATAGTCACAGCTCCAGGAATTGGGTTTCCAACTCATCTCTAATCTCTCAAAGTTTGGTGGAAAAAGAAAGTGATCCTGACCTTCAGAAAAAAAAATGAAAACTATATGAAATTTTAAGAAACAAATTTATAAATGAAAAATATAATTGGGAGATTCTGAGGTAGGAATAAGTAATCGTATCAAGCCTACTTAAGATGCCTACCTTAATATTCCTAAAGGGCCAGTCTGGTGTCTTAATTCTTCCATTTGGCCCTGCTTCCAAAGTGAAGTTAAATCCTAGGGACTGACCAGCTTTTAGAAGCCTATTTCTATTCTAGTACCACTCGATATAGAAAAATATGCCCTGGAATCACTTTTCCTCTAATTACCCTTAGCTAGATGGTTCACTGGAGGATCTGAGTTGAAAACTGAGCAAAAGTAGTTGACACTAGCAGACTTCCTTCCTCCAGACCTGGTATTCTATTCACTGAGTTACTTCACTAGCCATTTTCTAACATGAACTAAATATTTTTGAGAATTATTGCTTTATAATATAATTTAATACCTGGACCCAACAGGCTCCTTCCTTTCCAGTTTTCTTTTTTCATTGTTTCCTTTAAGATCATGATCTTTTGTACTTTCAGATGAATTTCAGTAAAAAAAATTTCCTGTTGTTTATGGATTATAAAGAAGCATTTGATCCATTAAAGTCAAATAAAGTCTACAAAGACTTTTTGCACAGGACAGTTAAAAGAAGGCTCCCATAATTTAAGCATGCATTAGTAAGAACAGAGTGTCCAAAACCAGAACCAGAGAGGATTAGTTGCTTAGATTTAAAGGAAAAGACTTATTATTCTTTTACTCTTTGAAGATGTTATATATGCAAGGGGAATTAGATTTATCATGCTTGACTTAGAAGAATGAGCTGAATTAAATAAGATAAAGACTTTATTAAGCCTTTACTATCTGCCCTGCTCTCTGAAAGTCAGGACCTACTGGCAGAGTTTGCCTTCTAATTGGGGAAGATCACACAGAAAAGGCAACTGAGAAAAAGTACTCCTCTGGAGGCAAGGTGGGAAAGTAGTCTGAGAAATTAGGAACCGAGTATGGGGGGAGGGAGGGGACTTCCTCAAATGAAACTTCTGAAAAGTTTCACCAGCGGAAGACTAGTGCTCTCTGTAGCATGGGAAGGCATATGGAAAGTAGCTCGAAGGGTCAAGAATTAGAAGTATTAAGAATAAATTGTAATGAGAGAAGAAATTTGTTTTTAACTTTAAGCTAAAAATCTGAGTTTTTCAATTCATTTTTTTAGTTGTGTCTGACTCTTCATGACCTCATTTGGAGCTTTTTTGACAAAGAAGCTAGAGTAGTTTGTCATTTTCTTCTCCAGCTCATTTTTTTTATTAGATGAGAAAACTGAGGCAGGCAGGGTGAAATGATTTGTCCAAGGTCACACAGCTATGAAGTATCTAAGGCCTGATTTGAAATAAAATTGAGTCTTCCTGACTCCAGGCCAGGCATTCTATCCACTGAGTCAACCAGCTACCAATTCCTCATAGGAATCACTGCCCCAAATGGATTGAATTCCTTTGGGAGATTTTTGGATTCACCAATGTCATGAATGGTATATAGGGAACTGATTTACCATTATTTATGTTGGTAACACTATATTAGACTTACACTCTTTATGCATACAATCATTCTTTTTTTTTTATAGGTTTTTGCAAGGCAGAGTTAAGTGGCTTGCCCAAGGCCACACAACTAGGTAATTATTAAGTATCTGAGACCAGATTTGAACCCAGGTACTCCTGACTCCAGGGCCAGTGCTTTATCCATTGCACCACCTAGGTGCCCCAATCATTCTTTTTTAATTAAAGCTGAATGATCTCTTTGATGAGGAGAGTAGAGAGGAATAGATTCCTATTCCATATGGTCCCAACTTGAATAGATGATCTTAGAGGTTCCTCTCCACTTTGAGGTACCAATCTGAAGGACTAGAGAAAGAATAATTGGACCAAAATCACAGAGCTAGTAGGTGAGAAAACAAGGATTTAAATGCAGGTCTATTTGCAATCCTGGGCGGGGGGGGGGGGGGGGGGGGGGGGGGGATGACTCAATATCTTCAATGGTATAATTATATATTTAACTCTAATATCTATGGACAGCTAAGTGGCTCAGTTGAGAGAATCAGGAAGATTCATAGCTGTATGACCCTGGGCAAGTCATTTAAACTCTGTTGTCTCAGTTTATTCATCTGTAAAAAGAACTGGAGGAGAAAATGACAAACCACTCCAGTGTCTGCCAAGAAAATCCCAAATGTAGTCACAAAGAACCAGACACTACTGAACAACAACTAATGTCTGTGGTTCCACTTTTTGTTTTGTTTTGTTTTCTAAGGCAGTGGGGTATAGTGGCTTGCCCAAGGTCACACAGCTAGGTAATTATTAAGTGTCCAGGGTTGTATTTGAACTCACATCCTCCTGACTCCTGCTAAGGTTCCACTTTTACTATAAGCTAAAAGAACTTCACCTGAAAGGTAATGCCCCAATTAAAACCTTCTCTGGAAGTGAAGTTCTTTTCTCTGAAACCTCCCACTTAAACAAGAAAGCTTTATGAGCCATGCAAGATGGAGCTGCCCAAATTTGTCTCTCCAGAACAAAAATTACTTGGGACAGTTTCTCCATATCCCAGCTCAGCTCTAGGTAATGAGGGCTAACTCCAGACAGAGAGGTGACATTTCCAAAATTAGTCTTTGGTTCCTGGTACCCTTCACATTCTCCCTTCAGAGCTTTGTCTAAGACATCTTTGGTGAATTAGCCAGGTGATGATCAAGGCCATTTCTGCTTAGGAGAATGCTCTCCTGTGATAGATGGAATCTCTTTTTTCTTTTTTTTCTATTTTCTTTATTTTCATCCATATGTACATGCATATTTCCAAGTTACAAAATTTCCCTCCACATTCCCTTCTCACCCCTCTCCCCTTAAGTATGAAGCAGTGAGGTTAACATTTTACATACATATTTTGATAAACTTGTTTACAAATTAGTAACTTTCTGCATGAAGAATTAGGATTAAGGGGAAAAGATACATAAGAGATAATTTTTATAATGTGTTTATCAGATTCTGGAGGGTTGCTTTTGTATTTGTGTGTGTGTGTATGTGTGCGTGTGGGTGTGTGTGTATGTGTGTGGGGTGGGTGTGTATGTGTGTGGGTGTGTGTGGATGAGGTGTGTGTGGGTGTGTGTGGGTGTGTGTACGTGTGTGGGGTGGGTGTGTATGTGTGTGGGTGTGTGTATGTGTGGGGGGTGTGTATGTCTGGGTGTGGGTGTGGGTGTGGGTGTGTATGTGTGTCTGTGGGTGTGGGTGTGTGTGGGTGTGTGTATGTGTGGGTGTGGGTGTGTATGTGTGTCTGGGGTGGGTGTGGGTGTGTGGGGGTGTGTATGTGTGTGGGGGGTGTATGTGGGGGGGGGTGTGGGTGTGTGTGGTGTGTGGGTGTGTGGGGGGGTGGGGGTGTGTGTGTGGGGTGTATGTGTGTGGGGGTGGGTGTGTATGTGTGTGGGGGTGTGTATGTGTGTGGGTGTGGGTGGGTGTGTGTATTGTGGGGGTGGTGTATGTGTGTGTGGGTGGGTTGTGTATGTGGGGGTGTGGGGGTGTGAGGGTGTGTATGTGTGTGGGGGTGGTGTGTGTGTGGGTGGGGGTGTGTGTGGGGGTGTGGGTGTGGGTGTGTATGTGCGGGGTGTGTGGGTGTGGGGGTGTGTGTGGGGGTGTAGGGGTGTATATGTGTGTGGGGTGTGGGTGTGTGTATGTGTGTGGGGTGGGTTGTGTGGGTGTGTGTGGGTGTGGGGGGTTGTGGGGGGTGTATGTGTGTGGGTGTGGGTGTGTGGGTGTGGGTGTTGGGGTGGGTTGTGTATGTGTGGGTGTGTGTGGGTATGTGGGGGGTGTGTGTGGGGGGGGGGTGGGTGTGTGTGGAGGTGGGTTGTGTGGGTGTATGTGTGTGGGGTGTGGGGGGGTGTGGGTATGGGTGTGGGGGGGGGGTGGGGGGAGTGGGTGTGTGTGGGTGTGTGTGGGGTGTGTGTCTGTGTGTGGGTGTGGGTGTTTGGGGTGGGTTGTGTATGTGTGGGTGTGTGAGGGTGTATGGGTGGGTGTGTATGTGTGGGTGTGTGTGTGTGTGGGTGTGTGTGGGTGTGGGTGTATGTGTATGGGTGTGTGGGGGTGGTGTGTATGTGTGTGGGGGTGGTGTATGTGTGGGGGTGGGGGTGTGGGGTGGGTTGTGTATGTGTGGGTGTGTGTGGGTGTGTGTCTGTGTGGGTGGGTGTGGGTTGTGTATGTGGGGGTGTGTGAGGGTGTGTGGGGGTGTATGTGTGTGTGGGGGGGTGGATGGGTGTGTGTGGGTGTGTGTGGGTGTGTGGGGGGTGGGTTGTGTGGGTGGGGGTGTGTGTGGGTGTGGGGGGTGTGGGTGGGTGGGTTGTGGGGGGGTGTGGGGGGGTGTGTGTGGGTGGGGGGGGGTTGTGTGGGGGTGGGGGGTATGGGTGTGTGTGGGCGTGTGTGTGTGTGTGTGTGTGTGTGTGTGTGTGTGTGTTTTTTGTTTTTCTTCCACTTGATGGGGATAATATAGTCCATAGTCAGTCAAATACAGTTGTGCTAGCTCTCTAGCCTGCCAAGACAAGCTGCTTCCATCAAGGTTGTTCATCTGCTCATGTTGCTGTTCATGTGTACAGTGTTCTCTTGGTTCTACTCCCTTTGCTGAGGCCTCAGATCCCATAACCCCTTCCCTGCTTCTCTGGAGTCCAAGCATTCATGGTTTTTTATGGAACAATAGCATTTCATGGTATTCATGTACCATAACCTGCTTAGCCATTCCCCAATGGATGGGCATCGCCTCAATTTCCAATTCTTTGCCACCACAAAAGGGGCTGCTATGAATATTTTGGAACATGTAGGATTTTTCCCATTTTTTATAATATTTTCTGGACATAGACTTAGATCTTGGATCAAAGAGCATGAACAGTTTTATGGCTCTTTGGGCATAGTTCCCTATTGCTCTCTAGAAAGGTTGGATCCGTTCCCAACTCCACCAGCAATGCATCAATGTCCCAATCCTCCCACAAGCTCTCCAGCATTGATCATCTTGCCTTTTTCTCATCTGGGCTAATTGAATAGATGTGAGATGATACCTCATTGTTTTTACTTTGCATTTCTCTAATCAATAATGATTTGGAGTATTTTTATATGAATATATATGTATGTATATATATCTAGCTTTAATTTCTTCACTTGAAAACTGTTCCTGTCTGTTGATCATTTACCAATTGGGGAATGATTTGTGACTTTATAAATTTGATGCAATTCTCTATATATTTTACAAATGAGAGCTTTATCAGAACTTGTAGCTGTAACGATTGTTTCTCAGCTTCCTGCTTTCCTTCTTATTTTAGCAGCACTGATTACATTAGTGTGAATCCTTTTCCACTGAATGTAGTCAAAATCATTCATTTTGCAGTTCATAATGCTCTCTGTGGCACTTTTCCCTAGATCAGGTGGAGTATGGTTTTGGCCTACTAATTTGTCTGGGGCGTTGCTCTTTAGGTCTAAGTGCGGTGCCCAGTTTGACCTTCTTCTGCTATAGCATGGGGGCTGTGGCTCTGTGGCTACTTTGGGCCAGACTGGTTTCCAGCTTTCCGCACAATTTTTGTCAAATACTGAGTTCCGACCCCAGAGGCCGATGGCTTGGGGTTTGCCAGACAGAAGGGCGCTGTGGGCATCTCCTGCAGTTTCTTTGGCACCTGGGCGCAGCCACTGCTCCATGACTTGGCTAGAATTGCCATTTTTATCTCATTGGCTCGACCTAACTGGGCACAACTGACATGTTGCGGCTTATTTAGATCTGCCTTCACTTGGGCAGGAGAGCTTCACGACTGTGCTCCCGCAGTTCGGGGTTTGTCCTCTCATCCCCAAGTGTTTGATGTGGGCTCCGTGTGGGCCCCGGGACCAAGGGGGGGCACGCCTGCCTGGAAGCCCTGAGCCCCCCCCCCCGGACCTCCACGCCCAAGGGGCCATGGCCGCCCGGGACCCCAGGCCTGGGGGGGGCTGGAGGCCTGGGGGCGCCCCTGGGGGCGGGGCCGGGGCGGGGTTTGGGCCGGAAGAAGGACTCCTGGCGGCGGAGGAGCCCCGGAGAGGCTGCGGGGCCGGCGGGGCCGGGCCCGGGCGGAGGAGCCGCGGCCCCCGGGTCTGCTCAGGGCGGCGCCGCCGGGCCAGGGAGGCCCCCGGGCCGGGCTGCCGGGGCCCGCGGTCTCGCCCCTCTTCTCGGGGCGCCGAGCGTTCTGGAAGCCAGGTCAGTGCGCGCCCCGCCCCCCTCGGCCCCCGCCCGCCCTTGGCCTTGGGGCTGTGCCGCCCCTCGGCTCCTGCCCCGCCCCTTCCAGGCGGCCTGCCTCAGTCTCCCCACGCGTCCCCTTGGCCCCGTTCCCGGCCTTCAGACTCGGCCCACGGGCCCCCAAGCCCTGCCCTGGCCCCACTCTTACCTCGCGGCTCTTGGGCCGCGCCCCCCGAGACCCCAGGCCCCCCAGGCTCCCAGGCAAAGCCGGCAAGGCCCAGACGGCCTCCCCTGCGCGGCCGAGCCCCGGACCGAGCGTCCGTCCGCTGCCCCGACTTCCCGGCCTCGCGGCCCCGCCGGCGCCTCCGCTCGCGGCACAGGCCTCAGACGGCTTTGGCCTCCCGGCCCCAGGCGGCCCCATCCCAGCCCCCTTCGGGCCCGGAGCGAGCAGTCCGGAGAAGCTGGGTGTTCACTGAGGACGTGCGGGGTGGGCACAGGAGCCAGCAGGTCTGGGCCTGGGCTCCCCCATCCGGCCCCCCAACCCTTCCTGCCTTTTCCGTCTCTGTTGGAGGGCGGGCAGAGGAGGGGGGAAAGGGTGAAGAGAGGGAGGCCAGGAGGCTCCCTTTGGCACCTGCGCATCCCTGCTGCCTCCCTCGGGGGGTTGCAGGCCGAGCCCCGGGCAAGTCAGGCCCTCGTCCCTCTGCAGGCTCCTAGCCCGTATAAAGCCCAGACCGGCCTCCTGGCCAGGAAGGGAAGGGAAAGCCCTCTACATCTGGATCTTTCTCCCTGTTGAGTTTAGGCCACAGAGGCCCAAAGTGTGGCCCAAGCAGGGCCTGGTGCAAATCAGCACCAAATCTGGAAACAGCTTTATTGTAAAGGTTCATGCATAGCAATCACCCGGAGCATAAGCACAAGGCAGCCAGCCTGGGACTCAGATTGGGGGTGGGAAAGATGGGGTCTTTCTGAGATGAAGAAGGCAGGGATTTTGCAGTTGGTTCCAGGCTGTTCCAGGAACAAGATGGAGGAACTTGACAAAATGAAGTCACCTTGGTTACTTTGCCACCTACACAGGGATCCTGGATACAGAGGGAATGGCCCCTGGGAGCCTCAGCCCCCCATCCCAGGGGAGTGAGGTCTACAGAGTAGAACAGCATGAGAAATTAAATCCATTTCCTCAGACATAGGGGATTGTCTTGAAACTGGCCACACATAGGCATGAGGTGAGCACAGCAGAAACAGACACACACACACACACACACACACACACACACACACACACACACAACAGAGAAACCCCTTCTTCCTCTCTCCTCTTTGTTTCTTTAGCCAGGCTCTCCGTGTACTGACTGATCTAGTTAACTTGTCCTTTGTACTTTTGTCCTCAGAAGAGAAATTGTGTTCCTGATCTTGCTGATGTCCTTCTGCCTTAGGTCTTTCTTTTATGATTTTTTTTCACATCTTTTTATTTTTCCCAATTACAAGTTGAAACAAATTTTAGACAATTTTTAGAGTTTTAAATTCCATATCCTATGCCTTCCTCTTTGTTCTCTTTCCTCTCTGAGAGAATATGTAATCTGATAAAGGTTTAATATTGTTCTTGATCTTTAGCTAAAGACACTTAGGAACAACTGCTAGCACATTCTTTGGGTTCAAATCGGTAGTATTTCATAGCTTTTTTTTTTTTTGGTAAGGCAGTAGGGTTAAGTGACTTGCCCAAGGCCACACAGCCAGGTAATTATTAAGTATCTGAGGTCAGATTTGAACTTAGGTCCTCCTGACTCCAGGACTGGTGCTCTATCCACCGCACCGCCTAGCTGCCCCCTTGTTTCTTAGCTTTAAAGAATATTTCTGTGTCTTTATCCATTGATTTCTCTCTCTGGAGATTCTCATCCCCATCCGTGAAAATCTGCATCCCTCCTGAGCCATGATGCACTTCCTGAAGTCTTGCTCCATTAGGAAGATGCCTGCCCATGTTCAGCACTCCTAACTCTCTCTGTGCCAGTCACTGGCCAAACCTTTACCACTGCTTTGTATGGCACCTTTGTGGGACTATCATGCTTCCCTTGATTATATCCTAGGCTTTCTGGGGACAGTGAATGTTGGATTACTTATGGTCACATGCTCTTTTTTGGTGCTGATCTAACACAGGACCAAGAATATTCATAATTCCAAGCAGGAAAGCAACCATATCCCTTTTCTCCCCCTTAATTTGCTGAAGAGAAGCCATTTGGATTAGAAGTCTAGAAATAGTCTTGATGACATGGCAAAGGTGGGGGACAATGACTTTGAGACATCATATTCCCAGTTCATCCTTTGTTCTCAATTTTTCCCAAGTCAGAAATTTGGGAAAGGGGAGCAGATACCAAATTGCTCGTCACACATGTTTCCAAGAAAATAACTGTATAAAGCCTGGAATTCCTATTAGGCAATACAGCATTGGACAGAACCAAAAGGAAACAGAAATAGAAAAACTATAGGAAGGAAGGTTTTGTGGGCTCAGGGAGAGGTTCAAAAATGTATAAGGTGGGCAGGGAGGTTGGACACATTTCATTCTTCTCTTGTCCCGTATGGTGTTAGGTGTTTGAATAGCAACCAGGACATGGAGTGAATAGAGCACCAGTCCTGGAGTAAGGAGAACAGGAGTCAAATCCAACCTCAGACACTTGACACTTAGCAGCTGTGTGACCTTGGGCAAGTTATTTAATGCTGATTGCCTCACATCCAGGACCATTTCCAGTCACCCTGATTCATATTTGGCTACTGGACCCAGTTGACTACAGAGGAGAAAGTGAGGCTGGTGACTTAGCACAATCCCTTCTCACTCAAATACACTTCACATATTTGTCATGGCATCACCTCCCTGATGTCATTGTCTTCTTTGAGAATGGAGGACAAACTTTATCATCAGTGTGAATAAGGATAGAGTTAAAGGGTTAATTTCAGGGGAAACGTAGCATCTATCTTTGGGGGCTGGGACTATGGGAACTCATAGCTGGGTTGTGAACCAAGGTTCATATTTGGTGAAGGCAGGGGGAATTGTGAGTGGGTTTGTATTCAGATAGACCCCAGAAGCAAATATGATTCTTGTCAGTCACTCCTGGTCTTGCTCTTATAGGATGACTGAGTATTTTGTTTGTTTATTTTAAACTTCCCAAGACTTCTTTTATCTTTTGGGAAGCAATTGTATTCCTTATAAGTAATGCTATAGTGAAAATTCTTTTGGAGGATGAATTGAATCAGATGATTTTTGGCTACTTTCAAAATCCTAAATTCTGTAATTCTGAAAGGGCAGGCATTCTTGTTTGAATGAATGAATATGAATGAGTGAATGTAAAACAAATAGTTCTCAACACTTATCACAGGAAGGGTTAGGAAGGCTGTTTTAAATACACTTAGAATGAAGTAGAGTCCTCAGATTTGACCTTCAAGTGACTAGACTATCCTCCTTTAAATGAATTCCTTTTGCAGGCTTTGTTAATGGTTTCTGACTGTCCCCTTTAGGTGGCTATATAAAAATATCAACCAGCCCTGGCCAACATGTTTGCTGTAGAAGAAATCAACAAGAGCCCTAACCTGTTGCCAAGCCATGCCAAGCCATTCCACCTGTACAGCACCTATCACAGTGATGACAGGACCTTGGAGAGCTCCCTGCAGTGGCTGTCTGGGCAGGGCCAGCTCATCCCTAACTACAGTGGCAGGAGGAAGGACATTAGACATGTGACTGACATTAGAGGAGCCATTTCAGCTCGGTCTGTCCAGATAAGCACCCTCCTTGAACTCTACAAGTGTCCACAGGTAGGTAACAATGACACTGACAGTTCATCAGACCCCTGAAAGGCAATGTGGTGCAATGGATGGAGAATGGGTCTTGGAATCAAGAGATCCAAGTTGAAAAAGTTACTTCTGTCCCATAGTAGCTATTTGACCTTAGTTATGTCCCCTGATTTCTCAGTCATCTAAGTAATTCTCAGACACTATAAATTTGAGAGAATGTGCTGTCCTGCATGGCTAGAAATGGTATCTTGGGGGTGGCTAGGTGGTGTAGTGGATAAAGCACCGGCCCTGGAGTCACTAGTACCTGGGTTCAAATCCAGTCTCAGACACAGTAATGATCTAGCTGTGTGGTCTTGGGCAAGCCACTTAACCCCATTTGCCTTGCAAAAACCTAAAAAAAAATTGTATCTTGCCTAGAAATTATTATATCCATGCTATCATTGGGGATTTTGAAAACCTATACATGGGAGATGAGCACCATGCTTCCACCACACACATCATCCCCCCTGCCCCCCTTTTCATATTTTAGTTGTTGTTTCATTCATGTCCAACTCTTTGTGATCTCATTTAGAGTTTTCTTACTAAAGATACTGGAATGCCTGGCAATTTTCTTCTCCCCTTCATTTTGTAGATATGGAAACTGAAGCAAGCAGGATGACATGACTTGCCCAGAGTCATACAGCTTATAACTATCTGAGTTAGAATTTGACCTTGGGTCTTCTGACCCCAGGATAACTGCATCATCCGATGAGTCACCCAGCTGCCCCCCTTTATTGTATCATAAATATATCAATGTTACCTGACTTCTGTCATATGAAAGGATCCTAGAGATTGTACAGATCTACTTCTCTATTATTCAGAGAAAATTCTTGATGATCAGGTGATGAAACAGCTTAGCCAAAGTCTCAGATATAATTAATGAAAGAGCTGGGAATAAAACCCCATATGTTTTCAGGTCTAGATCATTGTACTACATTCTCCATCACATCTGTGTTTCACCCTCAAACTATATTCTGATGTGAATACTACTGTCATTTATCTTTTCCCTAATAATGCTTTTTTTCATTAAAAGGAATGCTGAGCATTGGTGTGGAAAGTGCAGATTTGGGTGAGCAGTTTTGAGAGTGTCTTTTATTTGCTGGAGAGGGAAAGGAAGGGCACCTTAATGAGATGACTCACCTACTGAAAAAGAGCTTATGATATATTTCCTCTCTCCCTCCCACTATTAAATGGAAAAATAGTACTATAGCTTATTGAGATCATAGAGATGATTATTTTTCTTCAAATCTACTTGGGCTTAAATTTCAAAGATCAATCACTGTAGCACGTTCTTTAGGCTACAGCAAATAAAAGAACATTATTCAACCTGAATTCTCAAAGAAAAAAATAAGACTTTGCTAGGGATAGTATCAAATATTTCTCTAAGAAAAAATTATTTAGGTATATACAGGGAGAACCATGAAAAAGCTTTTTTAAAATTTCTACAGTGAATGCCTGATGGCTACTAAAGACTGATGAATTGTTGATGCTAAATTTGAAATGTTTTTCTTTTTTATTAAAGATTTTATTTATTTTCAGTTTTACAATTTTTCCCCTAAGCTTATTTCCCTCCCCCCACCCCCCACACAGAAGGCAATTTGTCAGTCTCTACATTGTTTCCATGGTATACATTGATCCAAATTGAATGTGATGAGAGAGAAATCATATCCTTAGGGAAGAAACATCAAGTATAAGAGATAACAAGATCAGACAATAAGATATCAGGGTTTTTTCTCCCTAAATTAAAGGGAATAGTCTTTGGTCTTTGTTCAAACTCCACAATTCTTTCCCTGGATACAGATGGTATTCTCCATCACAGATACCCCAAATTGTCCCTGATTGTTGCACTGGTGGAATGAGCAAGTCCATCAAGGTTGATCATCAACCCCATGTTGCTGTTAGGGTGTACAATGTTCTTCTGGCTCTGCTCATCTCACTCAGCATCAGTTCATTCAAATCCCTCCAGGCTTCCCTGAATTCCCATCCCTCCTGATTTCTAATAGAACGATAGTGTTCCATGACATACACAGACCACACTTTGCTAAGCCATTCCCCAGTTGAAGGACATTTACTTGATTTCCAATTCTTTGCCACCACAAACATGGCTGCTATGGATATTTTTGTACAAGTGATGTTTTTACCCTTTTTCCTCATCTCTTCAGGGTATAGACCCAGTAGTGGTGTTGCTGGGTCAAAGGGTATGCACATCTTTGTTGCCCTTTGGGTGTAGTTCCAAATTTCTCTCCAGAAAGGTTGGATAAGTTCACAGCTCCACCAACAATGTAATAGAGTCCCACATTTTGCACAACCCTTCCAACAATGATCATTATCCTTTCTGGTCATATTGGCCAGTCTGAGAGGTGTGTAAATTTGAAAAATTTAAAGCAAACAATAAAGAATAATGTGTGGAACTTTTCAAAATAACATAAATATCTTAATGGAGTTATTGCCATGAATGCAACCATGATCCAGTCCAAAATAGATTACTTTCCCAAAGCTTAATATCATCCTCTACAACCACACTTGGCTGCTACCAAGTCCTACAGGTTTTATGACTTTCAGAGTTATTTTTACTTTCCAATGTTGATACTATATAAATGTTTTTCCTGACTTATTCACTTAACTTGCTCTTATTTCCTACAAATCTTCCCAGGTATCTCTGATCTAACGCTTTTATTATTTGTTATTGAGCAGTGATTGCCAATGCATTTATCTTCCTGCATTTTTTGACATTATAATTTATTGTTTTTATATTCTTTCCTTTTTAATTTTGAATTCCAAATCCTTTCTCTCTTTTTCACCCATTCTCTGCCCATCTAGAAGGAAAGCAACATGATATAAATTATACATGTGAAGTTATTCAAAATATATTTCCATAGTAGCCATGTTTTTAAAAAAGCAAGAAAATTAAAGTGAGAAAATTTTATTTGTTTTCACTCAGATTCCTCACTACATAGGTGAATAACATTTTTTTCACGATGAGTCCTTTGGAATTGTCTTGGATTATGGTATTGATCAGTGGGGCCAAGTCTTTCCCAGTTGAGATCATTACAACTTTGCTCTTAGTGTGTGCCTGCCAAGCCTGCCTTCGTTTCCAACTTAATTGAAACAGTTCTTCCTTTTATGCATATTTTATAGGAAAATATTTCTCCTTTCTCTTTTTCCCTTTCACCTCCTCTTCTTGCATCCCATTTCCTCATTACTTCAATTTTTAACTTAGTTCAGTCACTCTTGATTGATTAACCTGGTTGAATGTTCTTTCATACCTGTATTTTTATGCATTTCTTGAGTCATGTTTCACTGTCAAAATGTCTATTTGGTTCTGATTTTTTTTCATAAGGAATGCTTGAAAATCAACTAGTTTTTATGTCAACTTCTCCCTTGGGAATTATATAAGTTTTGCTGCATAAGTTATTCTAGGTTGTTTTCCTAGCCGATTTTTCCTCTGGAATATCATATCACAAGCCCCTCTGCTCCTTTAATGTGTAAGTGGGTAAATCTTAACTGATTCTGACTGTGGATCCATGACATCTGAATTTGTTTTTTCTTGCTGTTTGAAATATGTTCTCTTTGACCTGGGAGCTCTGAATTTGACAATAATTTTCATGGGAGTTTTCACTTTGTAATCTCTTTCAGCAGGTGATTGATAAAGTTTTTTAATATCTATTTTTTTTTACCCTTTGGATCTAAGATATCTGGGCAGTTTTTCTTGATAATTTTGTGAAATATGATAGTTTCTTTCTTTGGTTATGACTTTCAGATAGTCTACTAATTCTTAAATTATCTCCCTTTGATCTATTATCCAGGTCAGTTTCATTCTTTTACTTTATTCTGTTATTTCTTGATGTCTTCTGGAGTCATTAGCTTCTATTTGGTCAATTCTCCTTTTTTAAGGTGATATTTCCCTTGGTATTTTTTGTTCCTCTTTTACCAACCTGTCAATTCTCTTTTCATTATTTTCTTCCATAATTCTCATTTTTCCCCAGTTTTTTCCTCTGTCACTAGTATCTATTTCTTTAACTCCTCTAAGAGTTCTTGTTGGAGCTGTGTATGATTAGTCTTTGAGGCTTAAGTTGGTAGCTTTTTTATATTGTCTTATTTTAAATTTATATTTTTCATCTTCCCTGACCACTCCAATCATTTTTTATGATTACTTTCTTTTTTTCTCATTTTTAGACTAGTTTTTTTTTATTTTAAACTTTATGTTAAAGTTGGACTCTACTCACTTTTGGGTGAGGAGGCAATGTCCTAAGTTTCAGATTTTTATGTGCTGCTATTTTCAAAGCTAATTTTGGGAGGTCTGCAAGTTTTTGATGTTACCATTGTGGTATGATCTAGTTAGAAGTATGGTCACTATTCTCCTGGTCTCTGTTCTGGACTTATGAATAAGTCTCCATTGCAATCTCTGACTTCCAAACCTGTTGTTCTAGCTGTGACTACCCTTGCTGTCCAAATATCTATTGTTGGAGTTGGAAGGTTCCTTGTTTCTCCATGGTCAATTCCAGAGTCTCGCTCTCCTTCCATTACTCAGCAAACTCTTCCTTTGGAGAGATTGAAAGGTCCTTTGAAAGGTCACCAGTCTGCATTTACTTACATTCAAGGTTCTTATGTGTTTTCTCAGGATTTCTAGGACACATTCCTTCCCTCAATGAGTTCAGGCCCTGACTCATAGTCTCTTTTCTATCCAACTCCTGCTTTTCTCCAAATATTTTGATATACACTCAAACATTTCTGGTGACCTATTTACTTCATCTCATCTCACCTACACATGGAGAGGGTTCCACCACTCACCTTCCTATCACTCAAAAATGTCCTATTTCTATATTCATATACTTTTATATATAATTTTATTGTGATTCTTCTCCTTCTGCTTTGCAACTCTATAGCCTCTTTTTCATCATTACCATGACCTAAAACCCTTCCATTCTCCTTTATTTCCAAGGTCATTACCTGTACATGAAGTATATTGACATCATCATAGATCAATTTTTCCTTTGCCCTGTTCTTTTGAGTCCATTATGCAATATTGCCCTGATATGCACCAGTTTGGACCTTAGACACTTACTGTCTATATGACCCAAGGCAAGTCACTTAATCCTAATTGCCTCAGTTTCCTCAATTGTAAAATGAGATGTAGCAGAAAATGTCAAACCACTCCAGTAGTTTTTGCCAAGAAAACCCTAAATCAGGTCACAGAGTGTTGAACATAATTGATCAAAAAAATACATACTCATATACATATAAATCATCATCTCATCTACTGTCTTCACTCTAATTCACTTATTGCTGAAAAAACTAGAAAAAATTATGAAGCCATGATGATTGGGTTCACTTCAATTTTACATTGTGAATCTCAATTGGGCCTTCACTGTAGCAAAACAATTTTGATTGTTTTCTATGTCCTTTAATACATACCTCAGTTGATTTTGAAAATCACTCGCCTCAGTGAATTTTCCAAAACTTTTCATACCTCAAACTTTCAAAGTATCCCCTTCCTTCTAACTCTTTCAGCTGGGAAGCTTGCTTCATATTAATCAAATGAATGCCATTTCCCAATATATCCCTCTTACCCTCAATTTCCCCTGTATATTATATAAATAAGATAATATATCAATCTTTTAAAGATATTGCTAAAGCAATTCTTAGAGGAAAATATATCCTTGAAATGTTTTTTCAACAAAAGAGAGAGAGAATATCATAGAAAATCAATAAACTGGACATTCAAATATATATATATATGCTTACACACAGAAATATCTGTAGGTGTGTATAAAAAAATTTTGTGCATTTGTCATATTAGATAGAGTACCATATTTGAAGTCCAGAAGCCTAATCTTTCTGAATTTAATTCTGACCTCAGTGACTCTGGGTAAGTTACTTCACCCTATTTGCCTTAGTTTCTTCATCTGTAAAATGAGTAGAAGTAAGAAATGACAAAAACACTCCAGTTTCTTTGCCAAGAAAAACCACAAATGGGGTCACAGAAAGTTGAACATGATTGATCAGAAAACATAAACATAAATATATATATCTCTTTTTATTAATCTTTCAGTCTAGCTCAGTTTATTGATTTGTTTTCTTTGAAAAAAGCTTTAGGGGCGACTAGGTGGCGCAGTGGATAAAGCACCGACCCTGGAGTCAGGAGTACCTGGGTTCGAATCTGGTTTCAGACACTTAATAAATACCTAGCTGTGTGGCCTTGGGCAAGCCACTTAACCCCATTTGCCTTGCAAAAAACCTAAAAAAAGCTTTAATATCACTTTTCCAATTACTTGTAAAGATGGCTTATTTTTGCATTTTTAACTTTATTTTCTAAATAGCATCAATATGATATTAATAATATATGTTACCAGTTACATGTAACAACATTTTAAATACTTTTTTTTTTCAAATTTTTAGTTCAAAACTCTTTCTCTTTCTCCCCTCCGTATCTCATTGAGAAGACAAGCATTTTGACATGTTATGCATATGTAGTTTTGCAAAACACATTTTCACAGAGACCATGTTGTGAAAGAAAATCCAGAGAAGGGGGCAGCTAGGTGGTATAGTGAATATAGCACCAGCCCTAGAATTGGGAGGACCCGAGTTCAAATCCAGCCTTAGACACTTAATTGCCTAGCTGTGTGACCTTGGGTTGTCACTTAGCCCCATTGCCTTAAACAAATAATTAAAAAAAAAAAACAAGAAAAAAATAATGAAAAATGTATGCAGACTCCATTCCAGAGATTGATATCACTTTTCTGTAGAAGCCCTTCAAAATTGTCTTAGATCATTATTTTGATAAGAACTCTCATTCATAACTGATCTTCATACAATATTGTTTTTTCTGGACACGATGTTCTCCTGGTTCTGTTCACTTCACTTTGCATCAGTTCTGTTTTTCTGAAATCTACCCCTTCTTCCTTTATTATAGCAAAATAGTACTTCATCACAATCTTATACAAGTTGTTTAGCCTTTCTCAGTTGATGAACATCCCCTAAATTTGCAATTCTTTGCCACCACTAAAAGAACTGCTATGAATATTTTTGTACACATAAATATTTTCTTTTTTAAAAATCTCTTTGGGATACAGACCAGAAATAATATTGCTTGATCAAAGGGTATGAATGATTTTGTAGCCTTTTGGGCATAACTTTCAAATTGTTCTTTATAAGGATTGAATCACTATATCTTCACTAACAGTATATTCATATTTTAATTGTCTCACATCTCCACCAATATTTGCTATTTTCCTTTTCTGTTATATTAGCCAATCTGATAAGGATGTGGTTTTAGTTCAGAGTTGTTTTAATTTGCATTTCTCAGATCCTTACTGATTTAGAGATTTTTCCACATGATTATAGATACTTTGATTACTTTTTCTGAAAACTGCCTGTTCATATATTTTGACCATTTATCTTGAAGGGCACTACACTGACATTCACTGACTTCATCATTCCCCACCCCACACAAGAAATAGGAACCCAATTCATTGGAGGAATAGTCAAGAATGTGTCATCTTTTGAAGCTGCTGCCTGTTGAGAAGGGACATAGAGCTGTCCCTGCCTAGCATATTTCATTTGAGGGAGATTGAGATACTTTTGGAACTTTCTATTGCAGATTTCAAGAGATGTTTGCTCCCAGGATAAGATAGAGGTTGTTATCTAGCTGGGACTACTAGTTGGAGATGCACTGCTTCTTACTTGGAGGTTACAAATTGTACAAGAAGGTTAAGCAAACAGAAGCCAAAAATGATCAAGAGAAGAATGGTTAGGAGTGGAATGAGTATAGGAGTCCCTAAAAAGAAAAACCATGAGTCCCACCCAGAGAAAGATTTTGAGGAAGACCTCTATGGAATTCTTGCATCTAGATAGTTTTATTTATGATATGTTCAATTCAGAGCTTGATCTGTTGGATATTGTTAATGTAAATAGAGCAGGAGGTGATTGCAAGGCCACAAACACCTCCACTGGGGACAATTGCCTCTTTGATGTCTTGTCTGTCTGTAGATTGGGCATGATTCTGGAGGTTCCCTTCTCAGAAGATTCCTGGAAAGACACTCGGGGACCAATGGTTATCCTATTTCAGAATGTCCTTTGCTTCAGGGGCTTCTTTCTAAGAGGATTCCTAGAAGGGCACTCATGTGGCCAATGACCCATTATCCACTGCATCAGAAACAAGGTCCCCTTGATTAGGGACCTTAGCCAAAGTACAGTGGCTAGAAGATAGGCTGTATGTCTTTTAGTGACAGCTGCTGGGAGTTGAGTCTTCTTTTTGGCACTATGGACTTTTTCTTCTGCCAAAGCTTTTTCTAACAGCTGAACCAATGGTGTCTAACTGTCCCAAATCTAGCTTCTTAAACTTCCACTGGATATCCAGGGTGGATTGGTTAATAAAAGACATGCCAAGGATGACAGCTCCCTCAGTGGAGAGAGTTAGGTTAGTGTATTTCTTTTGAAAAAAAGACAGGTTTCTCCTTGGAACCCTCTATGGTCTCTCCAAACTTTTACTATTTCATCTGCTTTTTAATTCCCCATCTCATGCCTTCTAATAGGCAAGTTATCATTTGGTTCCCTTCTCTTTTATCCCTTTCATCATAATAGCTCCACTGGGGGTTGGCTGAGGGGACAGTCACTGCACCAGGACGGAATCTAACCTTTGACTTGACCAGAGTATTTCCAAACTTCTGAGTCAGATTCCAAATTCTCTGTTTCTCTATCTTCTCAGGAAAGCTCATATTGTAGGTCTTGTTTTTTAAACCCTTTAGTAAACTTAATGGGGGTTTTCTTAATATAAGCTAAGTATGTCTTTGACTTATGAAAGGTCAAGCAATGGGAAAGGAAGTTGGATCTTAGGGGTGAGACATACTGGAGAAGGTAAATTTTAAGAGATGGGATGGAATTCTAATGGGTTTTGGAGTGTGGGCTTACAGAAGTGGGGGAGAGAGGAGTCTTAGTCCTAGTTTGGGAGAGAATAAAGTGTGGAGGATTTTTATCAAAAAATACTGAGCATCCTGATACAGATTGCTTGGCTCCAGAGCAGAGCACAAGGGTGCTGAAACTTCCAGTTTAATGTTGGAGGAACAGGGACTAGGGTCCTGCTAGCAATGAAGAGAGTGAGTACTTTGCAGTTCTGCCACAAATCCTGATTCTGGGCAAGGGTCTGGAAGGCTTAGAGATAGAGTTCTGTCTACTTGCCTGTCCTGTGGCAGAACAGATCTAGAAAGAAGCTAGAACTATACATTAAAATTACATTAACAGGTCATTTTTCCTGATACTATAAAGAGTATACTGGGGACAAAAAGTGTTACAAAATTTTACAAGACTTTTCTTTTTGAGGTCTTGAAGACCAACCCTTTTCCCATTGCATAAGAAACAACCTGAAGGGGTGTCACAATGTTGTAAGCCTTAGTAATGCAAGTTCTGGAAACATATAGACATAAATGGCAGAGACTCTTACATTGTACAAGGGCAGGCTCAGCATGAACCACTAATCTCACCTCTCCAGCATCCCAAGGAGGGAGAGAAAGCTAATGCTTTCAATTCAGGGGATCCCACAAGCTATAGAAATACCAGCCAAACAGGGTTTTGAGAGAGAAAGCTGTCTGGGATCCCTGTAACACACAGACTCACTACATGACACAGATCTCCTCCACTGGCATCCTGGAGAAAGAGGACTAGCTTTCAAAGTGAAGTGAAAAGGATATAAATCTGGATAGAGGATATTTTACAAACAAAACAAAAAAGAAATGATTTGCCTGAGAAGAAAGTCTTCTGGAATCAGAGTCATTACCTGCCCCACATTGGGCACCAAAAATATTGCTGACTGAAAGATGAATGAATTCACTTAAAAGACTAAATAAATTAGGGATAAAAAAGTTTGTTTATGCATTACTGTGGATAAAAAAAAATAGCATGGAAATTGAGTGATAATATGGACTAGATTTCTTAAGAATGTAGCAATTTAAGACAAAAATTAAGGATAGTTGCAAGGGCATTGCAACCAGACTGATAACAGCAGCTTCTGTTAGGCAACTGGGTTAATTCAGCATCCAGAGGGGATAAGACCAAGGTTATATAGGCACATGCTGGGAAAAAGGTAAAGAGGAATTTTAGGTTAGTGCCAAGTTGGGATTAAGGAGCAGGTGAAGCATAGTCAGTTTAGGGGTCAATGTCTTTAAGTGAAATCTGTAAAATAGAAAATGGGCTGGGATTAGGTGCCTTAAATGAAAGCCTTAATCCTTTCAAGTAAGGCAGGTATTTATTGTTTTGTTGATAGGGACTTGTCTGGATGGGAGTAGGTACAGTAGTAGTTCACTGATTTGATCCTTTCAGGCTAGAAGAATTTATTGTTTTTTTGATAAGTTCTTGTCTTATGACTGGCAGAGTAGAGATTTATTAAGTCTTTGAAAGGGGAGCAAGATAATTCACTGAAATTTATTAACCTTTTCAGCAAGTTACTTCACTAAAGTTCATTGTCCTCATCATCTTGATCTTCATTTCCCAACTGAGGAATTGAGAAGATAACAAGTGAATAATTGTGAGAAGTGAGTAAACCATATTGCCTCTTTCTTGTACTTCAGTTCTGGAACTAGCTTACTTCCCTGACTTTTCACTTGTGAATCTAGTCTAATTTTTTGTGAGTCTAGTTAATTTTTGTCCTGGGAGAAAACTTTATTCAGTTGTGGGAATCGGGAGAAAATCTTATTGTATTGTTTGAACTTAGTTCCACCTAGCTAGGAAACGGGACACTCTCTAACTCTTTTTGATAAAGTAAAAAAATTTTAGAAGGTGTTTAGTTTCAGGTTCAAGAGCAGAAGCTAAGAGGGAGAATAAGGGCAATGGGCTAACCCACCTAACTCTCCCAGGGGAGCAGCAAGAAAGAAAAGATAGTTAGCAGTATTTAGCAGAAATACGCAACTTAAAGAGAGGTATAAGGGCATTGAAGTTTATTATGTCAGTCACACTCCCCAAGAGCAAACTGGTCTCCCAAAAGAATATCCTATCTCAATTGAAGAAAGGATGGAATTATAAAGCAGGAAGATGAAGTGATTAGGATGCCTTGATGGGGGCAGTAACTCTGAGAGAGTGATGAGGTAATGAGAATGATATATAGATGAAGAGTGTGGCTCAAAGGGCAAATAAGAAATAATGAAGGACATTTAGAGAAGAGGCTGTATCTCAAGAAGTAATCCTTTTGATAGGGGCCTGTCTTGGAGGCAGGGATTTTCCACATCCTTGCCAGAGGTAAAGTACTTCATTCATAAAGTTCATTGACTTGTCTGGGATTTCAGTGTAAAGAAATAGGTTGATTATTTAACATGGTCAACACCAAACATTTTTGAGAGCAATAAGTTATCTATAACATTTTTCATTTTCTCTGCTACATGTTTCCTCTACTTAGACACCCTAAAAGGGGCACTAGTTGTGTTGACCAGAGACCTAGCATATCCAAAGACTGATGCAAATTTTGTCACAATTGTACAATTCAAGCAATTCTTATGTCTTTTCTGAAAACTGGACCTGTACTCATAATTTGGGAACAGCTTGGTGATTTAGTAGAGTGCTAAACTTGGACTCAGAAAGGTCTGAGTTCAAATCCAGCCTCAGTCATTTGCTAGTGTGTGACTCTGGGAAAGTTACTTAAACATATTTGCTTCAGTTTCTCATCTATAAAATGAGCTGGAAAAGAAAATGGCAACTTATTCTAGGATCTTTACCAAGAAAAATGTCAAAAGTAGTCATGAAGAGTCAGACGTAACTGAAAAATAACTAAATAAAAAAAAACAACTGATCAATCAGTTGTTTTCATTTTCCTTTTGTTGTTAATAGAAACTTTGGGGACTGGGCCACCTCCTTTCATGAATTCAGGTAATTGTAGAAATTTGCTCTTTCCCTTTAACTCAGAAAGTCCCTAATCTTTCGTCCAATTAAAGATGAGATTCTGTAATGTTGTATTATTTCCTTTTAACTAATTGGCCTATTTGATTTATTATTATTTTTTAAATATAAAAGTGTCTCCCAAGTGTATTTGGGAGCTAGGCCTAAGTATAAGAGGTCTGATCCTGGTTTCTTTGGCAAGGCCATATTTTACTAAATAATTTCCAACCTTCTTTGGGCATTTCTTCCCTAGGGCTGATAGATTGATGACCATGCCTAAAGAGAAGGTCCCAAGGAATTTATTTGGTAAGTTCCCAAAGCACTAAATAGAAAAGAATTTACAAGGTTCTTTTATTCTTTTCTGAACGAGTAAGTTATTCTTTTTGTGTATTTAAAGTACAATATTCCCAATTAAATATGTAACAGTTTCTAAACCTTAACTAACCTTTCTTACAGTTCAGTTCTTAGTTTCATATCATCCAAATCAAAAAAGGAATTAATTTCTAAAGACAGAATCACATCACCATCCAGAAATCAGTTTTCAAATTCCAGCTTTTTTTCTAAAACGATTTCTTAAACATTCCAATCTGAGAAAAATTAGAAGCATAATAACATAAATAATGTTGTAGATTGAAAATTACCAATGCCAAATTGAGGGGCAGCTAGGTGACGTGGTGAATAAAGCACCGGCCCTGGAGTCAGGAGTACCTGGGTTCAAATCTGGTCTCAGACACTTAATAATTACCTAGCTGTGTGGCCTTGGGCAAGCCACTTAACCCCATTTGCCTTACAAAAAAGAAAAAAGAAAAGAAAATTACCATTGCCAAATTGAATAAATGTTTGTCTTTCATTTTCAAAGAAGACCATGACTTCAAAGAGGTGGTGCCATGACAAGCATCTAAATTGGACTTGCAGTGAGGTGGGCTGTGCTAAGTCACTAGTCCCACTTTCTCCTCCAGAGTCATCTGGATCCAGTGGCCAGATATGAATCAGGATGACTGGAGATGGCCCTGGATGTGAGACAATCAGTATTAAGTGACTTGCCCAAGATCACACAGATAATAAGAGTCAAGAGTCTAAGGCTGCATTCAAACTCCTGTCCTCTGGACTCCAAGGGTGCTCTATCCACTGTAGACTGTGCCATTACTGAATTATCTTACATAAAATAATCACTGGATTTATGTTTACAGCGTAAAGGCTGATAGGTGGGACAATGGTGGGAGGAGTTTAGGGCAGAAGAAGAAACCATTACAATAGAGGAAAGCATTTCACCTGATGGAGGGCAGGGTTTAGGGAAGAAAAGCAGTCTGGGTCCTGTGTCCTGAGCATGGGAGTGATTGGAGTATCCTGGGGCTTCTCACAAGCTCCACTGAGTGCTGCTCTTGGAATTAGAAAGAGACTCCTAGAGTGAACTGGTTAGAGGAAGTCTGAGAAAAGATTGCTTTGCCTTCCCTGGAGCTCAAATCTGTCTCCTTCCTTCTGCTGCTGCTGAGAACACTCTGCCTCATGGAAGCCTGTGCATGTAATTCCCAGGTAGGTCTGAGGAAAAAGTCCCCCCATTGTCTGACTTCTGCTGGCTGCCCTTGCCTTTGGATCTCATTCTCAAGAAGAGAGACTGCCTGATTTGCCCTGGGAAAGCCTTCACTCCAAAGCCTGGCTACAAGAAAACTTCCCACCCCCAATTCTTTTCCATTCTTCTAATAACACACCAGATTTTCTGGTTCATTGGGCCCATTAGTTCACACTTTGTCGGTAGGATTTCAGCCTTCTGATCAGGTCCTTGGTTCTCTGTCTCCATGTCTCCACTTCTTGCCTTCAGATCTTAGTTCTTTGACTGATCCAACAATCTTACCTTCCTGCCTCAAGCTCCCCACCTTACACACAGTTACCAAAGTTCCTTCCTAGCCTCCTTTTATCTTAATTGGTGGCTCTTTGTCTGCCTCCCTCTCTTATCCCAGACATGTGACTCCTCCTCTCCAGTTCCAGGCCAAGCTCTACCAGATTGTCCCAGCAATTCTGCCCTACCCCTAGTTAGACTTTAAGACACAA
This sequence comes from Macrotis lagotis, assembly GCF_037893015.1. Lineage (NCBI taxonomy): Eukaryota > Metazoa > Chordata > Mammalia > Peramelemorphia > Peramelidae > Macrotis > Macrotis lagotis. Next base: position 699,078,946 of record NC_133666.1, read on the forward strand.
TCATCCTACTTGCCCAGACTCAGTGTCCATCTGGAGTCCTCCAAGTTCAATGTCTTTGACTTCCCTGCCATGAGTCTATTACAATGTCTTGTCTCCCTGACCCCACTACTGTTCCCCTTCCCAGGCCTTCTGCTTCCCTATCTCAACTTCTTTATGAGCCCTCAGAGTTGAATCCCAGACTAGGTTTTGTCTCCCTGCCCTCAGCCTCCCCAGCTTCCCTCCCTGCTTGTTCAAGCAGTATAATGTTTGGATTGTCTGGGGAAAGGGAAATTCAAAGAGCAGTTGGAGGGAGAGCTCTGAGTCAGGAACCTTTGAGGCTCTAAGTGTTCTCACCCCATCTGGGATTCCAAACCCCCTTTGCTCACTGAGTCCATCTATAAGAATGTAGGCAGAGGAAGAGAAAGAAGAAAAGAATTGGAGGAGTGAGAAAACCATCACCTGTTCAAACCATCTTCATTTCCAAGCCTGGCATTCCCTACTGCCAGCCTGCCTCCCTTCCTCTATCCTGAGTTAGGGCCAGGTTCTTTGTAACTCTTGTGAGACCTTATCCTTTATAAAACCTCACAGGCTGCTCTCCTGCCTAGTAATGGAAGAGAATGCCCTCTGACTCGTTTAGCATCCTTCTCCCTGCTGAGTTCAGTCAAAAAAATGGACCATGGGGGCAGCTAGGTGGCACAGTGGATAGAGCACCAGCCCTGGAGTCAAGAGTACCTGAGTTCAAATCTGGCCTCAGACACTTAGTAATGACCTAGCTGTGTGGCCTTGGGCAAGCCACTTAACCCCGTTTGCCTTGCAAAAAAAAAAAGAAAACAAAAAAAAAACCCTAAAAAAACCAAACAACTTCTCCCTCCTCCTCTTTGCTCTTTTGGCCAAACTCACACCTGAAACTCCAGGACAACCTTTCATAGGTAGAGCCTAGAAGTGTCTCTAGCTCTTGCCCTCTGCAGTGCTATATCCTCAGAGCAGAAATTGTCCTGATGCTGCTCCAGTCTCAGGTCACACAGTGCTTTATTCTTTAGAATATTTAAAAATTTAATGTTATCTAATTTATCCATTTTACAACCCACTTTGCTCTCTATCCCTTGTTGATTCATAAATTGTTCACCTGTCCTTAATTCTGGTATGTTCTAAGTTCTCATTTTCTTGTGAATCTCCCTTCATATCTGGGTCATGTATCATCTTGGTAAATGAAATAAAATACTGATCCATGTCCACTTTCTCCCATACTACTTTTTTTTTTAGGTTTTTACAAGGCAAACGAAGTTAAGTGACTTGCCCAAGGCCACACAGCTACAGAATTATTAAATGTCTGAGGCCGGATTTGAACTCAGGTACTCCCGACTCCAGGGCTGGTGCTTTATCCACTGCGCCACCTAGCTGCCCCCCATATTACTTTTCTAACAAATTTGCTCAAATAATGAATTCTTATCCCCAAAATCTAAAGTTTTTACTCTTGTCAAAAGGTTATTATGTGGGGCGGCTATGTGGTGTAGTAGATAAAGCACCTGCCCTGGAGTCGGGAGTACCTGGGTTCAAATCCGGTCTCAGACACTTAATAATTACCTAGCTGTGTGGCCTTGGGCAAGCCACTTAACCCCGTTTGCCTTACAAAAAGCCTTAAAAAAAAAAAGAAAGAAAAAAGGTTATTATGATTATTTGCTACTATAAATTGTCTACCTAGTTACATTTTTTAACTTCTTGTTTTGATATCTATTGCCTTTTAATGGTTCTGTTAAATCTTCCCTTTTTTCTCATTTCCCATATTATTCCGACATATATTTCAAAATGAATTTTAAATCATCCCATTAATATCAACTTAGCCATACCTTCAGTCTAAGTATACTCCCTTTAATAGTTAGTTCTCAAAAGTTATAGATATCTTCCTTCCATGTTTTCTTATTGAATAACAGGGATTTTTCTTTTTCTTTTCCTCTCTTTACCTTTTTACATGTCTTTTGAATCTGTATAAGGAAAGTGCTTTTACCACCATCTTCTTCTGAGATAGGATTTTGTCTAGCCTTATCTCTAAAGTAACTTTCTCTAGTTTCAGATTTTCTGATTTTTTATTTATTTTTTTTTTTTTTGCTCATTCTGAGTAAACTATCCCAAGTTTCTTATGTTAGTGGTGGAGTCCCCTTTGAGAACCCTAGAGGCTTACTCAATGGACTGGACCATCCAGTCTGTTCACTTTGAACTGTAGTGGCTTATTCACTTGGGCTGAGGCCTTCCTGGCTGGGAATACTAGGGTCTTACTCTCTGTCTAGGTCAACCACCTAGTTGGACTGGTTGAAAGAGGCTCTGGGATCCCCATGCTGGAGAGCCTGGCTCGCTATATGCCAGAGGCCTGCTAAGCCCAGTCTCCAGGGCTCCATTGAAGATCTCTTCAGTAGCTGAGGACATCTAGCTGGTCTCTGTCACATCCTGCTTCCAAGCTCTGGGTCTCAGTTCCCTGCCCCAGGTATACTTTAGCTCCACCTGAGACAGACCTTGCTGGAAAATACTCCACTCTGGTCTCCTGTGGATTCTATCACACCAGAATCCATTTAGGCTTGATTGATGGGAAATCCATCTGAGGAAAAAATCTCAGTAGAACCATTTTGGCTCTAATTCCTCCAATTGAATTTTAATGTTTTTTTCTTAGTCAATAAAATACTTTTTTGGCAATTTGATTGAGAGGGCATTGAAAGGGCAATTTGATTGAAAGGGCACAAATTTGTTTGAAGGAAAATGTCATTTTTATTACATTGACTTGGTATTTGCCATAAGAATATCTATCCAATTATTTAAATCTGATTTTATTTGAATAAAATTGTTTTGATTATTTTGTTCATATGGGTCCTGGGTTATGTTAGCCCATATCCCCCAAGTGTTTTATAAAGTCTAGAGTGATTTTATATGGGGCAATTTTCTTTCCCATCATTGCAGAATTTTGTTTATGATGTATAGGAATGCTGATGATTTATATGAACTTACTTTTTATCCTGCTACTTTGCTAAAATTGTCGTTTCATCTGTGTTTTTAGTTGAACTTTGGGGATTTTCCAAGAGGATAATCATATTGACTGCAGAAGAGATACTTTTATCTCCTCATTCCATATTCTGATTCTTTCAATTTCTTTGTCTTTTATTGTTATTACTAGGAGTTCCAATATAATTCTTTTTTTTCCTTTTATTTCTTTTTTTATTTGTAAGGCATTAAGGTTAAGTGACTGGCCCAGGTCACACAGCTAATAAGTATCAAGTGTCTGAGGCTGAATTTGAACTTAGCTCCTCCTGACTCTAGGGTCACTGCTCTATTCACTGTACTATCTAGCTGTCCCTCCAATACAATTCTGAATGGTAACATTGGGCATCCTTGTTTTTGACTTGAAAGGTCTCCTATTTTAGCCCCATTGCAAACAGTGTTTACTGATGGTTTTAGATAAATGCTTTCTGTCAACTTAAGGAACAATCTTTTTATATCAGTATTTCCTGTTTTTAATAGAAATGAGTGGGGCAGTTATGTGGGGCAGTGGATAGAGCAGCGACCCCAGAATCAGGGGGACCTGAGTTCAAATCTTCAAATCTGACCTCAGACAGTTAAAAGTTACCTAGCTGTGTGACCTTGGGTAAGTCACTTAACTCCATTGCTTTGCTACCCCCCCAAAAAAAGAAATGAGTGCTGAACTTCATCAAAAGTCTTTTGTGGGGGCCGCTAGGTGGTGCAGTGGATAAAACACCTGCCCTGGAGTCAGGAGTACCTGGGTTCAAATCCTGTCTCAGACACTTAATAATTACCTAGCTGTGTTGCCTTGGGCAAGCCACTTAACCCCATTGCCTAGCAAAAAAAAAGCCTTTTCTACATCTATTAATATAATCTTATGATTTTTTGCTTATTAATATTATCAATGTCAATAGTTTTCCTTCTGTTCAACCATACCTGTATACTTTGTCAAAAATCTCATATGATCATATGCTTTAATCTTTATTTTCTATTATTGTAGTCTTTTAGATAGTTTCATTTAGGATTTTGCATCCATAATTTTTTTTCCTGTGTTCACTTGTCATGGTTTAGGTTTCATAATCATATTTGATTTCATCTTTAATTTTAGGACTTTCCTATTTGGTGTTTGGACTTTTAATCTCTTTTGTTTTTCTTTTTTAATTCATTAGTCTGCTCTTTATTTTATCAGTGTATTTAGAGACAGATTTTTTTCTTATCACTGCCTTTCCTATATGCTGAAGGTTTTGTTATGTCCCATTATTGTCATTCTTTTTAATGAAATTGTTGTTTTTATTTGTTTTTTAACTCACTCATTCTTATAATTAAGTTGTTTTATCTCCAAGTAGTTTTTAATAATAGTGGGTCAGCTAGCTGGTGCAGTGGGTAGAGCCTTGAAGCCTTGAAGTCTGGAAAACTGAGCTCATATCTGACCTTAATTACTTACTAGCACTGTTATCTTGTGCAAGTCATTTAACTCTGATTACCTCTCATCCAAAGCTTTCTCCTATCATCCTGATACATATCTGGCAATGCGACCCAGATGGCTCTGGAGGAGAAAGTGAAGCTGGTGACTTAACATAGTACCCCCTCACTCAAATCCAGTCTTTATGAATGTCATGGCATCACCTTCCTGATGTTATGATTGCTTTCAAAATTGAAGGATAAACATCAATTTTAAATGTTTCCTTCATCCCTTATTAAATATAATTTTTATTGCCTTGCATCTTAAAGGGATACTTTTAATTTTTCTGCCTGCAAATATCAAATTTTTATGTACTAATGTGGTTAATCTTAGTAATGGCACCATAAACTTTTGAGGAAAAATGATTTTTTTTTCATTCAATTCTCTCCTGGGGCAGCTAGATGGGGTAGTGGACAGAACACTGATCTTGGGGTCAGGAGGACAGGAGTCCATAAATCTCAGGTAGTCCAACAATTTTTATATCATCTCTCCTTGATCTGCTCTCCGTTTTTCAAATGAGATGTTTTAAGAGTTTTTTCCTAGCATTTATATCTTGGTGTCTTATAATGTCATTCAATGCCTCTTGGCAAATTCAAGTTTTAATATCCATTTATATTTATTTTTCTAATAGGTTGATGTTTTCATATAGTTTGTTGGTTTTATTGTTTTTCTTTCCCTTTTTTATTTGAATATCTATTTATTTCCTAATTATTTTCAAAGGTGTCAACTTTTTTTTCCCCAAACCTTAGAATTCTATATTTTTCTACCACCCTCTCTTCTAACCCCTCTCCTTATGATGGCAAACAATCTGTTCTAGTTTGTACGCATACAATTTTGTTTAACATATTTCCATTTTAGTCATGTTGTGAAAGAAAGGGGGGAAATAATGTGAGAAAGTAAAACCATAAAAAAGTTGTTTTGTTTTGTTTTTTAGGTTTTTGCAAGGCAAATGGGGTTAAGTGGCTTGCCCAAGGCCACACAGCTAGGTAATTATTAAGTTTCTGAGACCAGATTTGAACCCAGGTACTCCTGACTCCAGGGCCAGTGCTTTATCTACTGCACCACCTAGCCACCCCATAAAAAAAGTTTTTAAAAGTGAACATAGTATGCTCATTTAGAATCCATTGTTTCTTCCCTGGATGTGGATGTCATTTTCCATAACAGATCCCTCATGATTTGGTGGGGGGGGATTGGAGGGGATTTTCAAGGCAATGGGTTTAAGTGACTGCTCAGGGTCACACAACTATTAAATGTCTGAGGTCAAATTTGAACTCGTCCTCCTGTCTCCAGTGCTGCTACTCTATTCATTGTGCCTCCTAGCTGCTCCCACTCATAGTACTCTATAACACTGACATACCATGATCCACTTAATCATTCCCAATAATGGACATTATACGGAATATTTCAAAAATGCAACTTTTAGCTTCTCTTAGCTTTATGATGTCTTTCTCCTTCCTTATTTCTTTTAATTAGATTTATTTATTTTTGCTTTAATTTTATCTAAGTGTAGATATTCCTGATTTTCTTTTTTTGCTTCTACTAAAGTATAAAATATTTTGTTCTTGTCTTTTATCTTTACCCTGTGTGTAGCTCCTGTACTTTGAATGTGTTTCTTGTACACAATATAATGTAGGATTCTGTTTTTTAATCCACTCTGCTGTTTCTGTTTAATGGGAGAGTTCATTCTATTCACATTCACAATTAAAATTATTTATTTTGTATTTTCCTCCATCCTGTCTTCTTCCTCTTTATACTTTTCTCTCTCCTTTCTGCTTATCCCTCCTCATCAATGTTTTGCTTTTGTTTCATCTCTCAATCTGCCCTCCCTCTACCACCCCTCTTCCCATTTGTTCTCCCTTTCCCCTTTTGCTTTACTTTTATTTTTCCTTTTCCTTTGCCCCATTCCCTTTTATCAGCCTTGAGCCAAATCTGATGAGAGAAAGATTTACCTAGGTGGCACAGTGGATAGAGCACCTGGCCCTGGAGTCAGGAGTACCTGAGTTCAAAATCTGGCCTCAAGACATTTAATTAATAATTACCTAGCTGTGTGGCCTTGGGCAAGCCACTTAACCCTATTTGCCTTGCAAAAACCTAGAGAGAGAGAGAGAGAGAGAGAGAGAGAGATGTACTTCGTGCTCATTAGCCTTCCTTACTTTCCCTTTGTGCCTCATTACAGGGAGTTCTTTATCCTCTAATACCTTCTCCAGGTAGGATTCTTTTTCATGCCTTAATTGTTTTATTCCTGTCTTGTACCTGAACTCTCTTTCAAAGTATACTCCTTTTATCTGTCCTGATAGAAGTACACTTCTCAAGGATTGATTGATTGATTGATTTATAAGCTTCATCACATCATATCCAAGTGTCTCACTATAAATACAAACTTCAAGAGCTAAGAGTTTGATCACATCACAGTCAATTTATATTCACATCCTCTGTCTAAATACTTCTTAACTATCCTAAGAGAAATACAGTTCTAAAGTAATATATATATATATGTATATATATATATATATATATATATATATGATTTAGTCTTATTAACTTACATTTCTCCCTCCCCTTCCATTTGCCTTTTTGTCTTTGAAGATCATTTTTCTGTTCAATTTGGAGCTTTTCATCAGGTCACTTTGAAAATTCTTTATTTCATTAAATCCTTCTTTTCCCTTGAAAGAAATACTGAATTTGTAGGGGAGTTGATTCTTTTTTTTAAATTTTACAATTTTCCCCCCAATCTTTCTTCCCTCCCACAGAAGGCAGTCTGATAGTCTTTACATTGCTTCTGTGCTATACATTGATCTCAGCTGAATGTGATGATGGAAAAAATAAGTATAAGAGATAGCAAAATTATATAATAAGATAACCGGGTTTTTTAAATTAAAGGTAAAATAGTCCTTGGTCTTTGTTCAAAGTCCACAGTTCTTTCTCTAGATACAGATGGTATTCTCCATTGCAGACAGCCCCAAATTGTCTGTGATTGTTGCACTGATGGAATGTGGGAGTCCTTCAAGGTTGATCATCACCCCCATGTTGCTGTTAGTGTGTACAGTGTTTTTCTGATTCTGCTCATCTCACTCAGCATCAGTTCATGCAAATCCCTCCAGGCTGCCCTTCCCATCCTGCTAAGCCATTCCCCAGTTGAAGGATATTTACTTGATTTCCAATTCTTTGCCACCACAAACAGGACTGCTATGAATATTTTTGTACAAGTGATGTTTTTACCCTGATTGATGGATTTTTTTAAAGAATTATTTTATCTTTTAGGACATGAGAGCGGTTTATTTTCCAGTTGGTCAATTTTACTTTTAAATTTTTTTTGTCAATTAATTTGTCAATTAATTTTTCATAATTCTCCATTTTTCTTTTTCTTTTCTTTGGTTTTTAAAATACCTTTTGAATCCATCCAAGAGATCATTTTGGAATTCAGATGCATTCATCAATTCTTTAGAGGTTTTTCATGTAGGCATTTGTGACTGCTTTCCTTTATTATCCTTTAGATGTTTTTATCATCTCTATCAGAAGAGTCAGTGGTTAGGCCTTTATTTTATTTTTTTTTTTAGTTTTGGTCATTTTCTCAGTTGAACTCTGTTCCTGTGGTTTAGGCTGTATAACTATACATATATATATATATATCCCAACTTTATGTTGGGGGCGAGGGTTCTGAGCTGTGACTTTCCAGTCTGACATTTCTGGTATTTGTGATTTTGTTCTGTTTTGTTTTTTTACTGTCCTAATGTAGTTCAAAAAAGCCATCCATGTTCAAACTTAGCTCTCTGAGCTGGGGTTGGAACTTTTACAGCTGGCATACTTATTCAGGACCTGAACTGTGCCCAGACATGAACTACACTGTGAATAAGAGCCTCCCATTGACTTCCAGCCCTCACACCTACACTGGACTAACCTTGCTTTTTACTTACAAGACAGATCATTTCCTGAAGTTTCTACAGGATATCTCACTGAAAAATTCTTTCATTGTTTTTTTTTTGCATGGGTTTTTATGGATTATTTCTCTTTAGGATCTGTTTTAGAGGCTTCACTCAAAATTGTTTTGGGAAAAACTCTGTAGATTTAACCTCAAGATCCTCCTCTCTTAAGCCACAGCCATGCTATCCCCCAAATATTCTTGCTGTCTGTGGTATTCTCCCCTCCTAACTCACAGCCATTACTGGGATCATGTCAGGTCAGCATTGCTAGACATAGCTTCCAGAAACCCCACAATGTCCTGTCTTCCCCCACTCAGCATCTCCTTTGCTTTAAATAAAAATTTGGGAGGGAAACGTACTGAGGTGAAATTTTTTGAGGCCTAATCTGCTATGCTCAGAGGCTCCTGTTTGTTGATTCAATGCAGTGGCTATACTTCACTTAAGGAACGGTCAAGAGAGTATTCTGAGTCTTCTCATGTTGTCCTTCTGAGACTTTCATCTCATCGTTTTTGCTATTCTGTGTTCATTTTGTGGTGATTTTTCTATCAGTTTGTGGAAGAAATCTGGTAAGCTTGAATATTTCTTACCTCTACACTATCTTCCCAGAATTCATTCTCATATCAGGACTAATAATGAAGAAATTTCATATCACCCTTTCTCCTCTGCAGATTCACCAGCCACCTCACAGACAGAACACCTACTTTGTCCCTGATTCCAGAGGGATTTCTTTAAAAGATATTTATTTTCCAACTTTATTTCAAATGATAACATACTTTTCTTAAAGTTCCATCAACCTCTTTATGACTGTTGGTTCATGAGGTGACTCTTAACTTTCATGCAGGGTCTGACTTTTGAGCAAATCCATTCCCTATGGTTTAGTTTCCTCCTGTAATTAATGAGGACGTGACTCTTTAATTCAGAAGAATCTTTTAACTTCCCATCTAATAACTTCTGATGGTCTAGGAGTTGGTGACCTTCAAGGATGTGGCGGTAGACTTCACCCAGGAGGAGTGGAGCCTCTTGGATCATCCTCAGAAGCAGTTGTACAAGGAGGTCCTGCTGGAAAATGCCCAGAATTTACTCTCCCTGGGTAAGCACTGATAACACTGAGTCTCCAGTCAAGGGGAACATCTTCATTCGATATTGTAGAGGATTTGGAGCATCAATCACTTTAGAGTATTTTTCTTTAAAATACTTGAATACTCTTGACTCCAAGAGACTGGGTCCACCTGCTGGCTGATTTTCCTGTAAAATATCTTTACCTTGTGTGAAAGGTAAAAGGTTTCCATTGTTGATTTTGAACTTGTTACCAGTTTTAGATAGCATCAGTTCAAAGATTAAATCAATGTGGAAACATCTCTGAGGGGAAACAGCTATTTCAGTATCAACTACCTCTAATTTCCATGTAAAGTGAGGGATGAGATCATCCTTCTATGAGGAAGTTGTACCAAGACCAAATTATCTGATTTGAACCCAGTTCCTGGATCTTCAAATAAATGCTTTGAGATTATACTTCAGGAGTCTAGAAAATGACCCTCTGGCACCTGGCATTGCCAGGAATGAAAAACTGGTCAAGAAATAGAATTTGGAACAACCAAGTGTTTACTGAGTTTTCCAGCAGGAGGTTCTTACCTAAAATAGCAAAGTCTCCCTAAATGAATAGGACACAAGTTTCTGTATGTTCAAGGAGGGAGGAACAGGCCAAAAACTGCTTCTTCAAGGTCCCTGTTTTCTGGGTCTTGAAGCTGATCATGCACAACACCCCTTTTTTACCCAATTTTAGAATTAGGTTGGGTTGGAGCGGGGAGGGGGGGCAGCAGGTTTGGCTACTTTTTAGAACAATATGTCCTATTTGGGGTGATTTGCATTACAAGTACTAATGGCTGAATACAGACTCCTATGTGATTCTGAAAATGCAGCAATTCTACATTTACATCCATTTCTAAAAGTAAAAGTCAATTCCAAGTTTCTTTCCATTTCCATCCCTAATTGATTTTCCTTTGCAGGATTTCCAGTTACCAAACAAGATGTGAGCTCTTATTTTGAACAAAAGGAAGCTCCATGGATACTGCAGCAAGAAGACCTGAGGACCTGCTGTCCAGGTGAGTGAGATGAAAGCAGGTGGATGAGAGCTCTGATGAAGTAAATGATATTTGGGGCATGAAAGTCTGCCTTGGAATTCTTTTTCAGATATTTATAAGCAAGGACTTCCTGGATCAGTCACTGAACCATTGAGTTATAGTTTCTCCATCTGTAAAATGACTCCATGATTATTCAACTCCCTTCCAGGGATCAATTTATGGGGGCAGGAAATTCTGCTGAAGGTCAAAAGGGGTCATTCTCTATGAGGTCTTTCTCAGACTTTCAAGTCAACAAACATCTAAGTGCCTACTATGTTCCAGAGTCTGTGCAAAGCACAGGCCACATAAAGAGATGAGAGGGATTTGCCCTGTTCCCATGGAGCTCACAGTTTGGTGGACAAAGAAGCAGACAACAACTATGTAGAAATCCACTATAGCAGTATGGATGTAATCAGTGGAGCTAGTCAAAAGAGAACAGACACTGACTTTATGGAGGATTGGTAAAGGTCTGTTTTGGAAGGTCTGACATTGGGGCTTCAGAGAAATCAGAGAAAGCATTCTAGACAACAGGAATGGCAAGGGAAACCCACAGAGACTGAAGGTAGAATATCTTGTAACGAACAGAAAGTTTCACTTAGAAATAGTTTGCTGTAAGCATTAAATGATCCCCAAAAGTAGCGCATTCCTGATCAAGCTGATTTGTAATCACTGCAGAAGCACACTTGTTAAAATTGATACATACTCGTGGTTACATGCATATACTGGAAACATATCCAGACAATAAATATATTTGTAACCAAATTGGACAGTTAGTTACTACTTAAACCACCATCAGAAAATTTTTTATTCAAATTCCTTGGACCTTTGTCTCAGTCCTTCACGGGATTGCGAACCTCTAAATGGGAAGAGCTGCAAGAGGATTAATTGTGAAGCCTGCTGTCAACTTCCCAACAAAAGGATGATTATCTCAATTTCCTCCATGTGATACATATTTTCAGATCTTTCAAATTGTGTTTCTAGAAGAATTACGATTTTGATTCTAGGGAGTAGGGTCATTTAAAAAATCTTTTAAAAAAATAAAGGAAGTAATGACTATCCTATAAAAGTTATGGATCAGAATAAATCTCATGCCTTAGGTAGCAAAAACAGTGTTGACATTCTACATTTGACCTCAGATACTGTAATAGTCAAAAAAAGATTGAAAGTGATAAGTGGGAGCAGCTAGGGGGCACAGTGGATCCTGGAGTCAGGAGGACCTGAGTTCAAAGTCAGTCTCAGGTACTTATAATCATACACCAGTGTGATCTTGGGCAAGTCACTTAACTGTATTGCTTTGCCAAAAAAAAAAAAAGAAGAAAGTGATAGGTAAATTACATTATGCTTACCGGAAGATGGATCATGAGATAATTTGAATATTTTGTATATGTGCATCAAATCTCATTTTATCTATGAAGGAAAGGATTGAAATTAAAGATAATAAAAGGAAAATGGAAAGACTTGATAATTTGTCAAGTATCATGGACATAGCATGCCCATTCACAGGGTTTGTATTCTAGTCTCTGATGTTGGTATTTGGGTCAAGACATGAGGCCATTCTGATCTTGTGGCCTGAGTTGTGAATGTCATGAGAATGCCAACCCTGCCTTGTTATTTATTGTCAGGATCCACTGTGGTTGTGTCTGCAGCTCTTTATAAATTGAATCATTTTGGGGATTTATTTTTTGGATTTTGGAAGACACTGTGCTTAAATGATTTGCCCAAGGTAACACATCTAAGCAAGTATCAGTTGTCTTGGGGTCGGATTTGAATTCAGGTCCTCCTGACTCCAGGGCCAGTGTTCTATCCACTGTGCCAACTAGCTGCCCCAGTGACTTTTTAAAATGATTAATTCGGCTTGTGTAAGGTTGAAATTTATTTTTCTTTACCTGAAAATAATTAAAAGTAAATTAGTTTAGGTTCTCCCTGTAGAGCAAAAGGGGGATATATGTGTGTAATGTCTGTTTATATTTGATTCTTTCAGAAGAGGTCAGACTTGAACTGAAGACTACCAAAATGCTAAGCCGTTCAGTGAAAGAAACTCAAAAGTTAAGAATTGTAAGCGACAATCCCTGTGATTTCAGGTGGAAAGAATTCTGTGCTACACGTGAGAGGATCCAAAATAGAGAAAAACCTTATGAATGTAATCAATGTGGAAAGGCATTTAAATGGAAAGGAGGTCTTATTGCACATCAGAGAATCCACACTGGTGAGAGACCTTATGAATGTAATCACTGCGGAAAGTCTTTTACACATAAGTCCAATCTTTTTATACACCAGAAACTCCACACAGGAGAGAAGCCTCATGAATGTAATCAGTGTGGAAAGGCTTTTACTCGGAGGTACCTTCTTACTTCACATCAGAGAAGCCACACTGGAGAGAAACCTTACGTATGTAATCAATGTGGAAAGGCTTTTACTCAGAGGGCCCATCTTACTGCACATCAGAGCATTCACACTGGACAGAAGCCTCATGAATGTAACCAGTGTGGAAAGGCTTTTACTCGAAAGTCCCATCTTACTGAACATCAGAGAATCCACATTGGAGAGAAACCTTATGAATGTGATCAATGTGGGAAGACTTTCACTCGACGATATCTTCTTAATTCACATCAGAGAAGTCACACTGGAGAGAAACCTTATGAATGTCATCAGTGTGGAAAGGCTTTTTCTCAGAAATATCTTCTTACTGAACATCAGAGCATCCACAGTGGAGAGAAACCTTATGAATGTGATCAATGCGGAAAGACTTTTACCCGGAGGTACCTTCTTACTGAACATCATACCATCCACATTGGAGAGAAACCTTATGTATGTAATCAGTGTGGAAAGGTTTTTACATTGAAGGGTAGTCTTACTGTACATCAGAGAATCCACACTGGAGAGAAACCTTATGAATGTAATCAGTGTGGAAAGGTTTTTACATGGAAAGGAAGTCTTACCAAACATCAGAGCATCCATATTGGAGAGAAATCTTTTGAATGTAATCAATGTGGAAAGGCTTTTACACAGAAAACCAATCTTATTAAACATCAGAGCATCCACACTGGAAAGAAACCTTTTGAATGTAACCACTGTGGAAAGACTTTTAGACAGAAGTACAATCTTACTGAGCATCAGAGCATCCACATAGGAGAAAAACCCTTTGAATGTAGTCAGTGTGGAAAGGCTTTTTCTCGCAGGGCCCACTTTACTGCACACCAGAGCAACCACATTGGAGAGAAACCTTTTGAATGTAATCAATGTGGAAAGGCTTTTACATGGAAGTACAGTCTTACGGCACATCAGAGAAGCCATACTGGAGAAAAACCTTTTGAATGTAATCAATGTGGAAAGGCTTTTACTCAAAAATACCTTCTTACTTCACATCAAAGAAGGCACACTGGAGAGAAACCTTATGAATGTAATCAATGTGAAAAGGCTTTTACTCGTAGGTCCCGTCTTATTGAACATCAGAGTATCCATATTGGAAAGAAACCTTTTGAATGTAATAAATGTGGAAAGGCTTTTACTCGAAGGTACCTTCTTACTGAACATCAGAGAACCCACATTTCAGAAAAACCTTAAGAATATAATCAATGTTAAACAGTTTTTACTTAGGAGGTACCTTCTCACTGCACATCAGAACAATGTTATGGATTGGAAATATGAAGCAAAATTGCCAATTGACATCAATTATTTTTAATACATTTTGAATTGTCTTCCAAAAAAAATCACTACAGACTTCTGCAGCAGAGCCATGATTGTTACATGAAACTAGGACTCTCCCAAAGCTTTTCCAGAAATAACTTTGAATGAAGTCTAAACAGATCCATTGAAAACAGAAACCACTAAAAAAGTTTGTGAAATAATTTTTCAGTGAGATGTCTTGGAGGAATTTCAGGAATAAATTTATCTCATGGTTAAAAGGGAAGTAATAGCCCAGTGTAGATAGTTGAGCTGAAAAGCCAATAGTAAACTATCAGTCACAGTGCAGGTCTCGTCTGGGCACAGTTTGGGCCTGGGTGTAATTCAGGTTCCAGCTTAGCAGACAAACAATGAGGGTTCCTATCTTAACAGGGAGCAAACCGTGAATATCAGAAATACCTGAGCAAAACGATGAGTGATTAGACCCACAGCCCCAGCATAAATGGCTTTGGATTATCCACTCTGTAACACAGGTGTAGGACTCCTGTGCTAGAAAAACTAAAAAAATGAGCAATGACAAAAAAGTGCTAGCTGTTGACAGCTACTCTTCTGATGGGGATGATTAAAAAATCTTAGAAGAGGAAAACAGTGACAAAATGCCACATAGGTGGTGCAATGGATAGAGCACCAGCTCTAGATTCAGGAGGACCTGAGTTCAAATGTGACCTCAGACACTTAATAATTGCCTGACTGTGTGACCTTGGGCAATTCACTTAACCCCATTGCCTTAAATGAATAAAATGCTCACACTTGAGGCCTCAAAGGGGATTATAAATTGGTCTCAAATCCAAAAAGAAGTCTTGAAAAAGCACAAAGATTTTTTTAAAAATCAAGAAAGAGAAAAAAAGAAAAGTGTAGGAAAGAAATGAGTTATTCAGGAGAATTATGAAAAAATTGACTGAAGAAAACAACTTAAAAGTAATACTGACCAACTAGTAAATACCAGTGACCAACTGAAACTTGAAAGCAATTCATCTAAAAGTAAAATCAACCAACTGGAAAAGGAAACAAAAGCCTGGACAATATCATCCAGAAAATTATGGAAAACTGTCCTAATATTTTAGAACAAGAAGACAAAGTAATACTTGAAAGAGTCCATTTATCACCCCCAAAAGAGATCCCAAAATAAAAAACCTATGTCAGAAATCTCAGCCAAAGGAGAAAATGCTGCAAGTGGCCAAAAAGAAGCAATTTTTTTTTTAGGTTTTTGCAAGGCAAGATGGGGTTAAAGTGGCTTTCCCAGGGCCACATAGCTAGGTAATTATTAAGTATCTGAGACTGGATTTGAACCCAGGTACTCCTGACTCCAGGGCCAGTACTTTATCCACTGCACCACCTAGCTGCCCCAAGAAGCAATTTAAATAAGAGAGCCACAGTCAGTATTCCCCAGGACTTACTCATCTTCAACATTCAACCATCAGAGAACTTGCAATATGATATTCCAGATGGCAAAGGAACTTGTATTATAACCAAGAATAAAACAACGTACAATGGGAGAGGGAGGGAGGGTATTGGGGCAGAGGAACAGACAGCGTACTCAGTCACATACTCCCTGGGCCCACCGGCACTGGGACCCCATGGGTGTCCACCTCTCTGCCCTGTGGAGGAAGGCAAGACTTCATTCTCAGGCCTTGCATGTGTCACAGAAGGAAGGAAGGAGGCAGGAAAAGTAGACCCTTGGCATAGTTATTGTACTTAACCCATGTTGTGCTAGAAGGATTATTCGCAGCAGGGAGTCTTGAGAGGAGTTGTTACTATTTTTCTCTGAGCCCTAGTTTTCCTTGTAAATGAAACAGGTTGAGTTGAATTCTGACTCAAAGAACTGGGCCTGGCAGTTACAAATTTGGTGTGAAATAGCCTTCTTATTGGAAGAATTATTTGTAATTTCAATTTGCACCCTGCCCTTCTGGCTACAGACCACTGTGACTAACTGTAATCATTTAAAATGGTGAGGTATTCTCTTGATCCAGAGAACCACACAAAATCATGCAAATCAAGCTGTTCAAATCTCCAGGTCCACTTAAAGAACACCCATGAAACAGCCTAAGCCAACAAGGGCATGCATATCTGAAAAGTGACCAAGTATTTGAAAGATGTCAGGTGAAGAAACAATGTGTTCCATTCCATCAATGTAATGGTGGCATTGGCAGGTGTGCTCAGGCTAAGCAGTGGGGTTGGATATGGGGTTATTGGTCAAAAAAGAGTGCTGAGTTCTTGCTGCATATGCTTTAAAATGCAGATAGCGACACAAAGGGTTTGGATGTGAATTCTCTTGTCATTGAGCATATCCAAGTTAACAAGGCTCCCATAATGAGATGGCATACTTAAAGGGCTCATGGTCGAATCAGTCCATACATATTGAGATATTACTTACTGAAAAGGAACAAATTGTTTCTAAAGCAGAAGAGGAAGTTGCTCAAAAGAAAAAGACATCTCTGGGGTGGCTAGAGCACCAGCCCTGGAGTTAGGAGTACCTGAGTTCAAATTTGACCTCAGACACTTAATAATTACCTTAATTACCTAACTGTGTGGCCTTGGGGAAGCCACTTAACCCCATTGCCTTGCAAAAACCTAAAAAAAGAAAAAGATATTCCAGAAGAAACTGAAGAAACAAAAGCTTATGGCACAAGAGTAAATATGACATGAGAGTGCAAATAAAAGTGAAATGAAAAAATGTACTGTAAAATTAAAAAAATGAACCAACCTGCAAAATTTAGCATATTTTTTAAGGAAAGAAGATGAACTTTTTTTTTTCAAGGCAATGGGGTTAAGTGGCTTCCCCAAGGCCACACAGTTAGGTAATTATTAAGTGTCTGAGCCCAGACTTTGCACTCAGGTACTCGTGACTCCAGGGCCAGTGCTCTATCCACTGCACCCCTAGCTGCCCCAAGAAGATGAACTTTCAAAGATATAGAGAACTTTCACACTTAGCTGATGAAAAGAACAGAACTAAATAGAAATTTTGGTCTTCAAATAAAAACTCAAGAGAGACATAAAATGGTAAATTGAAGGGAAGGAAATATTACTCAGTAAGATTAACCTGTACCTCCAATTTAGGAAGACAATCCTTGTAATTCTTGAGAATTATATTTGTCATAGAATAGTTGAAAGGAGAATACTTGACAGAAGGTATGTAAATAAAGTGATGTAATCAAACTTTTAGCTCCTGATTGTTGCATTTCTACTGGACCAGATGGGAGGATACCTGGAAAGGG
This sequence comes from Macrotis lagotis, assembly GCF_037893015.1. NCBI lineage: Eukaryota > Metazoa > Chordata > Mammalia > Peramelemorphia > Peramelidae > Macrotis > Macrotis lagotis. The sequence goes on from NC_133666.1 coordinate 699,096,329, forward strand.
GGTTTGACATAAAATGGTTGTGATGTGATCAATTTTCTTAAATCTTGAGGGTTGTATTTATATCAATACAGGGATTGGAGTAATTGTTCTTGAAAAGAGGGTGTGAATATAAATATGATGTAAAAATGCCTATTGAACATTCTTTTGAGAATTTACTCATATAAGGATGATTGAAAGAGTTATGGTACAAGGTACAAGGGAATGGGTACAAGATAGCTATAAAACAATTAGGACATGGGAAAAGATAAAGGCTTACTCGGGGATGAGAAGGCAGAGAATTAATAACACCATGGCACCAAGGATCTAATAATATTAGAAAGAAAGAAGGGAGGTGTATGCACTGAGTAAATCTTATACTCAACCACTTTGGCTCTAAGTGGGAATAACATATATTTAGAAATTTCTTTTACCCTATAGGGAAGCAGGGGAGGAAAGGATAAAAGGGAAGAAGGGAGGGGAAAAGGAAATATGAAAAGGAAGAGCATCTGTTAGTAAAAGGGAGGGCAGATTAAAGGAAGCAGCAATCAAAATCAAAATGTGGAAAAACAAGGGAGGAAAGAACAAACAAGGGGAAGATAGAATGGAGGGAAATAGTAATCATAACCATGAGTGTAGATAGGGTAAACTCTCCCATAAAATGGAAGAGAGAGTGGAGTAGATTAAAATCAGAATCCTATAATATGTTTACAAGAAATATATTTGAAGCAAAAGAGATGCACATACAGTAAAGGTAAAAGACTGAAGCAGAATGTATTATACTTCACCTGAAGTTAAAGAAAAAAAAGCAAAGTTAACAGTCCTTATCTCAGTGAAAGCAAAAGCAAAAATAGATCTCATTACAAGAGTTAAGGAAGGAAAATACATCTTCCTAAAAGGTGTCATGGACAATGAAGTACTATGAGTATATCAATACCAAACATGCACCAATTGGTATAGCAGCAAAATTCTTAGAGAAGCTAAGTGAGTTACAGGAAGACAGACAACAAAATTATACCAGTGTGATATCTCATCCTCAGAATTAGATTAAGGAAGTGAATAGAATTTTAGAAAACTTAGATATGAAAGGCATCTGAACAAAACTGAATGGAAATAGAAAGCATTATACCTCTTTCTCTTTTTTTAAATTTTTATTTTTCATAAAATCATATTTTATCAAAAAATTATTTAAAGTAATGGGGTTAAATGACTTGCCCAAGGTCACACAGATAGACAATTAAATAGTATCTAAGGCTGTATTTGAATTCAGGTCCTCCTTACCCCAGGAATGGTGCACAAATACTGCACATCTAGCTGCCTCTGTATGCTTGTTTCTCAATAGTACATGTCACCTATTCAAAAATTGTATTGTAGGGTAGAAGCTTACAATTAAATGCATCCTTTTCAGATCATGATGCAATAAAAATCATGAGTAATAAAGGGACATGGAAAAAGAGACAAAAAAGTAATTGGAAGCCAAATAACCTAATATTAAAGAATGAGTGGATCAAACAACAAATCATAGAAATTATAACTTCATCAAAGACAGTGACAGTAATGAGACAATATACCAAAACTTGAGTGATTCAACCAAAGCAGTTATTAGGAGAAAGTTTATAAATCTCTGTATAAATAAAGTTTATAAATCCCTGATTAAAATACAGAAAGAAGATCAATGAACTGGACATGCAACTACAAAAGCTAAATAAAATTAAAATCCATAATTAAATATTAAATTAGAAATTCAGGAACTCAAAGGAGATATTAATAAAATGGAAAGTAAAACTCATCAAAAATGAAGTCAATTCACCACCAATAATGAGAAAATTAAAATAATTTGGAGCTATTTTGTTCAACTGTATGCCAATAAATTTGACCATCAATGATATAGATGAATATTTACAAACATAAATCACCCAAAGTGACAGAAGGAAAAATAAAATACTTAAAGAATAGTATTTCAGAAAAAAGAAATTGAACAAACTATCATTGAATTCCCTAAGAAAAAAATCTCCCGGGGGTAGATGCATTTACAATGTGAATTCTACCAAACATTTAAAGAACAACTAATTCTAATTCTACATAAACTACTTGAAAAAAAATAGATGGGAGTCCTTCTGCAACAACATGGTGCTGCTACCCAAACCAGGAAGAGCCAAAAAAAATAAATTATAGATCCCTCATCCCAATGAAGTGAAACAAAAAATTTAAATTAATTTTTAGCAAAGATATTACAGCAAGTTATCACATTGATAACAGGATTTATAACAGATATGCAGAGATGGTTCAATATAGTAAAATAATCAGCATAATTGACCATATCAGTAACAACTATCAAATAATTTGATTATCTCAAATTATACTGACAAAATACAGCATGTTATTTCCTATTAAAAACACTAGTGAGTATAGACATAAATAAGCCTTATCTGTCTAAAATCATCAGCAAGTATTATATGTAATGGGGATAAACTAATAGCATTTCCAGTAACTTCAGGGGTGAAACAATGATATCCATTATCATCACCATTATTCAATATTGTATTAGAAATGCTAGCTTTAGCAATAGCAAAAGAAAAAGAAATTGAAATGAGAAAAAAGCAATGAGTAAAAACATTTCACTCTTTGTGGATGAGATGATGGCATATGTAGAGAACCTTACAAAATCAACTAAAAAACTACTTGAAACAATTAGTAACTTTAGAAAAGTTAATAAATCATCAGCATTTCTATATATTACCAACAGATCCCAGCAGGAAGAGATAGAAAAAGAAACTCCATAGAACATAAGATAGTTGTAAATCTACATCTCAAGACAAATTCAGAAAGTTTATAAACAAAATTACAAAACACCTCACAAAAATAGTTATAACTGAATAACTGGGAAAATGACAATTGTTTACTCTTCGACTGAACTAATAACAAATGACAATTTTACCTAAATTAAAATACTTAGTGTCATACCAACCAAACTACAAAAAAATTATTTTACAGAGTTAGAAAAAATAGTGACAAAATTCACCTGGAGGAACAATCAGTCAAGATTGTCAAGGAAAGTAATAAAAGACATGCAAAGGAAGGTTGTTTAGCTGTACCAGATCTAAAACTATATTACAGAGTATATATCATCAAAACTATTTGGTCTAGGGCGGCTAGGTGGCATAGTGGATAAAGCACCGGCCCTGGAGTCAGGAGTACCTGGGTTCAAATCTGGTCTCAGGCACTTAATAATGACCTAGCTGTGTGGCCTTGGGCAAGCCACTTAACCCCATTGCCTTGAAAAATCTAAAAAAAAAAAAAAAAATCATGAGTGACCTGACTTCAGAAAAGTATGGAAAAACTTGCATGAACTGATTCTGAATAAAGGGAGCAGACCTGGGAGAACATTTTACACAATAAGCACAACAGTGTGAGGTGATCAACTCTGATGCATGAAACTCCTTTCAGCAGTTCAGTGATCAAAGACAGTCCTGAGAGACCTGTAAGGAAAAAGCCATCCAGTTCAGAAGAACTATGGATTCTGAATGCAGAGAAAAGCATACGATGTTCACTTTTTAAAACTTTTATGTTTTTACTTTCTTATGTTCTAATTCTTTCTTCACAACATTAATAATATGGAAATATGTTTTTGGATGTAAAATCTTTATCAAACTATGCTACTATGGGGGTTAGAAGGAGAGGGAGGCTAGAAGGGATGATGTTAGAAAAATGCGGAACTCAAAAGTTCACCAAAAGATAAATGTTAACAATGATCTTTACGTGAAATTGGGGGGAATATGTTTGGAGTCATTTTAAAAAGAAATTTGAATGAAAGATAAAAAAAGAAAAATCACTTCCTCCAACTATCATTTTGACATTTTAGACTGATTTTTTTTTCAGAGTAGGATAAAGCAATTCTGACCCAATGACCTTTCATTTGTATTCTTATAGCTCCTCATCATATTACTTCAATCAATGCTCAATTTTAAGGGTATTTTGCCTTATCTGGTCTACTTGTAGAGGGTCAAGCATTTTTTTGCTCATTTTGATTGGGATTAGGGTCTGATCACTATCTTATTACTGGCCAAGATATTGCCTCTGCAGCTCAAACCTTGCCTATGCAGAGGTTTGTGTCCTCCTTTATGTCCAGGTTCTGCTCATGCATGGCTTGTCCTCCAACAAGTCCTATCTTTTGTCCCAGTGTATCTAGGTTCAGACTTTGTCTGGGGTTAGCTTGTGCCCGCTGGATAGTTTATCTAGCTGCTGGGATCTGTGCTGCTGCCTAGCTGTTGGGACCTGGACTACACTGTGGCTAAAAGCCTTCTGCTAGTTTTCCAGTACTCCCACCTAGTTGGGCATTATTTTTTTTTGTTTTTTGTTTTTTTTTAGGAAATTTTTGCAAGGCAAATGGGGTTAAGTGACTTGCCCAAGGCCACACAGCTAGGTAATTACCAAGTGTCTGAGCCCTGACTTGAACCCAGGTACTCCTGACTCCAAGGCCGGTGCTTTATCCACTACGCCACCTAGCCGCCCCCTAGTTGGGCATTATTTCTCTTTTTCCCCTGAAGAGACAGACCTTCACTGAAGATCCTCTTATGATATCTACAGTTAAAATTGTTCAATCTTTTTTTTTTTTGGTGAGATCTGTACCATTAATGTCTGTGGTTTCATTTAACATTGTGTAGAGATAAGATCTGAGGCCATGCTAGTTTTACACCTCTTGGCTTCACCCCAGAAGTCCCTATTCTTATTCTTTCAGTTCCTTATCATATCACCAGTTTTCAGTATAATTTGCCTTAATGTTTGGGAGAACACATCTGACTACAAACCATTCAATCCATTCTATTCTGTTTTTATACTTATAAAGGATGTATAACATCCCAGTTTTCCCAAGAGCCATTTGCTGCCAGCTCCTCGAAGTAGAGTCATTTACTGTCAAGAAAGCCCAGATGCAGTTTCTGGAAGGTGGTGGAGGCACTGAATAAGAGGACCTCTCAGAGATAAGTAGCCTGTTGGGTAGAGGCCTGGTTAGGAATTCATCACTAGGGGTTGATGGGGATGGAATTGGGAAGAGTTTAGGAAAGAAGAAGGGATTATTACAGATTCTGTGTGACATTAGGCAGGGTTTAGGGAGGAGAAGCAATCAGCATCCCTTGGGGATTAAGGTACCCTTGGGGCCTTGGAGGCTGCCCTGGGTGGTATTACTGGAATTAGGAAGTTCCTTCCAGAGTGGACTGACTGAAAATAGAAAATCTTTGAAATGTTCTATATTTCTGAGAGCTCAAATCTCTCTCCTTTTCTTGGTACTGAGATCACTGCCTTCTGGAAGCCAGTCTTGTGCATGCAGAGGAAGGGAGAAAAAATGGAAATCAAAATCTTGACAAAAAAATAATATTGAAAGCTATGTTTGCATAGAAAATGCTTTGAAAATTTAAAAACTAAAAAATGAATTAAATTTGACCATTTTGTTTATATTCAATCTCTAACATTGTAGATAAAGTAGTTGAGAATCTACTTGGCAAGAAAAACCCAGAAACTATATGAATTCAATTGCAAAACACATTTCACACAAGTAAAATCAGATCGAAGCAATTAAAAAATATGACTTGCCCATTGGTAGGCCAAGTTAATATAATAAAAATGAAATTCTTTTCAAATTAAGTTACTAATTCAGTGCCATACTAAACATATCACCAAAAATTTATTTTACCGAACTAGAAAAAATTGTAACTAAATTCATCTGGAGAAACAAAAAAGTCAAGACTATCAAGTGAGGGGCAGCTAAATGGTGCAGTGGATAGAGCACCAGCCCTGGAGTCAGGAGTCCCTGAGTTCAAATCCAGCCTCAGACACTTAATAATTAATTACCTAGCTGTGTGGCCTTGGGCAAGTCACTTAACCCCATTTGCCTTGCAAAAAACCTTAAAAAAAAGGTTAAAAAACGATTATCAAGTGAATTGGTGAGAAAAAAAATACAAAGAAGGTGGGCTACCCATACCAAAGCCATATTATAAAGCAATAGTCATCAAAGCCATCTTTGGCTAAGAAATCTTATAATGGATCAGTATAATATATACAGAAAAGAACCAGTAGTCAATTAATATAGGAATCTACTGTTTGATAAATTAAAAGACTTCAGCTTCTGGGGTAAGAACTCAGCATTTCAGTAAATCTGACAGAAAAAAATGGAAAATAGTAAGGAAAAAATTAGTCATATATCAACATCGCATATCCTACAACAAGATAAGTTTGAAATGGGTATAGAATTAGGCAATAAGGGTGATAACATATGCCACTCAGGGGACAAGTAATAGTTTATCAGTCAAATCTATGGAGGACCAGGAGTGTGTGTGTGGCCAAATAAAATACAGAAAATATTATGAAATGCAAAATGAATACTTTTGATTACATTAAATTATACATTTTTCACAAAACCAATTTTTTCATTCCTTTTTTTTTTAATTTAAGACAATTGGGTTAAGAGTGGCTTGCCCAAGGCCACACAGCTAGGCAATTATTAAGTGTCTGAGGTTGGATTTGAACTCAGGTCCTCCTGACTCCAGGTCTGGTGCTCTATCCACTATGCCACCTAGCCGCCCCTCATTCCTCTGATTATGTTTTATACCTTGGTATCATAGCATGTCATTGGTTTCTTGTCCAGTTTTAGTTTTCAAGGAATTATTTTCTTCCTTAAGTTTTTGATTCTATTTCAAGTTGGTGGACTTTGCTGTCCTAATTCATATTCCTTCATAAGTTCTTCCAAGGACTACTTTTGTGTTTGGGACCATTTGGCATTCTTCACTGGATGAGAAAATGGCTGTTTTTAGCTTGTTCCTTCCTCTAAATATGGGCCAAGGTTTTTGTCACCATAGTAATATCTATGGTTGGGTTCTTTCTCCTTTGTGAGCTTATGGTTATTTAATTTTATATTTATTTTGTTTAGCAGCTACTAGTGCAATCCCATTTTTGTCCTGAGGTTGGGGAGTGATGCCCCAAGTCTCAGATCATTCTTACTGTCCTTATCTGAGGTCTGTCCCGGGGCTCTCTAAGCCACTCTTAAGCTACTGCTACAGCCCCCATTCACACTCATGGAAATGCTCTTGCTCTTGTAGTCCCTGTGTTAGCAGCAACTACAGATGTCTCTACCCTGCAGTTGGAACTGCAGACTTTGCTTTCCTGAAAATGGCCCCAACCAGAAGGGTCTCTGCCCCTTTGCTACTTCATTCATTCTAATCCTACCCCCCCATCCCTTTCCCTTTTGTTCCTATCTGAATTTAGGAGACTTATATGTGTTTATGTATGTATAGATACATGTGCATGTGTGTGTGTGTGTATGGATACATAAATGTTCCCTCTTTATTCTATATCTGTTAATCCACACACCTTTCTATACCTCCAATTCTATTCTTCACCTTCTCATTTCTTTAAATTTAGAAGGCCTTTATACCCTTCTAGATGTATATGTTCATCTCTTTTCTATCCAGATGAGATGTAGGTAGGATTCCTTCTAAAAAATAGTCAATGAGAGGCAGCTAGGTGGTGTAGTGGATAAAGCACCGGCCCTGGAGTCAGGAGGACCTGGGTTCAAATCCGGTCTCAGACACTTAATAATTACCTAGCTGTGTGGCCTTGGGCAAGCCACTTAACCCCATTTGCCTTCCAAAAAAAAAAAAAAACCTGAAAAAAAATAGTCAACGGGGGCAGCTAGATGGCACAGTGGATAGAGCACCGGCCCTGGAGTCAGGAGTACCTGGGTTCAAATCCAGCCTCAGGCACTCAATAATTACCTAGCTGTGTGGCCTCGGGCAAGCCACTTAGCCCCATTGCCTTGCAAAAACTAAAACAAATTAAAAAATTTTTAAAAATAGTCAAAGTATGATTAATAGGGCTGAGCAACCAGATGTGTAGATGTGGGAAAGGGAGAAGGTATGGTGTGTTCCCTCAGATAGCCATGGGGCTTAGGGCAGGTTTGAAGAACTTCCCTTAGGTGGTGGAGAATTGTAACTAGGATGTCGGTTCAGCTGGGGCAACGATTAGAAGCTTCTAGGGCCCTTGGACATAAACACTACCCCCTCCCTCCAGTGTCCCAGAGAGGAGTTAATTTGGTGGAGGGGTAGTAGAGTGTGTTGTAAGTAAGATTCCATTTCTCTTCTCTCAGAGAGAGAGAGAAAAAAGAAAGGATAGAGAAGGGGATACACAGAACTGAGACTGACAGAGCAAGGCTGAGCATTTCCCCTCAAAGTCTCAGTCACTGGAGAAACATAATCTATGGCACCGAGACTCCAGGATTTCAAGAGAGATTCAAAGAAGCTGCTTCTCTGAAGGGGAGGGAAAGTGAAGGCAGAGAATGTGATGGATAAGCAATAGGGCAATTTCAGAGACCAAGGGGTAAAGACTAGAGAACAAACAGCTCCTTAAAATCAGATTTCTTATTAAGAGATAAAAATGCCTTTTTATGACCATTCACTAGCCAAAGCAGGGAGAAAAAAGGAAGGGATGGTGTCCGGGGTCTTCTTCCCCGGACCCCCGAGTGAGCTCCTCAGTGGGCACTGCTTCGGGCGTCCCCGGTTTCTCCCTCCCCGGGGAGCGGCGAGGAGGGACTCAGGCAGACACGTCTTCAGGAGGCATATGCTTTATTAAGTGCAGAGGGCTTCCCCCGAATAGCTCAGGGCGTTGGTTAATATAGGGAGTTAGCTCCGGGGTGCCACCCTGGTCCGCCCCGAGGGCGGAACCTACTACCCGATTGGAGCAAGCGACACAGGCCAACCAGGCGAAGCCACTGTTCCCCTTAAGGAGCTGTGTCTTCTCTGGATTGGCCTGACCTCACTCTCGGGGAGGTCCTATCCACTCAGGCGCTCAGGGCCGACCCCCCGACAACTCCCCCTTTTTGTTTAACATGGGTGTTGTTTGACATAAGTATATCAGCTTTTAGCTGTTCAAGAGCCCAACGCCCCAGTTTTATAGACAGAGAAAAGAGAAGGGGAAACAGGCAACACAGCAATAAGGCCATTAAGCACCAAGCACCAAGAATCAACAAATAATGCATACAATGATTAATGTCTATCCCATTTATCCAATCAGGGAATAGGCCATGATTATCCTCCATATCTTTCTTATACTGATCTGTAATATTCCTTATGGTGTTAATTATCTTGTCTAATTCATCTAGATAGGTAGGTAGGCTAGTATGGTCATTCAAGGTTTGTATAGCCCTGTCAAGTTGTTCACTAGCATTTTTGACTGCGGCTGTCATGCATGCCGGTCGTTTAAGGACGTGATGACATGGTAGCCCATCTAGGAGCATCTGAGTTCTCACTAAGGTGGACAGGGCCTGTACAGCAGAGACGAGAGCACTCAGCTCTGTCTGAATTTCTCTATTTATTTGTTGCTGCATCGACCATGCTTGTGTTGTAGCTTGCATAAACCTCTGAAGGTCCTCTGCCAGGATGTGCATCTGGTTAGCTAGAGCCGAGATTTCTAATTGCTCCAGCACGGAAACTACAAGCTCAACTACATCCAAAACTGGAAATTCCACATCCCTCTTGTCCCTCTCCAACATAGCCATAAGAAATTCAGAATCTGCAAAGGGTTTAGACGTGCTTACAGGGAAGAAAGTTACAGGGGGTATCTGCAATAAGAAGACCAGGGTCTTATTTGACCCTACATATGCCGACTTAAGGGTATTAGTCATTGTTCCGTTGTTACATGTAATGCTATAGCGCTCATTTGCCCATTTGAAAGAGGTATTGGTGCAGACTAGGAACATATCTGAGCTTCGAACAGTCACCGCTTGTGTGGTAAAGACATTACACCAATAGTTTGTTCTCTGTCCTTCGGGGCACACCCAATATAAGTCATAAAACAGTTCAGCCCAAAGGTCCCAGATGGTGTTGTTCACTTTGGCAGGAGCAGTATTGTCCGTAGAATGGGTGATGACATCGAAGGCTGCTGCAGCTTTCCAAAGGTGCGTCTGTGGTCTGGTACTATTGTCCTTCATTACATGCGGCACTAGGGCGGCGAAGTAGGGACCCGGGCCGTCATCCAGGAAATACACTTGAGTACCGTTCAAGTTGGGACCGTAGACTGGAATCCCTGTAGAACAAACCTGTACGGCTTCAAACATAGTTGGTGAAGGAGAGCATGGTGGTAGAGGGGAGTGGGGTATTTCCTGGTCTGGGGACATTCCCGCAGCTAATCTAATCCTATCCATAAAATGACAAGGGCCATCAGTTTTTTTACTTTCCCAAGAGGCATTAGTGGTATTGCATCCGCCTCCCAGAATCCAATGCCATGTTTTATTGAACCCGCCCAAAGCCATCTTTCCTATATAACTGTTATTAGGCAGAGGGAGTGACGGAACAAAGTGTATATCTCCTTTGGTCGCGTCAGCTGGTGTCAGATTGGCCATAGGCATAAGATGTTGGATCATAGAGAAATGCAAGAAGTCACCATGCCCAAGATGGCTATCTGGTCCATGGGGGACTTCCTTGAGTGTTCCATTTGTCACCTGAGCACAGAGGGGATGAAAGCCTGTAGTAAGGCATATCGGAAGGTGCAAGGAAGTCAAAGTCACAGGGCCTTTCAGATCATGTTTCTTCTCAGGAGGAGCTCCTTTAATTCCTCCTAACACTAGGTAGGCGGAGCCTGCTAACTGTAATTCCACTGGATCTCCTATCCATGTGGCCGGAACGACCGTAGGGAACCCTGGTATTACTGTCCAATAGGTAAAATGGGTGGCCTCAGTGATATTTTTCCAGTGAAGGGGAATGGATCGGGAGTCAATGGGTTGTAGGCTACTTAATAGTCCTAGTATTCTTAGCCATTTATGTGCCATCTTTGCTCTCTGCGTCCTGTTGAGGCGCTTCCTCCTGCTTCTCTGGCGGTTCCTCTTTGTCTTCTGTACAGGTCCTGGTCCACCTGATGGGCACCCAGCGTGTCCCTTCACCTGTATGGAGACACAAGAATCCCTTTCCCCATACCATCACCTGGGCGGGACCATGCCAATGACCCTCCTCATCTCTCCACCATACTGTTGTAGGCCTGTATGGCGTTGGGTTTTTTACCTGTGTTTGTGTTTTTGTGTTAGTGTTTTTGAAGGTAGTATTTGTTTCATAGCAGGGGTAATGCCTTGATCATCGCCGATCAAGTAGTTCCTGGTGAAGACCGCAGTTGCCACCTGAGCTGCCGTGAGTCTACCACGCACTCCCCCTTTTTGTTTAATGAGAGTGCGCTTCAAAGACTGATTGGCACGTTCTACAATGGCCTGACCAGTGGGGTTGTAAGGGATACCGGTAACATGAGTGACACCGAATTGGTGGCAGAAGCGCGCAAAAGCGGAGGAGGTGTAGGCCGGGCCGTTGTCGGTTTTTAACACCCGGGGTATCCCATGGGTGGCAAAGCAGTGAAGACAATGAGCAATCACATGGCGTACAGCCTCACCAGGCTGTAGAGTGGCCATAATGAAGTTAGAAAAAGTGTCCACAGTGACATGAATTAGGCTGGCCTGAAAGTGGGTGACATCCATCTGCCAAATGTCATTAGGGGCCAGGCCCCGGGGGTTAGTGGCATGTACAGTCGGGGCAGGTCGAAAAGGGACACAATGCCTACATTGTCGGACAATGGGACGTGCCTCTTCCTTAGGAAGACCGTAAAGCCGTGCAAGTGTTTTTGCCGGGAGATGAAATGTGTCATGGATGATAGAAGGGTCTGCATACATGACTATCTCACTTTTGATGTCAGGGTCAAGGAGAGCTGGTCAGCTATGGCATTCCCTGAGTAGATTGGGCCAGAAGTAGACACATGAGATCTGACATGTAGGACATAGAGGGGGTCTGAACGGTGTAGGAGAGACCGTTGTGCTTGGTGTAAGAGATCTATAACTGCAGAATTGGACAAAGAAAGATCTGCCAGAGCTAGCTGTTGCAACAGTAAAAAGCAGTAATAACTATCAGTGATTAGGTTAAAAGGCTCATGAGCACACAGTTCTAAAGCTATCACAATGGCCTGCAACTCATTCTTTTGGGCTGAGGTATATGGGGTTTACAACACCTTCAATATCTTCTTGTCTGGAATATAGATGGATGCTCTATGGTGTTTGGTGGCATCCGTGAAAACATTGACCCCCTGTACTGGCTGAGGGACTACTGGGTTGGAGGGATACTTTAAAGGGAGTTGCAACCAGCCTCGTAGCGAGGGAGGTGGATGACCCTGAGAAGTGGGATAAGTAGACAATAACATGGCCCACTCCTCAGAGTTCTGTGCTAGATGGGCGAGTATTGTTGGATCTTCCTGGAGCAGCAGTGTAGGAATGGTACCAAAAATAGTGATCGCAGCTTCTGCTGCTTTCAGAAGGAGTTGTGCATCCACTTCAAACTTTGAGGGCATAGACTTAACGGGTTTAGTCGGATGTATCCATTGTAAAGGACCGGTAACCTGGAAAACTACTCCAGCCTTGCCCAATGAGGGATGACACACCAAAGTTACATAAACCGGAGTGGTTGGGTCTAATCAGGTGACAGTCGATGTGGATGCCAAGTCCTGTATCTGAGCAATAGCCTTCATGGCTGCAGGGGTCCATTCACGGGGCGAATTCAAATCAGATGAACCCTTTAAGATATTATACAAGGGGCACATCATATCATTGGAAATAGGAACTACATTCCTTAGCCACTGAATTGAGCCAATTAATTTCTGAAAGTCATTAAGTGTAGAAACTCGAGCTGTATCAATCTTAGGTGATTTCTTCACTAGATCCTTGTATACCTGATGTCCTAAATATGTGTAGGGAGGTTCTGTTTGTATCTTTTCAGGGGCAACCTGTAACCCATATGCTGCTAGGGCTGAGGTAATCTTTTGTAAAATAAGCGAGACAACAGTCTGGTGGGATGCAGAAATTAATATGTCATCCATATAATGAATAATAATGGCTCCCGAGTGTTCTCGCCTAATGGGCATCAGAATCTGTGCAACATAAACCTGACATAGAGTGGGACTGTTTGCCATGCCTTGGGGAAGGACTTTAAACTGAAAACGCTGAGCAGGTTCTTGATAATTCACAGCAGGTACACTAAAGGCAAAGCGTTGCTTATCTGCAGGATTAAGGGGTATACTATAGAAACAATCCTTTATATCTATAACAGTTATAGGCCAAGCCTTTGGGATAGCGACTGGAGAAGGTAATCCAGGCTGGGTGGTACCCATAGATTGTAGAGTGGCATTTACCTTTCTTAGATCTACTAACATTCTCCATTTCCCACTTTTCTTCTTAATTACAAATACTGGGGAATTCCATGGGCTGGTGGACAGCTCTACTTGTCCAGCCGATAAAAGTCCTTGTACTATGTTGGCAAGGGCCTGTAATTTCTCTTTGGTGAGGGGCCACTGATCTACCCAAACTGGTTTGTCGGATCGCCACGTCAGCGGTATGGGTTGCGGCCCTCCAGTGACCCCTAGTGGTTTAAAGCTGTGTCTGTAGTTAGGGACAAGCCCAAGGTTTGCAAAACATCCCTCCCCCACAGGGACATAGGAATAGGAAGTACCAAAGGGCGGAAAGTCCCTGCCACATCATCACTTCTCCATTTTAGGAATCTTAGGGACTTTTTCGCCAGAGTTCCTCCTGAAACTCCCGTGATGTCTTGAGGATTTTTTGAAAGTTCCCAACAGGGCTGCCAATCCTTAGTAGATATGACCGAGACATCAGCACCTGTATCAATTAAGCCCACGATCTCTTTTTCTTCCACTATAAGTGGTAACGTGGGACGGTGGGCCGATATAGCCTGTGTCCAGGCCACAAATGTGTCCTCATTGGTACGTTCTCTCCAATCCTTATCTATCCATGGGAGGGAAATGGCAAGAGCAACAGGCTCACCGCCTTTTAGTTCTATCGGGTAGTGATGGGGATTTGTAACAGTTATAGAAGTCTGACCTGGGCTTAGGAGTTGTGTGTGGACAATGACCTGGGGAGCGAGAGCAGTTCCAATCACTAAACGGTGGAAGTCCCTAGGGGAGGCCTTAACAGTGGTCGTAGTCCGTGGGCTCAATTCTGTACTCTCTGAAAGAGGAATGGTAACCGAGGGATTTAGTGGACCAATCCCGGGGTCGGACCCTCGGTTTCTCGACCCCTCTTCCCGTTTCCCTGCGGTCCACCGTTATCATGCTTCTGGTTCTTATTTTTCTGCCTACAATGCTTTGCTATATGACCAGGTTTACCACAGACAAAGCATTTCATTGCACTCTTCTGGGAATTACGGCACTCAGCTTGAAAATGGCCGGCCTTCCCGCAATGGAAGCAGTTCCCTTTACCTTTTGATCTAGGCACTAAGCTTGTGGTTTGTAAAGCATTAGTGAGGAGGTTAATGGAGGTTTGGAGAGGGTCCGGAGGAGGTTCCTCATCTAAGGCTTTATCAATTATCTCCTCCACAGAGGGGTCAGCAGGTAGAGTAGCCAGTAAGCCCTTTGAATGAGTTAACCCTCCCTTTATCAACTGGATAATTAAAGGCTGTGCTGCATTTCCTGTCCTGAATTTTCCTTCTACAGTGGTCTGCACTCTGCTGATAAAATCAATAGCGGACTCCCTAGCCCTTTGTTTCAATTGTTGTAAGGGTGTGGCAGCTGCTCGCGCTAATTTGTTCAGGGCGTTTAGTCCAGCTATCTGTACCGCGCTAACAATGGGTTCAGAAAGTTGTAATTGCGTGTGCACAGTGTTAAACTGGCCACACCCAGTGAGTTGATTAGTGATTAAATCAGAGTTATTTGGGTCTATAATCTCAGCCTGTAGCCTGGCCTCTCTCCGCCAGTAGGCAGCCCAGGCGGTGTAATGAGATGACTCCAATACCGCCTGTAAAGTTTCATCCCAATCTGTGGGGAGCCAGGCAGCGGTCTGGATGTTAGAACTTATGAGCCGTTTTACATAGGCAGATCCCAGCCCGTAGTTACGAACTGCCTCTCTGAGATCTTTGATAAATTTGTATGGTACTGGGCGGCGAACTCTGATTTGTTGGCCGTTTTCTACCTGTACGAATACTGGGAAGGCAGCCGCTGAGGAAGCAAGATAGTCTAGGTCTTCCTCATCTACTTCCTCACTGTCCTCCAAGGCCCTGTGGATAGTCTGTTGTAATCGGGTCCGGTGGGGTACTTGGCCAGGGGTGGCCGCCCCAACCCCCATCTTCCCTATTGCTAGGGTTTGTCCCTTCCTATCTGCACCCAATCCATAAGTGCCTCGCCCTTCTGTAAACCTTTTCTTTTGTTCCTCGGATTTACTTTCACTTTGTGCCGGAACGGGCGGTTTGCTCGCGGGGCCAGTTCCTCCCAAGGGTACTTGGGGGCCGGCTCTCTGGGGTCATCGGGTCTCTCATCAGGGGGCGGGGGCCATTCAGGCTCCCCTAGTAATGAGGTCCCCGTTTGGGTTCCTTCGGGTACGGCTCCGGGCAGCGGTTGCGGATCAAGAGCCGCCGCCACCACTGAGTAAATCACAAAGTCCGTGTCCGAAAGGAAACCAGGTTTCTCTACATTATAAGAGGCCATCTGCGTACCTACTACCCTCCATCTCTGGGGGTCAATCCCGGTATGGGAGACCCAAGGGGAGATAACTAAAATCTTTTCTACCCACTCCCTGCAATCTCTAACAGGAACTCTTATGCCATGAGTTCTTACCAGTGCATGTACTTGACATGCTAATACTCCTGAATCCTCCGGCTTTAAATGCTTTGACATTCCCTTACCCATGTCCTTCCCTCTAGGTGTCCCGTGGACCTAGGGTGTCTGTCTCTTCTACCCTTACTTAGGTAGGCTCACCTCACTCGGTGGGGTCTTCCGGTGTCCCTGTTCGGGCGCCAGCTGTCCGGGGTCTTCTTCCCCGGACCCCAGAGTGAGCTCCTCAGTGGGCACTGCTTTGGGCGTCCCCGGTTTCTCCCTCCCCGGGGAGTGGCGAGGAGGGACTCAGGCAGACACGTCTTCAGGAGGCATATGCTTTATTAAGTGCGGAGGGCTTCCCCCGAATAGCTCAGGGCATTGGTTAATATAGGGAGTTAGCTCCGGGGTGCCACCCTGGTCCGCCCCGAGGGCGGAACCTACTACCCGATTGGAGCAAGCGACACAGGCCAACCAGGCGAAGCCACTGTTCCCCTTAAGGAGCCGTGTCTTCTCTGGATTGGCCTGACCTCACTCTCGGGGAGGTCCTATCCACTCAGGCGCTCAGGGCCAACCCCCCGACAGGATGGTTCTTGCTAGTCTCCTAGAAGAAAGCCTCTGTATAGAACATTCTTGTGGGTCTTAAGAATTCGAGTCACACAAAACAAAATGCATGGTCCTCCGGAGCCTGAACCAGAGCCATGTAAAACACTATTATAACATATATGTGGTCCTCAGTGGTCTGAGCCAGGAGCACACAAATCAAAGGGAAAGTGAGAAGGCTAAGAGTATAATTTGATTTGATCTAGAAGAGATGGGCATGGTTCAGGGATCCCTCAATTTCTAGAAGTCTGAGGGAATCGGGGTCAGATTCATGTCTCTTTATCTGTCGCCAATATGATGATGGGAAATTGATGGTGCTGCTGTAAAGATAAGAGTTCCTAAAAGTGAAAACTCACTCCTGACCTTGAAATTGTAAAGCTCTGTAGTTTTATTTCACATGTCTGAAAAGTTCACAGAAACAAGATAGATCTAAGAATGAGTTTAGTTGCAAGCCCATAAATTGCAGAGGAAAGGAGAGAAGGAAATGACAGGGAACCCAGGAGAAGAGAGAAAAAAAGCTTAGATCAACATAAATCAGACCACATGGAGCTGAGCTTATATTGCTTCCGTAGCATAGGCCAGGAGCTTTTGATTCTAGCTTCAAGAGAGAAAGTGGTCATTCTTCAAAGAAGAAAAAAAAAAAAGAGAAAAGGGGAACTCTACTGCTCCTGGGCACCTTGCTTAAATCATATTTTCCTCCTGATTTGGACAAGGGTGATTCCTGGGGAGTGGTTTGGCAGCTAGCGCTAGGTATTCTCCAAATATGTATGCCACAGGGGCAGTTTTCCAAAGAGTGCCTAAGACAGTACTCATTGCACATGAGTGGTGCACTGATCTTTCTTGTCCCAAAGGGTGTGACCTTTAAGTCCAACATGACTATGTCCTACTTCATACTTAGAATTAGGGGAGGATGCCTAGAACCCCCTGGTACAGCTTTGGTTTGGAAATTTGAGATTGGGAGTCACATGTCTGTAGTCTTATGGGGAAGCATCTAAGCCAGGAGATCAGGTAAGGTGGGACAAGAAAAGAGTTCTGGTCAGTGCAGCCGCAGTGGGGTACTGGGGGCAGGCCCTCTTAGATCATCAAAAGGCTCAGAGCCAGAAGGTGGGAACAAAAGAATTTCCTTTTTTTAATGAAAAAAAAGTAAGTTTTAGTCTATATTTAGACACCATCAGTTCTGACTTTGGAATGGATAGTATCCTTTATCATAAGTTCTCCTGGATCCAATTTTGTTGAGAAAAGATAGGTCATTCACAGTTGATCATCTTGCAATATTACTACTACTTTGTGTAAGGAACATGTCCCATTGCATCTTCTTGTATAAGGTTTTTTACTGAGAGTATCCTGTTCATCACTTCCCTTAACAGAATAGCATTTCATCTCAATCACATGCCACAATTTGTCCAGTCATACCCTAAGTACTGGGCATTCCCTCTGTCTCCAGCTCCCCATCACCAGAAGAAAGCTGCTATGTGTCCTATACATATAGATTCTTTTCTTCTTGAGTTTCTTCTCTTCTAGAATATAGACCCAGCAGTAGCACTGCTACACCAAAGAGTAGTCATGGTTTTACAGCCCCTTGGGCATAGTTCCAAATTGCTCTACGGAATTGTTGAATCATTTCACATCTCCTCCAGCTATGCATCAGTGTCTCAATTTCCCTCCGTCCCTTCCAATATTTGTCATTTTCTCTTTCTGTCCTATTAAACAATGCAATAGGTATAAGGTAGTAGCTCAGAATTCATCCAACTCACTTTTCTCCCATCAATAATAAGGTAGGACATAAAAAAAAATAAATAGGGGTGGCTAAGTGGCGCAGTGCATAGAGCACAGTCCTGGAGTCAGGAGTATCTGAGTTCAAATCCAGCCTCAGACATTTAATGATTACCTAGCTGTGTGGCCTTGGGCAAACCACTTAATCCCACTGCCTTGCAAAAAAAAAAAACCTAAAAAAATAAATAGATTGCATTTAACCTCATCTGAATACTATTCATATCTCTTGATCATCCAAAATTGAGGAACGACCTATTTTTTATAAATTTGACTCAGTTCTCTATGTTTGAGAAATGAGATCTTTAATATATTTGTTTCAATATTTTTTTCCCTCACAGCTGCCTTTTCTCATTATATTTCCCTCCATCCTTTTGCCTCCACCCTCATTAATTCTAGGTTTGTTTGGGGTTTTTTTGGGCAAGGCAATGGGGTTAAGTGGCTTGCCCAAGGCCACACAGCTAGGTCATTATTAAGTGTCTGAGACCAGATTTGTACTCAGGGACTCCTGACTCCAGGGCCCATGCTCTATCCACTGTGCCACCTAGTTGCCCCCACCCTCATTAATTCTAATATCTCTTACCCTTCACTCCCTCCCTCCTCAAAAGTGTGTTGCATCTGATTACCTTCTCCTACAGTCTTTCCTCCCTTTTATCACCTACACCCTCCCATCATCCCCCTGAGAAATTGATTTCTAGCTAAGGGGTGGGAAGGCAGGATTCTGATAGGCTGAAATTAGGATTCCTGGATAGCAGGATCCTGATAGAAAGGCTGAAATTAGGATTAAAAAGTTATGGTATAGTTACCACATTTTGAGTCCAAATATAGAAAATCAGATCCTCCTTCCATTTTTCCATCTATTTGCAAGTAAGTGATGGAACTTGTTGACAAGATCTTAGTTTTTTTTTTTATTTTAAGCTTGAAATCAATTTTACCCTTTTTCTCTTTCCCCCACATCAAGAGACTTTTTACTTCCTCTTGTCGGGGAGCAGATAATGGGGTGACCCTAAGTAAAGCTTTGTATTCATTAAATTATTTGACTTTGGGTGATAAGAATAAAACCCTGCCTGAAAAACACTTTGGTTACAAAAATACCCCTAAGAGTACTCATAGAGTAATGTGGAAGGACCCTAAGGATGGACACGGGAAAGGATTTGATCAATTACTAACCTGGGGTCGAGGGTTTGCTTCTGTTTTTGTCCACAGATGGAGAAACTGTCTGGATGCCATAAAAGAACATCCGACCATGCAGACCAGATGAATCAAGTAATACAGAAAATGAATAACTTACTCTTGAGAAGTAACTGAGAAAGGAGGAGCTGGGTAGTTGGAACAAAACGCAAGGACTATTCCCTTTAATTTAGAAAAAAACAGATATTGTCTGATCTTGTTACCTCTTAGACTTCTCTTCTCTAAGGATATGATTTCTCTCTCATCACACCCAGTTTGGATCAAGGTACAACATGAAAACAAAGTAAAGACTGACAGAGTGTTTTCTGTGGGGGGAAAATTGTAAAACTCAAATAATATCTTTAATAAAAATAAATTTTAAAAAACTGAGAAAGGAAGGAGAAGAGGAGAAAGAAGGACAGACCATGCAAAACGAAAGCACAACATAGACTTACGGGACAATTTTTGATGCTTACATTAATCGCAAACAATTTGGGGACTATAAAAGGAATTGAATATTGGACATTGAAAACCCTTCAAAGTTTTTAAGGAGAGAAGTATGGCTGAAGTTGTTTTGATGAGGGGAGCTGCAAATTATTTGGGATATAACAAAGTTACTATTGGTAATATCAAAGAAGAGATGCTGAGGAGTTATGTATAATTTTTCTGGCTTAAATAGTATGATAACTATGTTTTTATAAATAGTGTGCTGTGAAACGTTATATTAAGTAAATTAATCATTCAATTCATCCAAATATTTAAAGCATGCAAGCGATGAGGACCTTAGAAATGTTAGCTAATTCTGAGCTATGGAAAGCTATGACAGTAATAGATGAGATAAGATTTATAGAATGAAATATGACATTGGGAAAAATATCTTATGCAAAAAAAAAGAAATTGTCTTTGACTGCATGTCCAGGACCAGATATTGTTTTCATGATTGGATCTTCCCAAAATGTCAATATTACTAGAAAAAGATGGGTATAATATTAACTGTTGCATTGCATTATTTGAGATTGTGTAGATAATGTAGTGATGAATGATGATGTTTTTATAAGACAATCAAAATTTTCTATAAGACCCACTAAGGTAGAAGGCTTGTATATGTTTCTTGCTGATGAATTTTTAGAAAAGATATTAATAAGAATTAGGCTAAAGAGATGTGTGAGTTGCATTGTGTTTGGAATATTGGTTATAGCAACTATTGCAGCTGCTATGTCCACAACTATGTTCATACTAGTGACGAATAAGGAAAAGATAGAAGCAAAATGTATTTAAGAATTGTCAGAAAATCTTACTAGAGCATTATGGGTTCAGGAGAGAATGAATGAAGATCTTTATCCTTTGATTAATGCCTTACAAAGCTCTGTAATGAACATAGGGGATCATTTGGATGCAATAGAAATGAGATTGCAATCGTGATTATAGATTTTCTGATATTGTATAATGATACTCAATGGGAGTGGGAAAAGGTTAGGAATTACCTTAATGGATTGTATGGGAATTCTGTGTCTTTTGGCATTGATGATTTGTATATATTGGCTAAAGACATTCAGAGAAACTTCCCAGTGAGATTTAACTCCTGAGAAGAGAGCTGAAAAGATGATTGAGTGGTTTCAACATCCGACCTTGTTCAGGCATTAGGCCCAGAGTATTATACAATTGTGTCTTCTATTAATTCTCTTAGTGTTTCTCCTTTGCCATGTTTAATCAAACTATTTTACTCTGTAACCAAAGCTACTATATATGCCATCAAAAGAGTCCAGAGGGGGGCAGCTAGGTGGTGCAGTGGATAGAGCACCAGTCCTGGAGTCAGAAGTACCTGAGTTCAAATCCAGCCTCAGACACTTAATAATTACCTAGCTGTGTAGTCTTGGGCAAGTCACTTAACCCCACTGCCTTGCAAAAACATAAAAAAAAGTCAAGAATCCTGTAACCCAAGTTGAATGTCATGTCAGGCAACTGTGAGTTTATTATGTAAACAGAAAAGGGGGAAGTGTTGAGATAGCAGAAGGAGATCAGGGAGATGTCAACCTGACTTGCTCTGAGCTCACATGATCTTTCTGCTGAAGTTTTCCACAGACTTTTGTTTTAACTGCCTGATAAAGACATATCTGGTCTTCCTGGGAAAACCTTAAGCTAAGGGTCTCAGTTTTGAGCAGAGCCTGAGATATTCTGACTTATTTTTCTCATATGTAAATGATGTGGTTTTTATCTTTAAATATTCTGACTCTTTGAACAATAAATGGCTCTGCTAGTTGTCCAGCTAACAACCCTGTGTACAACTTTCATTTCTCTCCTGAGTCAAATTAATCCCCCCACCCCACCCCCAGGCTCTTAATATCCTCTTTACTTTCTGAGCTCAGTATGGGACCCTTTGCATAGCCAACAAAGAATCTTAAAAAAAAAAAGACAATAGAATGATATCTTCAGATGAAATTGCATATGCCAGTGAGAACAAATGCAAGTAACAAAAGGAAGAAAGTAAGGAAACAACATTAATTCACTCTTTGCTACACGCCAGACCCTATAATAACCACCAAACGATTAATCGCCATCATTTTTCTCTTTTATATCTTTGGGAGATGCAGACCTAGTAGTGTCATCTGGGTCAAATGGCATTGCAGTTTTTAGGTTAGGATAGGGTGGAGGAGAAAGAGCTAACTTAATGAATGAAGGGACCTTTTTTTTTTTCAAAGATTTTATTTATTTTGAGTTTTACAATTTTTCCCCTAATCTTGCTTCCTTCCCCGTCGTCTCCCCCACAGAAGGCAATTTGCCAGTCTATACATTGTTTCCATGGTATGCATTGATCCAAATTGAATGTGATGAGAGAGAAATCATATCCTTAAGGAAGAAACATAAAGTATAAGAGATAGCAAAATCACATAATAAGATATCAGGTTTTTTTTTCCCCAAATTGAAGGTAATAGTCTTTGGTCTTTGTTCAAACTCCATAATATTTTTTTTCAAGGCAAAAGGGGTTAAGTGGCTTGACTAAGGCCACCCAGCTAGGTAATCATTAAGGGTCTGAGATCGGATTTGAACGTAGGTACTCCTGACTCCAGGGCCGGTGCTTTACCCACTGCACCACCGAGCCGCCCCACATGATTTCTTTCTCTGGATACAAATGGTATTCCCAAAATTGTCCCTGATTGTTGCAGTGATGGAATGAGCAAATCCATCAAGGTTGGTCATCACCCCCATGTTGCTGTTAGGGTGGACAATGTTTTTCTGGTTCTGCTCATCTCACTCAGCATCAGTTCATGCAAATCCCTCCAGGCTTCCCTGAATTCCCATCCCTCCTGGTTTCTAATAGAATAGTGTTCCATGACATACATGTACCATTTGCCAATTGATGGACATTTACTTGATTTCCAATTTTTTGCCGCCACAAACAGGGCTGCTGTGAATATTTTTGTACAAATGATGTTTTTACCCTTTTTCCATCATCTCTTCAGGGTATAGACCCAGTAGTTATATTGCAGGACCAAAGGGTATGCACATCTTTGTTGCCTTTTGGGCATAATTCCAAATTTCTCTCGAGAAAGGTTGGATGAGTTCACAGCTCCACCAACAGTGTATTAGTGTCCCAGATTTCCCACATCCAGGAAGGGACCTTGTTGACTGGGAGCACCTTCAGGAGAATAGAATACATGTAAAATTGCCTCTAATGTAATTGCATATTAGTCATACTGGGAAAAAGGAACCAGAACTAAAGGGGGTGGGAGGAACATGAGAAAAAAAAACCAAAAGTGAAAATAGTATGCTTTGATTTGCATTCAGACTCTAATTTGTTCTCTGGATGAGGATGAATTTTCCATCATAAGTCTTTTAGAAATGTCCTTGATTTGGGCAGCTAGGTGGTGCAGTGAATAGAGCAGTGGCCCTGGAGTCAGGAGTACCTGAGTTCAAATTTGACCTCAGACACTTAATAATTACCTGTGTGGTCTTGGGCAAGCAACTTAACCCCATTGCCTTGCAAAAACTAAAAAAAAAATGTCCTTGATTAGTCTATGGCTGAGAGTCTCAGTCCATCATAGTTGATCATCTCACAATGTTGCTCTTCAGGTTCTGCTTATATCACTCAGCATCAGTTCATGCAAGTTTTTTTCATTTTCTCAAGTCCACCCACTCACATTTTTCCTATACAACAATAGTACTCCATCATATAGATCATAATTTGTTGTCATTTCCTAATTAATTAGCATCATATCAATTTCCAATTGCTCAATACTCCAAAAGTAGCTTCTGTAAATATTTTTGTACATGTGGATCTTTTTCACATTTTTATTATCTCTTTGGGATATAGCCCAAATAACAGTATTGCTGGATCAAAGGGTATGAACAGTTATATAGGCTCTTGGACATAGTTCCACATTGCTCACTATAAGGCTGAAACAAATCACAACTCTACTAACAGTGCTTTGGTGTCCCAGTTTTCCCATATCCCCTTCATTTTCAATCATTTTCTATTTTGTCACCTTAGCCAGTGATAGGTTTGAGGTGGCACCTCAGTTATTTGAATTTGCATTTCTCTAATCAATGATTTAGACCATTTTTTCATGACTATAGACTTAATTTCTTTGTCTGAAAGCTACCTTTCCATATCCTATGGCCATTTCTCAATTGGAAAATGACTTTCTTATAAATTTGATTCAGTTGTCTATTTTAGAAATGAGTACTTCATCAGAAACACTAGATGTGAAATTGTTTCCCAGCTTTCTGTGTTCCATCTAATATTAGCTGCATTGGTTATGTTGTGCAAAATGTTTATAATTTATGTAATCAAAACTTTTGATTTTTGTATTTCATCATGTTCTTTTTGGTCATAAACTCCTGCCCTCCATAGAGCTGACTGATATTCCTTGTTCTGTATCCATTTCGACCTTACCTTGGTATAGGGTGTGAAATGGTCTATGTCTAATTTTTTCCATACTTTTTTAGTTTTTCCAGCAACTTCAATCAAATAGTGAATTCTTATCCCAGAAGCTAGAGTCTTTGGTTTTAACATATTTCCTTCAAACATATCTCACTGATCCACTACATTATTTCTTAGCCGGTACCAGAGTTGGAGGATTACTGCTTTATGACACTGTTTTGGATTTAGCACAGGTAGACCACCTTCCTTTGCATTTTTTTCCATGAATTACCTTGATATTTTTCTTAGTCTAGTCCTCCAGATGAATTCATTTACTACTTCTAGCTCTGCAAACTAAGTTTTTGGTGGTTTCATTACTGTGGCCCTGAATCAGTTATTCAAATTAGGAAGAACTGTCATTTTTGTTATATCAGCTTTGCCGACCCACCAGTAAATGATGTTTTTCTGCTTGATTAGATCTTGCTTTATTTGTGTTACAGTTGGGTTCATATAATTTCTAAGTTTCCTCTTGCCAGGTAGATTTCCAATTATTTAATGTTCTCTACAATGTGATAGATAGAATACAAATGAAATTGCCACACTTACTTTATTTTTTACTCTTTTGTCTTAAATTTATTTTTTCATACATTTGACATGCAAAGATAGTTGTCAACAGTCATTTTTGGAAGATTTTTGAAGATCATTTTTCTCCCTCTCCATTCACAAAGCTGACTTCTAGAAGGCAGAGTAGTTTCAGCAGTTAGAGGACAGAGAGATATTTGAGGTCCTTCGAAGGTAGAACATACCAAATATGTTCCACTTCCAGCCAGTCCACTCTTGGAGATTCTTCCTAATTTCAGGAACACCAACCTGCAGCCTCTAAGAACTCAAGGATCTCACTCTAATCTCACCCAGGGCCCAGAAAAAGAGGGCCCTCACTTCCTTTTTTTTTCTGTAGGGCCTGCCTACCATCACATGAAAAGACTTCTCCACTGTAATCATCCCTTCATTTGCTTGAAACCCCTCCACTATTCCAAACTCTGCACTTCTATACCTCCCTGCCCACAGTGCTCAAACTCCACCCTGGTCCCCACCTCCAGGCTGGTCTTCTTTGAAAGATCACCCTCTCAAATGCCACCACCACTTCCCCAAACTACAACACTGATCTAGCTGAAAGTAATGGACCTTCTACTTTGAGGAGCTGCAAGGAAGTTGTTCTTGGAAAACCTTGGATGTTATATACTTTTTGTAAGTGGAAATCCAGGATGGAATGGACTGAGGAGTTCGTTAGATGAGTTCTTCCTTCCATTAAAGGAAAATACACATAAAATTGTTCAATTCTCATGATGAGAAACTGTAAGAATAAGAATGAAAGGTCATTGGATCAGAATTACTGTATCCTACTCTGAATGCAATCAGTTTAAAATATCACAATGACAGCTGGAGTGAGTGATGTTTCTGTGTAGGATAATTCAGAAGTGTATTGAACAAATTAATATTATTTGGAAATTTTGTTTGCTTTTCATCTAAAACATTGTTCTGATGTACAATAAGAAGGTACCTCTGAATAAAAGACTTTCCACATTGATTACATCCTTAAATGTTTCTTTCCAGTATGGATTTTCTGATGTGCAGATAAACCTTTCCACACTGGTGACATTCATAGTTTTTCACCAGTGTGGACTCTCTCATGTGTAGTAAGACTGAGCTTCCATTTACAAGCCTTTCTTCATTGATTACATTCATAAGATTTCTCTCCAGTGTGTTTACGCTGATGTGCAGCAAGAGTGACCCTGTGGAAAAAAGTCTTACCACACTGATTACATTCATAAGGTTTCTCTCCAGTGTGGATTCTCTGATGTGCAGTAAGATTGTTCTTCCGAGTAAAAGCCTTTCCACATTGATTACATTCATAAGGCTTCTCTCCAGTGTGGCTTCGCTGATGTAAAGTAAGATGGTCCCTCTGAATAAAAGCCTTTCCACATTGATTACATTCATATGGTCTTTCTCCAGTGTGGATTCTCTGATGTGCTGTAAGTTGGAACCTCTGAATAAAAGCCTTTCCACATTGATTGCATTCATAAGGTTTCTCTCCAGTGTGGATTCTCTTATGTTTAGTAAGACTGTGCTTTTGGGGAAAGGCCTTTCCACATTGATTACATTCATAAGGTTTCTCTCCAGTGTGGATTCTTTTATGTTCATTAAGACTGCGCTTCCATGGAAAAGCCTTTCCACATTGATTACATTCATAAGGTTTCTCTCCAGTATGACTTCTCTTATGTGTAGTAAGATTTGACTTCCATGTAAAAGTCTTTCCACATTGATTGCATTCATAAGGTTTCTCTCCAGTGTGGCTTCTCTTATGTGTAGTAAGACTTAGCTTCCATGTAAAAGCCTTTCCACAATGACTGCATTCATAAGGTTTCTCTCCAGTGTGGATTCTCTCATGTTTAGTAAGACTATGCTTCTGGGGAAAAGCCTTTCCACATTGATTACATTCATAAGGTTTCTCACCAGTGTGGATTCTCTGATGTGCAGTAAGATTGTTCCTCCCAGTAAATGCCTTTCCACATTGATTACATTCATAAGGTTTCTCTCCGGTGTGGATTCTCTGATGTGCAGTAAGATTGTTCCTCCCAGTAAAAGCCTTTCCACATTGATTACATTCATAAGGTTTCTCTCCAGTGTGGATTCTCTGATGTAATGTAAGATGATCCCTCTGAACAAAAGCTTTTCCACATTGATTACATTCATAAGGTTTCTCTCCAGTGTGTATCCTCTGATGTGCAGTAAGACTGGGTTTCCCTTTAAAAGCCTTCCCACATTGATTACATTCATAAGGTTTCTCTCCAGTGTGAGTTCTCTGATGTGCAGTAAGATGGACCCTCTGAATAAAAGCCTTTCCACATTGATTACATTCATAAGGTTTCTCTCCAATGTGACTTCTCTTATGTGAAGTAAGACTGGTTTTCCATTTAAAAGCCTTTCCACATTGATTACATTCATTAGATTTTTCTCCAGTGTGGATTCTCTTATGTTTAGTAAGGCTGTGCTTCTGGGGGAAAGCCTTTCCACATTGATTACATTTATAAGGTTTCTGTCCAGTATGAATTCTCTGATGTTCAGTAAGACTACACCTTTGAGTAAAAGCCTTTCCACATTGATTACATTCATAGGGTTTCTCTCCAGTATGACTTCTCTGGTGTAAAATAAGATGTTCCCTCTGAATAAAAACCTTCCTACATCGATTACATTTATAAAGTTTCTCTCCAGTATGACTTCTCTTATGTGAAGTAAGACTGGACTTCCATTTAAAAGCCTTTCCGCATTGATTACATTCATAAGGTTTCTCTCCAATGTGGATTCTCTGATGTTCAGTAAGACGGGTCTTCCATGCAACAGGCTTTCCACACTGATTAAATTCACAAGATTTCTCTCTAATTTGGATTCTGTCATGAGGGGCAAATAATTCTCTCCAGGGAAAGTCACAGGGACTGTCATTTGTGACTCTTTGCTTCTGAGTTTCTTCCAGAGTAAGTTTCAATTTTCTAGTAGTCTCCTTCATTTCACGTCTGATCTCTTTTTCTGAAAGAAAAAAGTATAAACAGAAGTCACACATATACACACACTTGTATATCTATACATATAAATACACATAGATACATGTCTATATATATACACATAGATACATATCTATCTATATATACATATACACACACAGATACATATCTATATATATCTACACATATAGATACAAATGTGTGTGTGTTTGTGTTTGTGTGTGTGTGTGTGTGTGTGTGTGTGTGTGTGTGCGTGTGTCCTTCCCTTCATTGGTAGAACGTAGACTCATTTACATTTTATTTCCTCAGGTAATGAAAAAAAATCTTCAATCTGACAAAGATAGGATCAATCATTTTTAAATGCCAATAGCTCACATGCAAAGAAAGATTTAATTTACAAAGAGCTACATACCCAGTCCCAGGACACAATGACAATAAAAAGGTGATCCAGCATTGTCATGACACTCACAATTTGGGCCATGAGCTCAGAATGATCTCCTGATCTGACCCACATCTTAGTTGCTGACACTAGGACACAATCCCTGAGGGTGGACATGTTCAATTCACAATACTCAACAAATTATCTGCATTATAATTTTCCATTGCTCTTCCATTGTCCCTTTCTTCATAGACACAATGACAATTGGTACAATTATGCCAAATATTCAAATTATTTCATGATCCATACTACATGAATGAATAATGTAATTTCCCTGGTGATCACTTTAAAGCTTTATTTTCTGTTTCAGTATCTGGAGTCACATGCTGAATATCAACACTGTTTTTGGTATTTATCAGAGGCATAAGATATTTATTCTGATCCATTGTGTTTATGGTATAATTATTGCTTCCTTCTTTTAAAAAAAAACTTTTAATGACCCTGCTCACTAAAGGAAAATTGAAATTTTCTATTAATTCAATTTTTTTAAATGATGGAATTTCTTCTATCTGAAAATATGTGTTGCACAGAGGAATTCGAGCTAATCATTCCTTTGGAAGGAATTTAACATGCTTCACATTTAGTCCTCTTGCAGCTCTTCCCATTTACAGGTTCACACATCACATGAAGGATTGAGACAGTGGTCCAAGGGATTTTTGCTTAAATGTTGTAGATTGCAAGTGAAGGTGTAAATAATTGTCCATTTGGGCTACACAGATATTTATCCTCTAAGACTTCTTTTTTTTTTTGCAAGGCAATGGGGTTAAGTGACTTGCCCAAGGCCACACAGCTAGGTAATTATTAAGTGTCCGAGACCAGATTTGAACTCAGGTACTCTTGACTCCAAGGGCCGGTGCTTCATCCCAAGACTATGTTTTTTGCAATAATATACTGATTGCATCCAACTGACTGATTCTGACTAAGTACTCCATTTTTTTTTAAATTCTCAACTTTATCTAATTATTTTCAAAGTCCAGAAAAGTTAGACATTCATGTGCAAATAGTTCAAGACATGCAAGTACCCTCAATGGCTGTCTTTCACTGGACCAGAGGAGCTCTCTCATTCCTAGCTGATCCTGTAATCATCAGATGAAGAAGACTTGAGTGATGACAGGGTAATTGAAAACCATGGTCCTAGGCACACACACTAGAGAACATTAAGGAAACATCATGGCCTACCAAAACCTTTCTATGGAAACAGACCTTAAAGTGCTACTCATTGAAAGGCTCAGGTGTTTTCTAATTTGAATTTATCCTCTGTTTATGGTACTCTTCTTTTATCTGTGGCTTTTCAAAGCAAATGGTTGACAACATAAGTTAATCATGCCGTAAAGTTTCACAGAAAGGGTAGACCATTTATTAGTTGAAGAAAAAACTACAGCTAAAGAAAGACTATGTTATCAAAGATTGTTTTCCATACAAAAATTATATTTTAAATAAGAACATTTACAATCCACCTGCAAGTACATTTTTCAAATCCACATTGTCATGAATAAATTTTTAAAAATCATGTTAATACTAATTTGCAATTCATTTTGAGTGATTTGAGAATTTCAAAAGATTGATTTCTATCCCTGAGGGAACATGTCCAATTCGATGTTTATGTTTCTGCTCATATGTGTGTGGACATTTTATTTTCTCTAAAAATAAGAATGGAACATGAAGTACACTGAAGTGTATAGAAGGGGTTTTTTATATAAGCATATAAAAACATATAAACATATGAAAAAACATAAAAAAGACAATATTTGTAATTTACCTGCTAGTACTTTTGTCAAGTATGCTACTTGTCATGGACTAATTGAAAAACAAATCTTTTTAATAGCAATTAAGCAATTCAGTGTGATTAGTTTGAGTTTTAAAAAAATCCATCCCACCTTCTTTGGCATTTTTTTTTCATTAAATCCCTGGATATTCTTGACTTTTTGTTTCTCCATATGAATTTTAGTTACAATTTTTTCTAGCTCATTAAAGTAATTTTTTGGAAGTTTGATTAGTAAGGCACTAAATAAATACTTTAGGTAGAATTGTCATTTTTATTATATTAGCTCAGCCTATCCATGAACAGTTGATATTTGCTCAGCTATTTAAATCTGATTTTATTTGTGTGAAAACTGTTTTATAGTTGTTTTCATAGTTTCTGAATCTGCCTTGGCAGGTAGACTCCCAAGTATTTTATATCGTCTGAAGTTACTTTAAATGGGATTTCTCTTTCTAGCTCATCCTGCTTTATCTTGCTAGTAATATATAGAAATGCTGAGATTTTATGAGGGTTTATTTTTTAATCTGCAACTTTGCTAAAGTTGCTAATCGTTTCTAGTAGTTCCATCGATTTTTTAGGATTCTCTAGGTATGCCATCATGTCATCGTCAGATTGAGAGTTTTGTTTCTTCCTTCTCAATCCTAATTCCTTTAAATTTCTTTTTTTCCCCCCTCTAATTGCTGAAGCTAACATTTTTAATACAATATTGAATAGTATTGGTGATAATGGGCATTCTTGTCTCACCCCTGATCTTATTGGGAATACTTCTAGCTTATCCCCATTGCACATAATCTTGTTGATGGTTTCAGATAGATACTGCTTATCATTCTAAGGAACAATCCAGTTATTCCTATGCTCTCCAGTGTTTTTAGTAGGAATGGGTGCTGTTTTGTCAAAGGCTTTTTCAGCATCTATTGAGATAATCATATGATTTCTGTTAGGTTTGTTACTGATATAGTCAATTATACTAACAGTTTTCCTAATATTGAACCAACTCTGCATTCCTGGGATAATTCCTGCTTGGTCATAGTGTCTTATCCTACTGAAAACTTGCTGTAATCACTTTGCTAAGATTTTAATTAAGATTTTTGCATCCATATTCATTAGGGAAATTGGTCTATAATTTTCTTTTTCTGTTTTGACTCTTCCTGGTTTAGGTATCAGCTCCATATTGGTGTCATAGAAGGAGTAAGGCAGAGTTCTGTCTTCACCTATTTTTCCAAAGAGTCTATATAGGATTGGAACCAATTTTCCTTTAATGCTTGATAGAATTCACTTGTGATTCATCTGACCCTGGAGATTTTTTTCTTAGGGAGTTCAGCGATTACTTGTTGAATATCTTTTTCTGAGATGGGGTTATTTAGCTATTTAATTTCCTCTTCATTTAACCTGGGCAAGTTATAGTTTTGTAAATATTCATTCATTTCACTTAGATTATCAAATTTATTGGCATCCAGTTGGGCAAAATAATTCTGAAATATTACTTTAATTTCCTCCTCATTGGTGGTGAGTTTACCTTTTTCATTTATGATATTAGTAATTTGTTTTTTTTCTTCCTTTTCTTGAATCAAATAATAACTGTTATGGAACACTATTGTTCTATTGGAAACCAAGAGGGATGGGATTTCTGAGAAGCCTGGAAAGACTTGAATGACCTGATGCTAAGTGAGATGAACAGAACCAGAAGAATATTGTGCACCATAGCAGCATCATGGGGTGATGATCAATCTTAATGGACTTGCTCATTTCATCAATGCAATAATCAGGGACAATTTTAGAGTACCTGCGACAGAGAATACCATTTGTATCCAGAGAAAGAACTGTGGAGTTTGAACAAAGAACAAAGTCTATTACCTTCAATTTTTTTTTAAAAATCTCTTATGCATTAACATAAAAAAATCTATCCCTCAGTGGGAGGTTGCCCAATTCTCCATTCATATTCTGCTTATTACATGTGAAAAGATTTTCAAGATACTCTCTCCAAAAATCAGAATACAACTGATGGTGACATGGATAAAACACAGAACCTTGAATCAGGAAGATCTGAGTTTCAATCCCAAATCAGAAACCTGCTACTCCAATGACCCTAAGAAAGTCACAGAATCTCTGCCGGCATTAACTCCTTGGATTCTTATGAGACACAATATTTGCCTAGTAGGTGCTGCAAAAATGGTAGCTCTTACTTTTCTTTGATTTTGACTGTTTGCTCTCCCAGTTCTGTTCTCCTTAAGTCAATATTATCCTACTCCTTTTATTTCCTTAAGTGTCTCCTGTATTACATGAATTTCTATTCAGAAACATTCTCTTTTCAGTGTATCAGCTTCTTTGTAAACTGGATTCTGACCTCTGTAATAGCAGACTGCTTCTTGCCTCAGTAGTATCTAAAGAGAAGGTACATCACATTTCCAAATCTTTTAATTCCTCTCCAACTCTTCATTAAGGCTTGCTTGTATCTACCCCACCAATGAAGAGCTGAATATTTATCAAGGGCCATCTCATCCATCTCATCTCACATAAAAGAATTAACTTCTTCTCCCCTTTGACCTTAATATCACATGAAAAGAGTATTCTTCAGTTTGCTGAAGAAAATCCTTTTTTTGGGGGGGTATATAATCTCATTCCAACCCTTCACTTGCCCCTATAGCTATGTAAAATGATTGTACACATATTATTACAATATATCAGTTCTTTCTCTTTATGTAGATAGAATCTTTCTTCCTTTGAGATTTATATTCAATTTTGGTAATTATAATAATGAAAGGGGAGAAAAGAAACTGCAACTAACTCCCAATTTCATCGTTTAATTGAAATGCATCTCTCAAAAAGTTACCAATATTCTCAAAATTGCTGAAATTCAAATGACCATTCCATAATTCTAATACTTTCTGGCTTCTCTGCAGGCTTTGACATTGTCATTCTCTTCCTTTTCTTCATACTTCCTTTTCTAGATTTGACTGACATTGTTCTCCCCTGATGATACTTCTACCATAGCCAAAAGGAAATTCACTCTTTCCTCCCAACACTCCCACCTTCTTATATTCTTAATGCTCTTATTCAGGTCATCTCCCAGTAGTCCAGGCTCAGAGATAGAAAGCCATGCACTCCTCATCAGCTCTCACACATTCTGACTCCTGACTCACATAATCAGCCTTTTACAAAGTTCCATTGATTCTTTCTTTCACGTATATCCATTTCTCTCTCAACACTGATGCTGCTTCATACCCTAGTCGACTTCTCAACTAAAATATTGTAGGAACCGAATGGTTGGCCTAGCTGCCCCCAGTTCAGTCATTCCTCCAATTAGTTGTCAAATTCTTTCCAAACCTCTCCCTAGATCATGTCCCCATCAACTCAACAGTAGCTCACAGCCAAAGGTGTGTAATGTAAAACATAAAGCCCTAGCCAGCCCTGTTGAATCACTTCATCAGCAACACTTTTTTCTATACTTCCAATCTTTTTTCACTTTACTTCCCCCCGGATATGCTACAGTTCAGTATTATGGACCTCCTTTCACTTCTGGGAACATCTTCCACTTTTGGACTCCTTGGGTTTCCCTCACCTTTCCTGTAACCTAGAATGCTCTTTCTGGTTCCCCTGATGCCTCCCAATGCAGACCATCTTCCACAATAAGTCTTTACTGGTTCTACTTACATTTATGACCCAGGGGCAACTAGATAGTAGAGTGGATTCTGCAGGTAGGAGGACCTGAGTTCAAATCTGGCCTCAAACACTTGATTCGAACTAGCTTTCTGACTGTGGTCAAGATACTTTATACCACTACCTGACAAAAAAAAACAAACAACCCCAAAAAGAACTAATTTCTGTCAACAATATCCAACTTATCGTATCCATGGCAGATTACTACAAAATTGATAGTCTGTTCTCTGTCCTCAATAGATTATGAGTTCCATGGGGGAAAGCCTCCTGTATATATTTATTTGCTTGGTGCTTTGCACAAGGTCTGGATGATAATAGGTGTTTAGATGTTTGGGGACCTGAAGAATGTCTAGGAAATATCTCATAGAGGATAACCTAACCCGCTTTGGCACTTTTAAAAGAATTCCCTACACACAAATTCCAAATAATAACATGTATTTGGATCCTAGATTGATTGGAAGGGAACTGAAATGTCATGGAGTCCAACTCCTTCATATTACAGATGGAGGTACCGAGGCGCAGTGGTTCAGTGACTGATCCAGGAAGACCATGCTTAGAAATATCTGAAAAAAAATTGCAAGACAGCTCTTCAAGCCCCAAATGTAGCATTTATTTCATTATAACATGTAGAAGTCTCTTGTCATCAGGGTTCTCATCTACCTGCTTTCACCTCACTCACCTGCACAGCATATCCTCAGGCCTCCTTGCTCCAGCATCCATGGAGTTTCCTTTTGCTCAAAATAAGAGATTATATCTTGTTTGGTTACTGGAAACCCTAGGAAGAAAAGTCAGTAAGGGAAAAAATAGAAAGAAACATGTAATTTAGTTGTATATCTGAAAATGAGTGTAAAAGTAGAGTTGTTGCATTTTGGAAATCATTCCTTATGTTCACACATAGGAGTCTGTATTCAACCATTAGTGCTTGCAAATAATCCAAAATAGCACTTGTTAGTTCTGAAAAATGGCCTCAGTCTTTGCCCTGACCACCACCCCTATCCCTAATCCTGTCAAGTTCCATTCTGGTAGAAGTAACTAATTCTAAAAATTGGGTAAAATGCGTTATTGTGTAAGGTCAGCCTCCAGCCCCAGAAATGGGGACCTTGAGAAAACACTTCCATCATGTTGTCTACTATTCATCTGAGGAGTATTAGACTATTCAGATGAGATTCTCCTACCGCAAACACAAGACAACCTCCTTTTCCCAATTCTACTTCATGGACAGTCTGTTATTCCTGGCAATGCCAGGAGTATACAAGGATGGGCCATTGGGTGACTTTCAGGTTTCCTGAAGTGCAATCTCAGAGCATTTACTTTTTGAACTCTGAGGAGAGATGAGAGAATATCTTGGAATCAAGTTGGAATGAGAAAATGTGTTCCAGTTGCCACTTCCTCATAGAATAGAAGATCCTTCATAGAAGAATCATCTAGAAATGAAAGGCAGCTGAAAGTGCAGTGAAGAGAGTCCTAAAGCAGAGGCAGCTAGGTGGTGCAGTGGATAAAGCACCAGCCCTGGAGTCAGGAGTCCCTGAGTTCAAATCCAGCCTCAGACACTTAATAATGACCTAGCTGTGTGGCCTTGGGAAAGACACTTAACTCCATTTGCCTTGCAAAAAAACCTTAAAAAAAAAGAGAGAGTCCTAAGTAAAGAGTGAGGAGTGCCAGTCTAAATCTAGCCTCAGGCAGTTAGTAGCTATGCCACTGAACTTCCATTTGACTCAGTTTCCTCAACTATCAAATGGAGATGATATGACCTAACTTGGAAGTTATTAACAGGATGAGATGATATAATATTGATAAGAAAGCACTTGCCATAGTCCCTGAAAAAGTTTATTCTCTTCCCTTCCTTTCCCATTATGTGTGCTAGAATCTTAGGGCCAGATGGAGGAAGATTAAGGACAAATTTGCTACACTAGGGATAACTAAACTAGGACATTCAAGCTACAAATTGAAGCTTGTGGAAAAGAATATTCCAAATACTCGACTCATCCTGAAGTACAATATCAATGCTCGTGCAACCCCTGTGTAAAGAGGGTCCTTGACACTTCTGGGTCCCAAGAAGCATCTCAGTTTGGCTAACACCCCTAAGTCTGGGAACATCCTGACAGGGCTAAAAGTTGACACTGAGAATCAGGAGATATGCCAAAAATTCTATCTGAGACTCACCTAATGTTCTTGTTAACCTGATTCTTTTGCTGCTTCTGCAATATTCCTTCTCCCTCCTAAAACTGCCTCCCCCTCCCCAGGTGTAAATGGAGCCATGAGATAGTAAACTCCACCTGACCTAAGTCTCCCTGGTACATGACTGTCCTGTACCACAGGAAAAATGGTAGACCTTGACCCCCTTCCATCTTTTATTGGCTTCCTATCTATACTATGTCACATGTGTGCCAAACAGTCTGACAAGGAACTCTATCTAATGGCTATTTCTGCTTCTGTACCCTGCTTGTTCACAATACCCCCACCCCTCAAAATACCGTGAAAACCTTGCTCATTCTATTCTCGGGTCATTAGATTTGGGGTTTTTTTTACCCCTAGCAACCCCCCGGGTAAATAAAAAATCCACTTCTAAATTTTGTTTGGTCTCTGATTTGCTTTCTGGGTACAACAATCCCAAATAGTAAGGGTTTTAACAAAATGCTGCCTGAAAGTTTCCGTAAGAAAAATTCATGTCCAGGTAGAGGTTAAATTGAATAAGCTCTGAAATTGGTTCTACATCAAAGATATTTCCATACTGATTTGATTTTTTATCTGAAGCTACCTAAAATTGCTAAGAGACAGCTTCAAGGGCAACAAAGTAGATACTCAGATTCTTATCACACAATGCAAAGATATTTTACAAGAAAACCATCTTTCTTGAGGACGCCATCCCTTATATGTAAGCAACTCATACTTTTTTCTCTCAAATGTGATCTATGCTTTAAAACCTCTACAGTAGGGGTGGCTAGGTGGCGTAGTGGATAAAGCACCGGCCTTGGAGTCAGGAGTACCTGGGTTTAAATCCAGTCTCAGACACTTAATAATTACCTAGCTGTGTGGCTTTGGGAAAGCCACTTAACCCCATTTGCCTTGCAAAAAAAAAACCCTAAAAAACAAAACCAAAAAACCCCTCTACAGTAGGGAATGAAGACCTTCCCATTGATTATAGGCTCATTGTTGGAGTCCCCAAGCAGCTCAAGGTCTCTGAGTGTGGGTTGTGCTGGTGCCCAAGGCTTCTCTATTCTCCTTGCAGTTTGTGCCTGGGGCCCTTGCACCACCTGCTTCTCACCTCCCGCATACACTGAACTCAAGAGTCAACAGTTGGATTTTCCTTGCATCTTGAACAGGAAGGAGAGCCACTTTGGGGCAACACTTTTTTTGGGGGGAAGGGCTGGTGGGCACTCACACCTCACTAGAGCGCAGCATCCCTGGGGACCCAGGCTCCATCTGGCCACAGCCCCAGCACGGATGCTCCTCTAGCAGGCTCCTCTGAGTGGCAAGTGGGTCCTGGCCAGCACCATACACACTCTTCAGAAAGATACCATGTTCACTAAGATCTTCGCTGGGGGTGGGGGGAGGCTTCCCTACCACAACACTGACTCCTCCTTGAGGAAGTACTTTGAGGGCTTTGGGGACATCGAGGAGGCTGTGGTCATTACCGACCACCAGATGGGCAACAGGGCTTTGGCTTTGTTACAATGGCAGACTGGGCTGCAGCAGAGAGAGCTTGTAAAGACCCCAACCCCATCATAGATGGCTGGAAAGAAAATTTTAATTTAGCGTACCTGGGAGCCAGGCCAAGGAGTATTCACACTGGGTTTACAATTGGCGTTCAGCAGTTATACCCTGCTTTTATTCAGAGGCTTTATGGGCTCACCTCACACTATATTTACCCAAAAGCGATTGTCCAGCACAGTATGGTGATCCCCACTCTTGTCCAGTTCACTGCATCCCCCTACATAGACTATACTACAGCAAGCCAAGCCTAAACCCAGTACACCACAGCTACCTATGACCAGTATCCTTATGCCTCCTCTCCTGTCATTAGTTTTGTGGGATTGCTTGTATGGGATTGTGCTGTGCAAGCTCCCCTCACCGCTGCCAATCCTGCAGCTGTGACCACCACCTCTGTGCAGTATCAGCCTCCCCAGCTGCAGCCTGACAGAATGCAATGAGGAGACCCAAGGAAGGACAGTCTGACCTCTGGAGGAAAAAATAAGATGTGCAAACAGTGATGCTACAGAACAAAAACAAAACACACACACAAAAAAACCTCACCATAAAATAGACAAAAAAGCCCCAACAAAACACCAGAAAAACTTATTAGGTATATAGGAATACCTATGCTATTTATATAAGGGTAGGCCAAAACCCTTTCAATTCTTTACTGTGCTCATGAAAGAAGAGAGAATTCTGTTTTTTTGTGATTTTTTTTTTAATCAAGACAAGTAAGATCTTGAAGATGGCCTCTAAATGATGGAGAAATCTAACTGAAAACCATTCAATTATTTGCACAATTTCCTGGCCTGCTTCCAACTTACAACATCTCTCTTCCTTCCCATTACTCCTCTCTTGTCAACTTGCAAGTCTACTCTTTACCATGAGTTTCAAAGAGATACTCATCCAACTAGTGTAACAACCTTATCTCCCCATCCCTTCCCCCTTTCTGGTTGTACAAAAACTTTGTGACAATACTCAGATGCCTTACTGAAAAAAAAAAGAACTATTTTTTGAATATTTATTGCAATTTTGATCACATGAGCTGCGAATTGCAGACAAAAGGTTGCTAGTAAGTATCTGCCTCGTTTAATTCTCATTTACTCAATTATTGTATGTAGGTAAATTTCTAAGAAAATGACTGAATTGCTTCACCATGCAAGAGGGAATAT